>NC_042617.1:340482811-340845667 GCF_901001135.1 Rhinatrema bivittatum
GAATACTTTTAACCTTTGCAGCTGCACCTTTCAGTTTTTTTCTATTTTCCTCATTTTATCAAAGTTTCCCTTTTGAAAGTTTAGTGTTAGAGCTGCAGATTTACTTATTGACCCCTTCCAGTTATTAGTTTAAATTTGATCATGTTATGATCACTGTTGCCAAGTAACCCCACCACCGTTACCTCTCTCACCGAATTCTGCGCTCCACTAAGAATTAAATCTAAAATAGCTCCCTCTCTTGTTGGTTCCTGAACCAATTGCTCCATAAAGCAATCATTTATTACATCCAGGAACTTTATGTCTCTAGCAAGTCCTGATGTTACATTTACCCAGTCAATATTGGGGTAATTGAAATCTCCCATTATTATTGCACTGCCAAATTGTTTTGCTTCCCTGATTTCTCTTAGCAATTCATGATCTGTCTGATCATTTTGTCCAGGTGGACGGTAGTATACTCCTATCACTATACTCTTACCCAACACACATGGGATTTCTACCCATATAGATTCTACTGAGCATTTTGTCTCTTGTATGATCTTTATCTTGTTGGACTCTATACCCACCCGGACATAAAGTGCCACACCCCCACCAAGTTGATCCTCCCTATCATTGCGATATAATTTGTACCCTGATATAGCACTGTCCCATTGGTTATCCTCCTTCCACCAAGTCTCTGTGATGCCAATTATGTCAATCATCATTTGCTGCTATATACTCTAACTCTCCCATCTTACTTCTTAGATTTCTGGCATTGGCATACAGACATTTCAAAGTGTGTTTTTTGTTTGTTTTAACAACCTGCTTTTCAGTTGTTTGGGATAATTCAGAAATCATTAGCTTTGGTGATTTTTTTACATATAGGCATATGGACTAGGTTTGCTTTTAATGGAACCTCTCTGTTAGGATGCCCTAACTCTCCTGTTTCATTAGTATCCCTCAAGGATACATTTCTCTGAACCATGCACTGCTGAGGGACTGTTGGCTTTCCCCCTTGTTCTAGTTTAAAAGCTGCTCTATCTCCTTTTTGAAGTTAGTGCCAGCAGCTTGGTTCCACTCTGGTTAAGATGGAGCCCATCCTTTCGGAAAAGTCTCCCCTTTCCCCAAAAGTTTCCCCAGTTCCTTACAAAGCTGAATCCCTCTTCCCTGCACCATCGTCTCATCCACGCATTGAAACTCTGGAGCTCTGCCTGCCTCTGGGGACCTGCACGTGGAACAGGAATCATTTCAGAGAATGCCACCCTTGAGGTTCTGGATTTCAGCTTCCTACCTAAAATCCTAAATTTGGCTTCCAGAACCTCTCTCCCACATTTTCCTATGTTGGTGGCGCCCACATGTACCACGACAGCCGGCTCCTCCCCAGCACTGTCTATAATCCTATTTATGTGACGCATGAGGTCTGCCACCTTCGCACCAGGCGGTCCTCACGTCCACCAGCCACCCTGCTATCTACATTTCTAATAATCGAATCACCAACTAAGATAGCTGGCCTAACCCTTCCCTCCTGGGCAGTAGCCCTGGGAGACTTGTCCTCAGTGCGAGAGGACAATACATCACCTGGAGAGCAGGTCCTTGCTACAGGATCACTTCCTGCTACACCAGGGTGATGTTCTCCTACTGGAAGACCTTTCTGATCCAAGGCAGCACTGGGGCTGCTAGACTGGATTTGGGAAATGGCTACTATGTCCCTGAAGTTCTCATAAATGTACCTCTCTGTCTCCCTCAGCTCCTCCAAGTCTGCTACTCTAGCCTCCAGAGATTGGACTTGTTCCCTGAGAGCCATGAGCTCTTTGCACCGAGTGCACACATACAATCTCTCACTGGCGAGTAAAAAATCAAACATGTGACACTTAATGCAAAAGACTGGAAAGCCCCCCTCTTGCTGCTGGACTGCTGCCTTCATCTTAGTTTTATTGCGTTCCTAGTTAAGATTGGTGTTAAGTGGAGTGCCACAGGGATCGGTGTTGGGGCCAGTTCTCTTCAACATCTTCATGAGCGACATCGTGGAAGGGATAGAAGGTCAAGTTTGTGTATTTGTGATGATACTAAGATCTGCAACAGAGTGGACACGCAGGAAGGCATACAGAGAATGAGATGGGATTTAAGGAAGCTGAAGAGTGGTCGAAGATATGGAAGCTGGGATTCAATGCCAAGAAGTGCAGAGTCATGCATCTGGGGTGTAGAAATCCAAATGGACTGAATGCATTGTGGGGTGAAGGGCTGATATGCACAGAGCAGGAGAGAGACCTTTGGGTGATAGTATCTAATGACCTGAAGTCAACGAAGCTAAATGACCCGGCGATAGCCAAAGCCAGAAGAATGCTAGGCTGCATAGAGAGAGGAATACCTAGTAAGAAAAGGGAAGTGATAATCCCCTTGTACAGGTCCTTTGTGAGGCCTCACCTGGAGTTCTGTGTTCAGTTCTGGAGACCGTATCTCAAAGGAGATAGAGACAGGATGGAGGCGGTCCAGAGAAGGGCGACCAAAATGGTGGGTGATCTCCATCGAATGACTTATGAGGAGAGGTTGAAGAACCTGAATATGTATACCCTGGAGGAGAGGAGGAGCAGGGGTGATATGATATAGACCTTCAGATACTTGAAAGGTTTTAATGATCCATGGTCGTCAACAAACCTTTTCTATTGGAAACAATTTAGTAGAACTAGGGGTCATGATTTTGAAACTCCAGGGAGGAAGACTTAGAACCAATGTCAGAAAATATTTCTTCACGGAGAGGGTGGTGGATGCCTGGAATGTCCTTCCAGAAGAAGTGGTGAAGACTAAAACTGTGAAGGATTTCAAAGGGGCATGGGATTAACACTGTGGATCCCTAAAGGCTAGAGGATGGAAATAAAAAAAAAAAAAGCTTGGGGTAACCTGCACGGAGTAGCAGTTACTACACTTAACAGAAACATGGGGATAACCTGCACGGAGCGGTAGTTACTACCTTGGGAAGCTTGCTGGGCAGACCAGATGGACCATTTTGATCTTTTTCTGCCATCATTACTATGTTCCTAAGTTAAAAGCATTCTTTTAAGTTCTCATACAATTCTAGACCTTTTATTTTAATTTTTCACCCCTTTTCAGTGATTTAATCCCCTTTTTTAATTTCCCTTGCAAACCATTCTTCCAAAGTAGTTTTTATACATGTACAAGGGCAACAAAAAAAAAAAATCTTCTAATACAAAGAAGATAAAACGGGAAAGTCCATTGGTCATCTATAGCCATCCATATATCCATCTCTGGTAGGACAAGTAACCAATACTTCAGATCACATCTTCTACCTTTAATGTTCCAGGCCATTGCTGTCATGAAATAAAGTCTGAAACATTGAAGGGCTTTTTTCCCCCCATTTTTTGTCTTTGAAAAAATAAATGCTTACTGCATGGGTCCCTATAAATCTATAATCCCTCTTAGCTATCTGAAACTTACAAAGTCACTTCAAATTCCTTTTCAGCAGCGCCATCCTTTGGTCATGCTGTGAGCCTCACCATTTCCCTCTTTGCCTCACAGATCTTTCTTGTGGCAGCTGTCAAACCTTCTCAAGTATTTGTCCAGCGACTAAGGTGATCTATTTTCTTCCAGCTTATGCAGTGGAGCATCACTAGCAATGTCAGGACTGCCTACTGGTGTAAGTCCTCCTGTCCATCCAATCAAGTAGAAACATCTTTTTTGTTTTATTAGCATTGAAGAAGCGTGTATTGCTGAAAATCTAGAACTGATGTGCCCTTTCTATGTATGTGTCTAATAGTCAATGGTTTAAAATTACATGTGTAAAGTATAAATTAAACGTTTACAAGAAGAAGTTTGTTCGCTAACAGATTTTGCCTGCTTTTGTTTTACAGGACCAGGAAGGACAAGAAAACATCTGTTTTCCTATTTAGAGGGTATGTCATGAGTCCCTCTAGCCCCTGAAAGAGTAGGCATCACAGGTGATGCATGCCAGAATGCCCTGATCTGTGAACTGAGCTGTAAACATCTCCCGTTGTGCTGCTCTATAAAACCTGGGGAATTGCTTTGAAACTCACTTGTTTTCTGTCTATAGTCATAGGGGGTTGAATCTCTCTTTCTTTTGGCTGCAATTCAATTGACAGTTGTTATTGGCTAGCGCTTCCCTTCCTCCACACCCACCCACCCTATGTCTTGTTTGTCTTATATACACTTCTGTCGGTGAAGGAAGGTGGGATTTTTCTCTAACCTTGCTCATTAAGTCTCTGTGCTCCCATCTGTTCTGTATTACAATTTATTAGTAGTTACGAGGGGCAATTACTAAGAAAAGTTTTGAAGTTAGATGCATTTTATTTGAACAGAATTAAAAGTAGATGAAAGCAGTAGTGATGAGAGTGGCACAGTACTATGAGGATTGAGTTTACAGAGAGAGACTCTGAGAGCTGTTATGTTGTCCTATCTTTCTCTACTTCTATCTCTCCCTACCTTCAGAGAGCGGACAACACAACTACTGAGGGTGAAAATTGCTCAGCTCAAGGCAGCAGCGAGTCCTTCTCTCATACCCAGAGTCCAACATCTGCCTCCCCTCCCACAGAGGATCCCACACGCTAAGAATAAATGGATTACAGTGGGGTCAGAAAGGATAAGGACTAAAAGTAAGAGATAAAATTCCCAAAGCAATTCTACCACACAATTTCTTCAAAGCAATGGTCAATAAAAGAAAGTTCGAGAGGCATCTGTAGTTCAGACAGAGATTAAGGTGGAGGCCCAATGTAAAAAGGGACTGAAAAATTATATTAGAGGATTCTTGAAGAGAAGAAAATCCCTCTGGTGGCAGACCCTATCATCAGAGGAATAGATTTAGGGATAGCATTAGAAAAAGGCAAGAATATTACGTTTCTACTAGGATCCATAACTAACTGAGATAGAAAGCACATTCTCAGGAGTTTTGGAACAGAAATTACAAAAAAAAGGTTAAACTGATGTTCACTTGGGGATAGGAGGAAGGTGAGTGAAATCCAAGAGAATCTTAAGAAATTAGGGGGAGTTCTAATATAACAGTCAAGAGCAATGGCTGTTTCTGAGGTGCTATCTCTATATGATGAGGTGAAACATAAGTTATACCACTTCAAAGAACTTCAGTGCATGGCTAACGAGGAGGTGTAAGGGTAAAGGTTGTTATAAAAATGGTAACCAGTATCTACCCAAGAAGAGAATTATGATCTTGGATGAAGAGTTCTGATCATACCTGGACAAGTCTAACAGGACAAGGGAGGGAGAAAATGGAAGCTGGCTGCATCTGAACCAGGTGCATGGAGAAATGCACAAAGGCGAAGATCCCTCAAAGCTACTTGTAGAGAACAGGGAGGATGAGAGGGAAGGTATGATGGTTTACGGAAGCAAGACAAGGGAAGGAGAAACAGCTGGAAGGCTGTGTGCATAACAGGGGTGGTACATGTAAATATTTTTTTTATTATTTTTTTTTTCATTTTGCTTGATCTTTGTTTAAGTTTTTTTCATTTATTTGAATTGAAAAAACACTAAAGCAAAACAAAACAAAAAAAAAAACCAGAAAGAGAAATGGGCCTGGTCCCCCCCGCATAAAACCCCTCCAGTGTCACTGAGAGAAAATAATTTATCTCCTTTGTTCCCCTGGACTTCCATTATTTCCACACCTCCCGCCCCCCCCCCCCCCCCCCCCAATACAGCTTACCCCATCTGTTGGTTCCAGTGGTCCAGATGGGGCAGGAGCAAGCCCTAGTTGCTTCTGCCCTGCCAGATCCTTATTTGAAAATGGAGTTGGTCATACAACAAAATTACACCAACCTCAGGGCTGACCAGCACCATTTTCATATCGAAGCCCGGTGGGGTAAGAACAGCCAGACACCTGCTGCAGATTTTTGCAAACTTTTACCAATAGCCCTTTCACAATATCACTTATGAACATGAAAAGAACCAAGCTGAAGATGAATACCTGCAGTAAACTACTGGCTACGCCGCTTTCCTTGGAGTAAACTCCATTCGTCCCTGATCTTTGTTGCCTTCCAGTCAACCGGTTCCCACCCCATACCTAGGCCATTCGTAAGCCACCTATGCAGAATCGTATCTCACGGCCTTGCTGAAATCAATATACACACTACATCTTGCTCTCTCCCTGATCCAAAGCTCTGATCACCCAGGCAAAGAAATTGATTACATTCATCTGACAAGAGCTATCTCTCTGGTGAAACCGTGTTGCCTTGGATCCTGAAATCCAATGTGTTCCAACAACTGCACTATTCCCTGTTTTAAAAGCAATTCCATTCATTTGCTTACCACTTGGGACAGACTTAGCCAGTAATTGTAGAGGATGATTATGCCTGTGTACAAATAAGACATCAGTAAGTATACACACCAAATCAGTGCTTTATTCTAAGCTCATGTCTTCACATTGAGAAATGCACTTGTAATCCTCTTCTGGCATGGGCTCACTTGAAGACTTTACTTCCCTTCACATTCAAAAATGAATGCATCAAACATATTATAGGCCTGATTTTCAAAAGCATTTACTCACTTAAAACTGGGTTTTACATATGTAAATGCACTTTACCCTATAAGTGGGTTTTTGAAAATTGCTACAATAGTAGTTACGTTTATAAAAGTAACTCCTTTTAAAAATGACACCCTTAGCATCTACTTCCATGCCAACCTACATTGTAAAACTAAACTACTGCCATGGAAGAATTCATCATTTTCCTGTTTAGTTTTCCTCAGGGATCAATTTTCAAAAAGATTTGTCTGACTAAAATTAGGTTTTAGCCTGCGAAATTTCATTAGTTAAATGTACGCCCTCTAGCTTGCTATATTTGTGCAAGTAAAACTAAGTTGCACAGATTCAGCTGGGCATAAAGGAGTAATCTATCATGAGGAAGGACTGGATGTTCTGCAGACAGAATCTAGTGGACGGGATCTGCAGAAGGATAAAAAGAAAAAGAAACATTATCAGATCTTGGGGGCAGGGACTTCGGCCATCATCGCTGTGATTAACCCCTACGTATCCTAGGAGTCTGAAAATTCTGCATGCCGCCATGTCGCTTTGGAGGGCATTCCGATGATGTCATGTTTGCAGGAGAGTGCTGCTGCGTCAGGGCTTTGAGGGAAGGACATTTACGGTAAAATCTCCTGCAGGTGGAATTCTGTACTTGCCTGCAGCTTGCTATAGTTCCTGGGTGCTGGCTACCAGCACAGCAACATACTTGGAGGGCTTCTGAGATAAATTTCAAGTCTGTGCTTTCAGGGAAGAATTTTCAAAGCCACGTGTATGTAACCACACCCCGGGGAGCTTACTGCACTTCGGTGGGACCATAAAAGTTTTTAATGTCTCTTCTGGGCTCTATTCACTCCCGGCTAGCTCTAACATGGTTCTCTTTCCCCCCAATGTCGGGATCCTTTGTTTGGGGGGGGGGGGGGGGGGAGGAGGAGTTCTACTTCCAAGGCCCGGAGTGACAGGGGTGTTCTTTTCTCGCATGTTTCCTGTCTCTAGTTTCCTGGGAGAGGAATGCATGATTTCTCTATGTGCTCTATAAGTGTCCAAATAAAAAAAACAAAACACTCTGGAATCACTGGGAGAGTGTCCAGAATAATAATCTTTACTGTGAAACACTGGTGGATTATGGCACAAGAAATGTAAACTGCAGCACCACAGGATTCTCTTGTTTACAGCCTCTTTCCTCTATCTGTGCAGGAGTGTCTTAAACCAGAGTCAAGGAAACTTGTAGCCTCCACCGCTTGGATAACTAGAGTCCCCAGGCGAGCAGATTATCCCTTGGTTGGATGGGAGACCCTTTCCAAACTGTCTTTTACTCAGGGTTAGCAGATCATCAGAATACGCAGCCACACACAATCATCCTTGTGAATCTTAAAACTCAATGTCCTTTTCCTTTCAATGGAAGCTGACACCGGAGTTCCTCCTAGCAGCAGGTCACTGACACCCCCGTCATTACTGAGGGTATGGCGGGCAGGTCTTTCCTAACGTACACAGCCCCAGATACAGGGTGCCCCGTGCTCTGGGCCCTGGTGGTGTACAGGCATTCACAAGACTCCTACCACTAAAATTCTTAAAGCCCAAAAACAACCCAGAGGGATGTCCCAATCAGTTAATGAGTAGACTGGAAGGAAAGCCCTCCCGAGCAAGGTCAGGACCCCCAGTTTGGATTAGCCTTCCTATTCTGACTCGGCCTGAAGAAATTACAAAAACAGGTTGAGCTCCTCACCACTTCCTAACTTTCCAAAAACAATAAAGGTCTTCCGACAGACTCTCAGGAGAGAGGTGTTGTAAACCCTTACAGGTGGATGGCCAATCCAGACCCTACAATTGAAAGTCTGCATTTGAATGGATCCTCCCCTCATGTACTAACCTGATCTTCACTATCTGAACTAAGGATTCATCCAGGCCTTAATAGTAATAGACACAAGGGACTATTACTAGGGATGTGCATTTGTTTAAAATGAATGCAAACCCACAATAAATAAGGCCAATTTGTTTAATTTGGGGGACCCCGAAACAAATCCGGGGCCCTCTTGAATGAAATATTCACTGAATTGGTTTTAATTAAATGCATTGAGCCTAGGCCCAAGGTCGGGGCCTCGCCTAGGGCATAGGCCGAGGCCCAAAGCAAGGGCCACGGCCGAGGCTCGAGCACGATGCCATGGTCTCTGTCTAGTTTGGGCCAACAGTGTGGCTTTGGCTGAGCCCTGTACCCACCGAACAAACTTATCTAATCAATTGGGTATCCATGGAAGCGGACAGACCAGGTCCTGATGCCTAAGCCTCAGCCTAGGCTGCAGTCCAGATGCAGGCCCACTTCCAAGGTCCAGCCCGGAGGCCAAATACCAATGCCTGTACCTTGGCCTAGGCTGGAGCCCTGACTTAGATCTTATGCTGCAGCCTTGCCCAGAGGCTGGGTCCTGACGCAGGGGCTCTCAACATAGACCCAGGCAACCTGGCTTGAAGACTGGTTCCCAATGCCTGGGCCTCAACCTGGGCAGAAGCCCAGACCGAGGCACAATGCCACAGTTCAGTCTGAAGATTGAGTCCCAATGCTGGACTTCAGCCCAGACCCAGCACAATGCTGGGGCCTGGCTCAGAGGCCAGATAGAGACACCTGGGTCTCCACCTAGACCAGAACCAAGACCCAGGCCCAGTGCCATGACCTGGCCTGGATGCTGGGTTCCAATGCCTGGGCCTCAGACTAGGCTGTAGTCTGGACCTAGGCCCGATGCTGTGGTCCAGTCTGGAGGCCAGGTCTTGATGTCAGGGCCTCAGCCTGGACCCAGCCATGATTCCATGGCCCAGCTCAGAGGCCAGGTCCTGATGCTGGGGCCTTGACCTGGACCCAGGCCCAAAGCCACAACCCATCCCGGAAGCTGGGTCCTAATGCATGGGCCTCAGCCTAGGCTGTAGTCCGTATCTAGGCCCAGTGCTGCAGCCCAGCCTGAAGGCCAGGTCCCAATGCCAGGGCTTCAGCCTGGATCCAGCCACTATGCCATGGCCTAGCTCAGAGGCTGGGTTCAATGTTTGTCATTGGCCCGGGCCCAGGCCAATGCCGTAACCCATCCTGGAGGCTGGATCCCAATGCCTGAGCCTCAGCCTAGGCCGGAACTCGGACCCAGGCCCAACAGCGGCCCAGTCCAGAGCCCGGGTCCTGACAGCAGGGTCTGGGCCTAGACCCAGGCCTGAGTCTGGGGCCTTGGCCTGTATGTCTCGTGAAGCACTTCATTCAGATGCTCAAATGTTGAGGAAATTTTTGGATGAAGATGGCAAGAACTGGGACACATTGATATTCTACATGCTGTTCACAATCCGCAAAGGGTCACTGAGCTTGATAAGTTTTCCTCTTTTGAGTTACTGTATGGGAGGAGACAGAGAGGAATCTTGGATATGGCAATGCGAGACTTGGGAAGATGAAGTGAACCCCGAGCAGAACCTCATTGACTATGTTTTCCCAGTGTAGTATCATTTATAGAAGGCTGGGAAGCTGTCCTGCCTATGCCTAGAGAAGGCTCAGGCTACCCAAGTTAGAAGTTACAATCTCCCTATCGTCTGAAGAGTATTCCAGGCATGGAACCGCATCCTTGTCCTCTTCTCATATTTGAAAAGCAAGTTGTTAGCCCATTGGCAAGAACTCTATGAAGTTTTGGAGAAAACAGAGCCCATGGATTACAAAATAGCCAAGCCGGTTAAATGAAAGCAAACTTAAATCTACCACATAAACCTTCTGAAGAAGTGGGTTACACAGGAGTGCAGAGTGGTGCAAAAAGAAGAGTTTAGTTTGGAGGTCAGACCTGAAGTAGACTGAACCAAGATTCATTTCAGATAGCAGAAGTCCCTGCATAGATAGCTGACATAAAGCAGCTGCTAGAACAAAACAAGGATATCTCCTCAAATATACTAGGTCATATCCACCTGGTGCAGCATGAAATCTTTACACTTCCTGAAGTTGTGGTATGGAAAAGACCCTATCAATTACCCAAAGCCATATGCCATGTTATTGAGACCGAAGTGAAGAAGATGCTCCAGCTCCGGGTTACAGAGGAGTCTAAAAGTGATTGGACCACACCCATAGTGTTAGTGCTGAAGCAGATATCATATTACACCCAATAATTAAATCTAATTAGTATAAAATTAAAATATCCCACTCTTCATACCTTATAAAAGGTACTTTTCATGTAAACAACAAAGAAGAAGACTGTGTTCTCGACACCAGGAGGACTTTACCCCATTTGGACTCCTTGGTGTCCTAGCAACATTTCAATCCTGGGTTGCCCGCCTGCTCCGCCCACATCATGGGTATGCAGCCTCCTATTTGAATGGCATCATGGTGTACAGCCCAGATCTAAACCAACTCCAGGCCATGCTAATCAGTCAAAGGAAAGCAGGACTGATGGCCAGCCCTAAGAAATGCTTGTTGGGAGAGCAAGAAGTCCAGTATCTTGGCTACACTCTGAGGAAAGCCAAGATCCATCCACAGACCTGGAAGATCGAGGTGACCACCAGGGTTCTAGTCCCACAAACAAAAGTGAAAGTGAGAGTATTCCTAGGCCTTATAGGGTACTACAGAAGGTTTATTCCCAATTACTAGCAGAAGGTGGAGCCTCTCGCAAGGCTATTGTTAAAGAAAGCACCAGAAAAGGTCCAGTGGTAAGCTGAATCAGAGAAGGCCTTCTGGGCTCTGAAAGAGGCGTAATGCTCCAAACCAATGTTGATAAGTCTGGACTTTACTGAACCCTTCACGGTGCAGACCTATGCCTCAGATGTAGACTTGGAAGCAGTCTTAGGAGAAGAGAGGAATGGTTAAGAATATCCTGTGACAATAATTTGCTGGAAGTTGATGACTCAGGAGATCATTCAACTCAGGAGATCATTCAACTGTTGAATACTACAGTTATTCAACAGTTGAGAAAGAAGTCTTGGCAGTCAAGTGGGCCTTGCACTTCTACTTGCTGGGATGGCAGTTCATACTCATATCGGACCACCAACCGCTCCTATGGATAAATATAAATAAGGAGTCCAATGCTAGGGTGATAAGATGGTTCCTGGCTATACAGACCTTCAACTATAAAACATAACATAGGGCAGGAAAGGAAAATGCCAATGCAGATTTTCTGCCCATAGAGGTTTCCCTGCTACAGGCAGGGTGAGCTGAGAGGGAGGGAATGGGAGCGAATGTACCGGAAACTCCCTCGAACCACCTTAAGGGACCGGCCACAGCTATCGAGCCTGGTCCTCATTAAGGATCAGCCCTGCAAGGGATTGTGGGTAAAGGGAGGCTTCCCTCACCGTACTATAAGGAGTCAGGGCCCAGAAGGGTTAGAGAGGACCCAGGGTGCAGACCAGCTATGTTTGATGCCTCTATGTTACCTGTGCTTTAAGGTGAGCTGCGTCATTTTGTCTGTTTCTTTGCTTTGCAGTTTGCTTTTCACTGTAAATAAATTGCACAAAAGAAAACAGCCAGAGTCTGCCTCCTTATTTCTCCTGGCTGTTTCCCAAGCCACCATTTCCCAAGATACCACAGTGCTCCTAACTTTAAGAGTGTATGCACACAGCAAGGCAATGTCGACTTTGAGGGATTTTATAACAGCTGCGTGTCCAGGCCATGACCAGTTTCACCAGTTCATTCATCAGATTGCTCAGCCTACAATTAGGTCCTCAGGACCCTCCCGGTTCTTGAGCTTGCACTCCCCCAGTTAACCCAGATTCCTCAAGCATTTCATATGTGGCTAGAATTAGTTTTATTCTGACTTACACCTCATCTACAGCAGAACTAAAATTGCACTGAAATGGACCTGGATGAGCGCCCAAGTGCATAACTACATGCGGGCATGTCTCTTGGCCTCACTCACATTCTGCCCCTTTTTTTCCAATGCGAGATATTTTTGCGTGGGTGCTTGTGCGCATATGTGCGTGGTTTATAAAAGTGGGTGGACATGTGCACATCCACCCATCTCCTGTTTTTGGCACTTGCCTGGCTTTTAAAATGCACCTTTAATTATTATAGTGCACATTAATTTTTTTTTTTAATGTGCACTATTTCAAATTAGTACACACTAAACAGAAGCAAAAATTAATAAAAATGAAACAAAAGTGAAAAACAGAAAACAAAATGAAAAACGAATGAAAATTTTCTGGCTGCACACTCCTACCTGGTACTCTTTCAACTTCAACTCTAAGTCCCACACAGTTCTCCCTCTCTGCCAGCTCTTGTTTACACAGCTCACCATTCCAGCAATCTCACAGGAGGTGCTGTCATGAAATGGGATGCTCCTCTCTTAACCCCATGACCTAGGCTACTGCCATCTAATGGTTATCCCAAGGAGGTCACTGCATGCACAAAAAACAGCCATTCTGGATGGGCATATTTGGGATTAACGTGCATGCTTTTGATTTCTAAAAGTATGTGAATAAATTAAACCAGCATGTATAGCTGTTCCCAATAAGACAAAGTATTGTTCCAAATCTTCATATAGAGTAATATTTATTTTTTAATTTCAAACTTCCAAACAGTTACAATCCCCCGACACGGCCATGTTTTGCCATAGGGGCTGTGTCAGGAGGGATCCAAAGTAGCAAGTTTACATCTATATTAAAAAAAAAAAAAGATTATAAATAGAACAGTGGCAAAAACAGCATTATATGCGCAAACAAAAAGTACATACCAAGATGTAGTTGATAATATGAATATATAGACCAAAAAGTCAAGGTGTCCTGTAGGCAAGGAAAAAAGGCAGTGAAATTACTGTACAGAGTATTTTAAATGGGGTAAAGGCAAAATATATACCGAGCGGCAAGCAGACGATTATCAAAGCATATTTGCAGAGTATTCTAAAAAGTGACAAGAATAAAGGTTACGGTGCCAAAAATGCAGAAAAATTCTCAAGTAAATTAATAAAGCAATAAATGTTTAAAAGTGCATGTTTACCTTGCCCAAAATGGGGAGTTTAGAAGCCCAGGTTCAGCCACATGGAAGGACGCCTACTGTATGACTGGAAGAGACATTTTAAACAAAGATATTCAAAACAACACAGCACAAGACATCAAGAAGCTATCTAATCCAGTGTGAGCAGGATCAGACCACATGAGACAGAGTAGGAGTGATAAACGAAAGGAGCCATGTATACATGATCAAGAATATGAGGACCTGAAAGAAAACTTGGTCAATGTGAAGAATCTAAAAGAGAACCTGAAAGTGAACTAGTCAAAATGCATACATTTGCTCAAGAAGTGACTTTAAGAAACCAGGAAGAACCACATAAAGGCCACCTACTAGTGAATGCAGAAACATTTTAAAGAGGCTTATTCGAAATTGCGGCAGAACACTCTAGGAGGAGTTTAAAACTGAAAAATAAATATTACTCTGTATGAAGATTTGGAATAATACTTTGTCTTGTTGGGAACAGCTATACATTCTGGACACACATTTTGTTCCTATTTGCATGTTTCCTGTGTGCTTCCATTTACTCCACAATCCCTGTGTGCAATAATTTAAACCACACAGTTTACATACTGCAAAGATCCCCAGACTAGTTTGTGCACATTAGCTGGATAACTTTAAAAGCAAACCTATGTGCATAAGTTTGCTTTGAAAATTAGAAAAATGTATGCATTTGTTAAATGCATAAATTATGTGGATTATTATAAAATTACCCTCCCTGAGACTACTAAAACCATCCACAAAGGGGTCTGGTTATTCTATTGCTCCTCTATCACCATCTGATCAACCACTGCTCTCAAGAACCTTCAGCCAGTTGGGCCTAAGACCCCTTAAACACCTGCTTACATTCCCGCTCAAATATTGAGTGGGGTAGATTTAGCCAGATACTGAATGGTAAAATGAGGTATGTAAATGTGGCTGAATATCTGGCTAATGATAACAGAGTATACCTGGCTGTCTTTTAGAGAGGTGCATGCTGAACATTTTTGGTTTGGTTCATCTTCAAGGAGCCAGTTGATTTTGGTTTGGGGGAGGGGGAGCCTGGTCATTTTTGTTCATTCCATTTCTTTCATTCATTTTCTGTAAATAGTGCACCTATTTGCTTATAGTGAGCCCTATTAAAGGGGACACAGGACTGTAGCAACAATCCCCCACCCAACATCCACTGGAAAAATCCTTCCTGGGGTCTACTGCCCCCCTCCCCCCCCCCCCCACACTTTCCAACCCAGTCAAAGTAGCGT
This sequence comes from Rhinatrema bivittatum, assembly GCF_901001135.1. Classification (NCBI taxonomy): domain Eukaryota; kingdom Metazoa; phylum Chordata; class Amphibia; order Gymnophiona; family Rhinatrematidae; genus Rhinatrema; species Rhinatrema bivittatum. Next base: position 340,497,468 of record NC_042617.1, read on the forward strand.
GTGATATGAGCTGGCACCAACCAATCTGACCAGTGCTTGTTAACATCATACAGGTCTTGGACTTACCCTAAGGGGTCAAAGTTCGATCTGACTTCAAGGGCCACCATTTTGAAGAATGGCACTGGCGAGGCAGATGCGAAAGGAGCAAGTAGGGATTTGCTTCTGCCCCTGCCCCAGCTAGGCTCCAGGAAAAACTATATACAGTAATTCTCGGGGGAGAGGAGGGCACTATGCCCCAGGTATTAGGTAGGTGGGGGTCAAGACTTTTCTCGGAATATGCGGCCTTGTTTCAAAATGAGGGCCCCTACATGAAAATTTGTGAAAATTTCCAGAAATTCTTGGAAACGTCCCAAAACTTTCAAAGCCATTTTCAGTTCATTCTGTTTGCAATAAATTAAAAATCGACTCAGTTGTCACATTTAACCCATTTGGATAAAACAAATGCACATTCCTATTATCTTTACTCGCTCTGCAGGCTTTGATCATCAACCACTTAGACTATAATGCATTGCAGTGCAAGGATTCTGATTTCATCTGTGCACAGTGTAACACTAATGACTTGCCTCTGATGGGTAACTACAACATTTGCAAATATTTAAGACAAGTACAGGTCATAGGAGCAGTCCTATAGTGCACACTCATAATTTGAAAGAACAAAAAACTTCTGCTAGCCAAAAGAACAAAGTTATATGTTTTGGAAAAGAATAATTAATAAAAAGAAACTGGACTGAACAAGATTACGAAGTTGTAGTTTTCCACTTCTCCCAATACTTAATTACATTTTTAAAAGCTAATGGAGCATCACATTCAAAGCATTAAAAAAACTAGTATGATGGATGCAAAATTAATTCAAAGTAGGTTCATGCCCAATTTCCTACTTTAATTGCTTGCATCAAAGAACTGATAAGGACCAATAGGCATGACAGCAAATCCCTAATTAATTTAGTATTACACTTGTTACTCTTACAGTGAAGAGAGCTTATCAGTCACATGCAACCAAGGCTTACAGTCATACTATTGGAGGAGCCAAGAATAAAGCAGTTTCCTGTTTAGAAGAATAGTGGAGCAGAAAAGCATTATTATAAATCTTTGGATAACATTTCGGATGGAATTGTGTCAAAAGTACTTTTGCATGCACACTTTTCATTTCTTTTCATTAATTAGAAGGACCTTAGAGCATCATTCAATAATGGAACAGGAAAGGCAATGGCTGATCATGCCGTTTTATATTTGGTGGCTTGCAGGACTTACCTGCAAGCTGCCGCACCTACCCCTGGTGCCGGTAGCAGCTGGGTCTCACTCCAGGGGCAGGACACTGCTGAACCTCACGCACGTAGCAGGATGCCACCAAGACCGCCACCTCTGGCCGACCCCCATGGGCGTTCTTGCGCCTGATGTCATCTCCATTAATGGGCCCGCAGCGGGAAAAATCCACAATGCCCATTGATGACATCAGCGGCCTTAGCCCCATATAAGGGCTGTCCAGACTCCCTCACCTTGCCTCAGCAACGGGTCTCCTTCATTCCTGGTGCATTGTGCATTGCTTCTCCTGCGTTCCTGGTTTCAGTGTCCTGCTTCCTGCCTTGCCTCATTTCTCCAGCCTGCCTTGTCTCGTTTCTACAGCCCAGCCTTGCCCTAGTTCTCCAGCCTGCCCTGTTTCATCATATCCAGATCCACTTGCCTTCCTGCCCGTCCTGCTGTGTCACTCCTTCCTCCTCGTCTTCCCTGTGGACTGGCTCTTGGATTTGACCTTTGCCTGGACACTGCCTACTCTTGATTGCTGCCTGCTTCTGACCCCTTGCCTGGACTCTGACCCTTGCTGGCCCTGCATCTCTGCTATCTACGCTATTCCAGTAGAGACTATCGCCTAAGTCCTGCTGGCCCCCGGAATGCAAGGACTCAACCTGCGGGGAAAGAGGCTGGTATAGGTGAAGTCCTAGTCCAGTCTCTCTCCACAACCTAGCTCTGCCAGATCTTGGTGAGGGCCTATGGGGTTCACCCCACTGGTTGCGTCAACCTCAGCACAGCAGCAAGGGTCCACACACATTACAGGCTTAGATCTGCACCAGCTCCTTGGAAAGCAGTCACAATAAATCCACTCTCTGGATTAAGTAGAAAGGATCTATCTTGGAGAAAGAACTGGGATAGTAACAGAAATCTAGAAGGTGGGGAATCAAATGTGATGGCCCAAAGTAGTCAGGAACATCCAGTTCTTTCTAGAATACTCTGCAGGACTCTGGACCATTAGTCATATTGATCCTGAAAAAAACTGGAATCAACTTTTATAATTTATTCAATAAACCTCCAACCATAACACAGATTTAAAAGGGAATCCATGTTTAGACATATTCTGACTGAAACTAGTGATCAGAAATCATGCTGCCTCAAATCTTTTGTTATTCCCAGCAAAATATGTGCATGAATTAAATACACCAGGAGCAGAATAAAGAGAGCATGACTCAAGAGTGACCTGATCATCATTCCCAACCCTTATCAAACAGATTCAGCACATACAGGCAGGGTAAGATTTCTCATAAAAAGATGTTTGTAGTTTATCTAAATATAGATTATGAAGCAGAAGAAGTCTGCCACAGAAAGGGGTGACTTTTCCAAACATTACATGCATAAAGGTTAGCATATTCGTATGTAAATTGCATACATAGTTCTATGTAAACCGATATGATGTACCCACTAATATCAGTATAAAAAAAAAAGCGGATAGATAGATAGATAGATAAATAAATAAATAAATAAATAAATAAATAAACAAACAAACAAACAAACTCGGCACATTCTGTATTTCCTAAACATTGAAAGTACGCACGTACATTGCATATCATGCACATATATGTGTGCATAAAAGGCAGTCTAGGGGCATTCCAGGACAAGGCTGATAGTTTCATGCAACGGAAGGTAATTTTCAAAGGAGTTAAGCTTGCACATGTAACATACTATCATAGCAGTTTTCAAAAGCCCATTTATGCAATTACAGGTGAATTTTTGAAAGAGATGTGCACACACAAAATAGCAAATATGTGCATAAATAGCTTATAACTCGTGGAAGTGCTATTTTATAAACCTCACATGCACGTACACAAGCACTGGTGCGTGAATACATTTGCTCGCATAAAAAAGGCAAAGAGCAGTGGTGTTCCCAAGAAAAGCTATTTATGTGCCTAAATTGCTATTTTATAACCTGCAAAAGCTGTGCATCTAGGGCTGTTACCTGGCATATTTACAGCTGCTAATTATCAGGTCTGAAGTCAAAATAGAACTCTTTATAGCCAAATATTGGCAGGGTTAGAGGGTCTGGGTAAACTGGGAGAAGTTCAGGCTGCCCAGTCTATCCCCAGGCTGCCAGTCTATCCCTATCTTGAGGACCTGGGGATAGACTGGGCAAACTGGTGGACTAATTTGCAAAACTGGTGTTTTTCTTCACAAGCGTACGGTCTATAATTTGATGATTTACACCCATAAAAGCCGACAAATGCTAAGGAAAATATGCAGATAAAATATCCTGATGTAAATGATGAACACAAGGAGCAGAAATACAAGTGCATACCAAATGCGCGCCACTTATCTGGCTAAGTAACATAGTCTAGCCAAGTAACAGTCTGAGAATGCTACATAGCCAAATAAGTAGCATTGTTTAAGGCTTTCCCACTGTTTAGCCAGATAAATAATAACTTAACCAGCTTCATTTAAAATACATGTAGCATTTGGATAAGCGAACATGTTGGGTAGAGTTACTTGCATTTTATATCGTGTGGGCACGATATAAAATTCATGTGCATGCAAGGGTGTGCCCATATATAGGCACACCCTTGTATGTAGGAATCGCCACTCGACTTTCAGAAAGAAACTCAAAACTTGGCTGTTCTGCCAAGCTTATCCAGGAACATAAGCCCCTTGTTTCACATCCTGCTTGCTCGTTCCTCCGTATATCCTCACTGTCCGATCCATTCAAGATTGCTCTGGGCACGATGTACCCTACTAGTATTCTCCACTGTAGGTCACTGTTGTTTACCCTCACAAGCTGTAATTGGCCCTACTCCCCATTTTCATTGTACTGACTACTTGATATAGCTCTGGGCACGATGTTTTGACTACGTAATATAGTTCTGGGCACGATGTACCCTACTAGTTTTCTCTGCTGTAGGTCAATGTTGTTTACCCTCACAAGCTGCAATCGGCCCTACTCCCCATTTTCGTTGTACTGACTACTTGATATAGTTAATCTGTTTATTTGTTTATTTGCTCATTTGTTTACTTGTTTTTCGGGACTATTCCATAACAACTAGAATAGTCTCCCTTATCCCAGTTTCTTGTACCCCTTGTTCCATGTACCGCCTACGAGCGAATTTCTTTTGATTTATTTCAATGTTTCAATGTAAACCAATGTGATTTGTATGTCATACAGGAACACCGGTATATAAAAATTAAAAAAATAAATATATCCGCGAACCTTCCAAAGTGCATATACGTGTGTAAAACCTAGTGATGATGCAATGGAATATATTGTAGTAATTTTCAAATGTCCACTGAGGGAATGACTGGCGATTCCTACAGGCCTGGAGACAAACTAGACTGACACCAGCCTTCTTTAAACAGTAACACTTTATTATAACTTCACACATGAACAACCATAGACTCTCTTCTCCTCAGACAGCGACGGCATACACTCTTTATTTGCTGTGTGTTGTTTCATCTCAGCTCAGTGTTTGAACAGTGGTACTTTACAGGAACTGCCTTCCTCCCGGAGACCTCAGGCTTGGCTGGTTATCCCCACCTGGATCCCAGCTCTTATTCCCCAGTCTCTGGCTACACCCTCTGAGCCCCACCTGCCCCGCAGGATCCCGCCCAGAGGGCGCACACTCCTTACGGCATTTAAGGTGGACCAGGCATCTAGCTGAGTCCTGCACAGGTAAATAGGGGACCACTAGGGGTACTGTGCATTTAAACATGTAAAATCCAGTTTTAAGCAAGTAAATTGATTTTAAAATTACCACCATAGACTAATGCACGTGAATTTGGCAACTTACTACTGTAATTTTTCACCTGCTAACTATCTTCTGCAGGTGCTAATAAATTTGTTTAGTGTGTACTATGGGGTAGGAGGTCTGAGTGACCTGGGGGGGAAGGGGGGAGATCAGGCTGAAGAACCAGAAGGTTCTTGATGATCTGAAGAAGGACTTGGTGAACTGGTGGGGGAATTAGTAAACTGGTAATTTTATTTTTGTGTGCAAAATATATGCACATATGTAAATATATTTTTTATACTTTATATATATATTAAATTAAGAATTATTTACAAAGAATGAACTTTACAAGAATTTATAAAAAGAACAAACAGACTTATTTGTATTCCACTTTTCAGGCACTTCTAAGTGGATTACTTGTACAGTGCATGTTTCCTTGTCCCCAGTGGACTCACAATCAGGCCGATACAGAAAAACGCTCGAGAGAGCCGGCACGCGCACAGGCCACTCTCCTGGGCACGCGATTCAGGAGGGTGGCCTATGCAAATTAGGGCCCGAGGTAAAAAGAGACGCTAGGGACACTAGCGCGTCCCTAGTGCCTTTTATTTGACAGGAGCGGCGGCTGTCAGCGGGTTTGACAGCCGACGCTCAATTTTGCCGGCATCGGTTCTAAAACCCGCTGACAGCCACGGGTTCAGAAAACGGACGCCAGCATAATTGAGCGTCTGTCTTCCGACCCGCGGGCCGTGGGCCGATTTTAAATTTTTTTATTTTTTTTATTTTTGGGGCCTCCGACTTAATATCGCTATGATATTAAGTCGGAGGATGCACAGAAAAGCAGTTTTTTCTGCTTTTCTGTGCACTTTCCTGGTGCCAGCAGAAATTAACACCAGCCTTTGGGCAGGCATTAAATTTTGAAAGTAAAATGTGCGACTTTGCTGCACATTTTGCTTTCTGGATCGCGCGGGAATAACTAATAGGGCCATCAAAATGCATTTGCATATTGCGGGCGCTATTAGTTTCGGGGGGGGGGGGGGGGGGGGGGAGGGTTGGATGCACGTTTTTGACGCGCTATTACCCCCTTACTGTATAAGGGGTAAAGCTAGCGCATCAAAAACACACATCCAAACAGTGCACTCTATCGGCCTGAATGGAGAGTAAGGTTACTTGCCAAAGGTCACAAGAAGCAGTAGCAGGATTTGAACCTTGATTTCTCTGGTTCACAGCCCACTGCTCTAATCACTAAGCTACTCCTCCACATACCAAAGCAAGGAAACTGTTAAGTGTTAATTTTAGTCCACAAGCAAAAAGAAGGGGGTGAAGAAGAAAAAGGAAGCTGTATAGAAACTGCAATAGCCTAAAACCCTGCAGGCATTTCACTCTGACACTGGATTGACAGATGCTATTTGTGGGACTTGAGAACAAAATAGCTTTCCTGGAATTAATAAAAAACTTGCAATTTGCCAGGTAGAAAAAAAGAAAACTTTCATTATGATATTTACAGGGGAATCTCAGCAATAAAAAGTAGCCCCTAAAGCCATGGCTTCCTGGTAGGAGGTTAGAAAGCCTTTTCTTCTCTCTTGAGTTGCTCTAGACAAATAGGGGGAAACCCTGAATGAACCAATAAACTGTACATTGATATTCCTAAAGTAACTATTCATAATAAAGTTTAAATCATATTTGGAGAGCACAGATACTAAAAACATCAAAACTTTCAGTTGGAAAGAAATCAGTAGAACTAAGAGTCACAAAACGAAACTCCAGAGAGGATGGACTCAGAACCAGTGCCAGGAGATATTTCTTCACAGAGAGGGTGGTGGATGCCTGAATGCCCTTCTGGAGAAGGCGGTGAAGCTGAAAACAGTAAATTAATTCAAAGGGCATGAGATAAATACTATGGGGCAGAATTTCAAAGCCCTACGCATGTAAATCCATGAGGATTTACACGCGTAGGGGGGTTATGCGCACCGAACCTATTTTCAAAAGGCCCGGTGGCACGCGTAAAGCCCTGGGACGCGTGTAAGTCCCAGGGCTTGAAAAAAGGGTGAGGAATGGGCGGGGCAGGGCGGTCTGGGGGCGGGGATGGAGCCTCCAGGCATAGCGGCCATTTGCTGCTGTGCCCAAGATTGCGGGCCGGCCATTGGCCAGCTTGAGCAAGTTGTGCTTGCCCAAGGCAGGCGTAACTGGTAAGATACATTTTTAGGGGGGTTTAGCTTAGGGCTGGGGGGCGGGAGAGTTTGGGGGAGGGAAGGTGGGGTGGGGTGGGGGGTAAGGAAGTGAACTGAACCATTGCAGGCATCCTCAGGGGAAGGTGCTGCAAGGAATGGTCTGCCCCTCCTAGCTGTTACCTAGCAAGCAGTAATCTAGGGCCAGTTAATGGGGGATCAAGGGTTCCCCACATATAAATTTCATGAAAACATACATACATGCATTTGTTGGGGGGGGGGATAGATATGCATATTTTATAACACAAGCTTATGTGATATATGTGGGTTATAAACTATTATCCTAGATCTATGCATGGCTCTGTACACAATATATACCGCCGCACACAGTTGCTTGAAAGTTATCCTCAAAATTTTGATTTGTCTGGGTATGTCTTGCCCCAGAAAAAAATGGGAAAATACCAGTCTAACACTGCAAAATCTCCATCCCTGTTTCCAATATTTATGATTCATAGTCCTGTCTCTAGCAAAATCAAGGGCCACAGGTCAAAAAACCTGCCAGCCAGTTTGCTTGTACAGTTCCAATATAATTCACCTTTTGCTTCATTCCTTGAAGGTTCCGAAAGACAGAGAAATCCACACGGCAAAAAGGTGTATGCAAAACGAATTGGAAGCTGAAGCCAGAGTTTGACAGTGGATTTTTTTTGGACGAGATTTTTCACAGTTACTTCAGATATGGGCTCTAGCTATCTTGAAAACCATATTGGTCTCTTTTTGGGCAATTTTCTATAGCATGTACATTTGCAAAGTGTGTGGATACTTTTACGGCATGTTCTTTGTAGCTGATTTTCCAAAAGAAAGTACCTGCGTAGCTTCTGCTTGGTAAACTACATGTGCTAAACGTGCCCATATACTTTTCACCCACTATATGTGCAGGCAGCCCAGGGGAGGTAAAATAATGCCTGCATTTTAGAAACTCATCATGTAAGTGTGCTGTTTTGTCTCTCTGGAATGCCACCTTCTCAGCTAAAAGTACGCATGTCATTGGAGCCCATATTTACTTTCACTCCGATACAGGAAAGTAATTTTCCAACAGGCCTGATTACCCTAGTAAAATGGTTTGATTTGAAAATTTCAGTCCCCATTCTCTGGCTCAAATTTACAGCAATAACACAGGAGTGGCAGCTTTTCGTTTACTCCACTCTTCTTTCACTCTACTTAGATCTTCTCACCCTTTCAGCTACTTCTTAATATTTTCTCTCTGACCTTTTGTATGCATAAATGTGGTATAAAAACCCAGTTTATTTGCACATTTTCAACGTGGAGGCCGAGGCCCAACACCTGGGCCTCGGCCTAGGCCAGAGTCCAGACAGAGGCTCAACACTGCAGCCCGGCCTAGAGGCTGGATCCTGACGCCTGGGCCTCGGCCTAGGCTGGAGCTCACACACAGGACCAATACCGTGAGCAGACCCAGAGGCCAATTCCCGATGTAGGGGCCTCAGCCTGGACCCAGGCCCGATGCAGCGCCCTGAACTGGAGGCTGGGTCCTGACACCTGGGCCTCAGCCTTGGCCAGAGCCCGGACCCAGGTCCGACGCTGCGACCTTACCCGGAGACCGGGTCCCGACATCTGTACAATTGTACAGCAATGCCGCACACCAAAATGGCACTGTCCACTGGGGTGAATGCGCTGCTGTTAATTAGGTCCTGGTGTGATTCCAGTGCATGGCATCAAAAGAAAGAGGAGGACGATACACAAGGAGCTGCGAGCCTTGGGCTCCGAGCCTGGGCCTGACCCTAGGCTGAAGCCAACGCTCAGGCACTGGAACCTGGTCTCCAGGCCAGGCCCCAGTGTTTGGCCAAGGTCTAGCCCGAGGTCCCAATTTTGGGAGCCAGCATCCAGGCACGGTTGCGGCATCAGACCTGGGTCTATGCTTCTGCCTAGGCTGAGGCCCAGGCGTTGGGACCCGGCCTCCGGAATGGATCATGGGTCGGGCCTTGATCTGGACTCTGGCCTAGTCTAAGGTCCAGGCTTCAGAACCAAGCCTTCGTTGAATATCTAACAGGTCAGGTAAGATTATTTTTCATTTTCAGGGATCTCAGCTGAGGCCCTGGTGTCAGTCTGGGCCTCTGCCAAGACCCTGGCATTATGCTTGGGCCTATGCCATGGCCCCTGCGTTGGTCTTCAGCCTAAGACATAGGCAAGGCTCTGACTTTGGGCCGAGGCACTGGTGTCACACTAGGCTTTGGGCTGAGGCCTATGCCCTAGGAGAGGCCACAGCTTTGGGCCTAGGTCCAATGCATTCGTTTCAAACAAATAAGGCTTGTTTTATTAGGGAGGCCCTGATTCGGTTCAGGGCCCCCGAATGAAACAAATCAGATTTATTCATTGAGTTTTGCATTTTTGTTTTAAACAAATGCACTATCCTTACAAAGTCCCTCATGAGAGGCTTCTAAGAAAACTAAAAGGTTTTGGGATAGGAGGTGATGTCATTTGGGGATTACAAACTGGTTAAAATACAGGAAACAGAGAGTAGGATTAAATGGTCAATTTTCTCAGTGGAAAAGGGTAAACAGTGGAGTGCCTCAGGCATCTCTACTTAGACCGGTGCTTTTCAACATATTTATAAAGGATCTGGAAAGGAATACGAAGAGTGAGGTTATCAAATTTGTGGATGATACAAAATTATTCAGAGTAGTTAAGTCACAAGTGGATTGTGATAAATTGCAGGAGGACCTTGCGAGACTGGAAAATAGGGCACCCAAATGGCAGATGAAATTTAATGTGGACAAGTGCAAGGTGTTGCATATAGGGAAAAATAATGCTTGCTGTAGTTACATGATGTTAGGTTTCACATTAGGAGCTACCACCAAGGAAAAAGATCTAGGCATCATAATGGATAATACTTTGAAATCGTTGGTTCAGTGTGCTGCAGCAGTCAAAAAAGCAAACAGGAATTATTAGGAAGGGAATGGTTAATAAAACGGAAAATGTCATAATACCTCTGTATCGCTCCATGGTGAGACCTCACCTTGAATACTGTGTACAATTCTGGTTGCCACATCTAAAAAAAAGATATAGTTGCGATAGAGAAGGTACAGAGAAGGGCAACCAAAATGATAAAGGGGATGGAACAGCTCCCCTATGAGGAAAGGCTGAAGAGCTTAGGGCTGTTCAGCTTGGAGAAGAGACAGCTGAGGGGAGATTTGATAGACGTCTTTAAAATCATGAGAGTTCTTGAACGAATAGATGTGAATCTGTTATTTACACTTTCGGACAATAGAAAGGGGGCACTCCATGAAGTTAGCAAGTAGCACATTTAAGATTAATTGGAGAAAATTCTTTTTCACTCAATGTACAATTAAGCTCTGGAATTTGTTGCCAGAGGATGTGGTTAGTGCAGTTAGTGTAGCTGGGTTAAACAAAGGTTTGGATAAGTTCTTGAAGGAGAAGTCCATTAACTGCTATTAATCAAGTTGACTTAGGGAATAGCCACTGCTATTAATTACATCAGTAGCATGGGATCTTCTTGGTGTTTGGGTACTTTCCAGGTTCTTATGGCCTGGTTGGCCTCTGTTGGAAACAGGATGCTGGGCTTACCCAGCATGGTAATTTCTTATGTTCTTATGATGTGGCGTGCCTCTTGTGCACATGACTGAAGCTGATTCCACATGGGCTGGCTGTTGCATAATCTGCTTTTCATCCTTGTGGCTGACACTGACATCGATGCTGCCTGCCTCTTTTTAGCCACATCGGACCATGGCGTGGCCTGTCTCTCAACTGTATGGCAAGCAGATGCTGCCTACCTCTCTGCTAGGTCACACAAGCTGAGGGTGATGCCTCCTTACCACCTAACTTTCTCCCATTCCCACAGACAACATTGATGATGCTGTCTGACTCCTTCTGATTGAACAGAGCCAATACTGAATGTGCTTGTCTATGGACTGGACAGGCCTTGGATGCAGTTATTGTTTGGCAAAAATATAAAAATTCTGCGCAGGAAGGGAATTCTGTGCTAATACTGCACTGCACTGCTCTGTCGCAACAAATTCCTTCAGGCGTACACATACCAGACAACAGAATCTCTAATCATTTCTGTTGTGTGCTCTCCTTCATGTTCACTACCCAAATATAAACTGTAAGTCCAATTGTAACTGCAAGCCAATACCTTGATGTGTAACAGCTGTTTCCATTTTAAGCAGGTTCATTTATTACATGCGCTTTTTGATCAGAAGAATTTTGTGGCTATTGTCCACACAACTTTGACCACTCATTTAGATTACTGTCATTTTCTGTATTTGGGATTACTGAAAAAGTGTCTGAAGAAGTTATAAATAATCCAGAATTCTGCAGCTCATCTTCTTTACCAGTCTGAAATGGAGGGAACAGAACACGTTTCCCCAGTTTTGCTGAATTTTCCGTTGTTTGCCTTTAGAGTCTAGAATTGCACTTAAAGCTTTGACTTTGACCTATAAAATAATAAATAATATGGGTCCACAATCCTTGAGAGAAGAGTTGTGGAAGTGCAAACTACATCAAACTTTACACACTCAAAGGGATAATCTCTTGGAGCAACCTAACTTGACGAAGGTGAGGTCTGTAAAGTTGGCGATGTGATCTTTCTCTTATCCTATTTCGTATCGGAGTAATTCATGACTACGTGAGATTTGTTTGGCTGAGAGTCTTCTTACCTTTAGATGTTAGTTTAGAACCTGTTTTGTTTTGTTTTTTATTTTGTAGATTGAAGTTCCTGGGGGTGTATCAATTGTTAAACTAATAAATTAATTATGAATAGAAGGGGTTGTTTAAGCCCAGGGAATAAGGTTTATAAAGGGCTTTGCGGCTATAATTACTATCCGGATTTTTTTTGTAGAGAAAATGGGCTTTGTGGTTTTAAATTCTTCAAAATCTGTTTGTAAGGCTTTAAGTATTAATAGCACATTTTTGCACATAGGATGGCAACCGTTGCATTTTATTATGTCACTGTGATATGTGATGTTGCCATGCTTGCTATGTTATTGTTTTATGGTATAATTTGCCATCTTTGTCTATGTAGTATGGGTATGACTGTGTTTTTATTGTGCTATTGTTATATGGGTTTTGTTACCGTATAATATGGATGTGTTTTAATTATTTCACTTTATGATGGTTACTATGTAACTATATTGTCTATATAGTATGGGTATGACTGTGTTTTTATTGTGCTATTGTTATATGGGTTATATGGGTTTTGTTGCCATATAATATGGATGTGTTTTAATTATTTCACTTTATGATGGTTACTATGTAACATCTGTAAGCTGTCTTGATTGTTCACAGAAAGATGGAGTATAGATGTTATAAATAATTTCATTTCAGAGCTGAAATCACACTAATTAGCTTTAACACATTCATGGTAAAATATCAACTGTCTATGTATGTAAAGAATGTTACTAGGGGGATAATGATCTGCTTAGCCATTATTTCCTGTTTAATAAAGGAGGGTACAAGTATGGACATTTCCCATTGGATGAATACCACAGAAAAATTAGCGACATAGAAACATGATGGCAGAAAAAGACCAGCCTGCCCATCAATTCCTTAGAAATCCCCTGTATTTATCCCATACGTTCTTAAATTCAAATACTGTTTTTGTCTTCACCACTTCCATTAGGAGGCTCACCTTACCTCTAGGGTATACTTGTTTAGATCTTTAAGTCTATCCCCATATGCTTTAGAACGAAGACCACTGACCATTTTAGTAGCCTCCCTCTGGACCGACTCCATCCTGTTTATATCCTTCTGAAGGTGCAGCCTCTAGAATTGTACACAGTATTCCAAGTGAGGTCTCACCAGGAACCTATACAGGGGCAATATCAATTATCATTTCCCTTTTTCGGCTGACTATTCCTCTCCATATGCAGCCAAGCATCCTTCTGGCTTTTACCATTGCTTTATCCACCTGTTTGACCTCCTTAAGATCATCAGATACAATCACCCCCAGATCCCGCTTTTCCTTTTGTGCTTAGAAGTATTTACAGCCTTCCCACTTTGTTCCTTCATAGCAAGGATTACACTAGTCTTTTCCCAGCTAGGGGTGAAGAGCAGAAGGATGAGGTCACCCACAGAGGAAACGGTGGGGGGGGGGGGGTGTACTCCTACTGCATTGTTCTCTAGGTCATGTTTTCGGCAGGGTGGTGTTTCATAGATACCAGGGTGCTGTGTTCAGACTGCAGAGCAGAGAACAGTGTGGTAGAAGGGAGCAGGCATGACGCTCCACCTTTCTCCTGCTGGATCAGGGGAAAGAGGTAAAATGCCCTGGATGCACTTGTTGTTTTTTTTATATAATTTTTATTTGTAATTTTCCAAACAGGCAACAACAATTACACTGGATTGTATTCTAACATCAGTTGAATTTCATTGCAGAGAGAATTAGAATAAGAGATCCCGACCCCATCACCCGCACATCTTCCTATAAAAGCCCACAATAGGGGCCGATTTTTAAAAGCCGGCGCGCACCAATCCCAGGAGATAAGAGCATGGCTGGGCCACATGCGTGCCGAGTGCATTTTCAGAGCGCTACGCGCAGAAGTGCCAGGTGTTTGAAAAGGGGTGGGCCAGGGGCGTGGGCTGGCTGGGAAGCCCCATTAGGTGCTGTGGAACTTGCTTCAGCTCCTGAGAGGAAGTAAGTTAAAAAACAAAAAAAATTAGATTAGTTAGATGAGGATGAGGGGGAAAAGGGAGGAAGGGGAGTTAGGGAGCTGGGGTAGGCCCTGTCCTGTCATTACGTGTTTCTACAAAAATCCCCTGCCCTGCGCACACGAGTCAGCACCTGCACGCCGATATAAAATTGGGCATGCATATGTGCGCTGTTATCAGATTTTATAACACGGGAAAGTGATGCGCATGTTATAAAATCGGCACATCCATGCGCGTGCTCTGGAACCACATACACATGGATGCCAACGGGTGGCTTTCAAAATTTACCAGATAATGTCCAACTTCAAAAATCAATCCCTTCTATCTGTTCCCCGCCATGTCCAGTATGGGCCCTAATCATGGTCATAACTGTCTATCCTATTCTACAACATATAAGTCAATTTTTCTAGCCTTGCTATCTCAGCAAGTTTCATATCCCAACAATTTCTTGAGGGTCACACTTCCACTGACGGGCTATTGTGAGTCATGCTGCATGCAACATATGCCCAACCAGTTTCCTCTTTCCACTACTTCTTGCAACGTTCCATATAGATTTCCAAGCTCAGGCATCAAAATCAGTACTCAAATCATTATTCCGCTGCTGAATTAATTTAGCTGTTGTGCCGGCCTCACCTAGCTCAGATCTAATAGTAATATATAAAACAGATATCAGATGTCGCGCTCTTCTTTTACAACATAACACCCCTTCTATTCCTTCTCATTCTTCCAACTCATCATATCATGGCTATTTTTTCTATAAATGCAATGAGGTAGATTTTAAAAGGGTGCACACGGGTGTACATGTGCGCGCACTACCCAGGACGCACACATGTACGCCTGATTTTATAACTTGCGTGCGCAAGTTATAAAATCGGGGGTCGGCATGTGCAAGGGGGTACACAATTGTGCACCTTGTGCGCACCGAGCCACACCACCTTCCCCCGTTTCCTACCCCCCACCTTCCCTTCCCTTCCCTTCCCCTCCCCTACCTCTCCCGCCCTTTCCCCCTACCTTTTTTCCTTCTTTTTTTTGTTTCACAACTTATTTCAGTTGGCCAGCGCACGATCCCTGGCACAGCAGCAAATGACCGCTGTGCCTGGAGCCTCTGATCCCGCCTCCTCTCTGCCCACACCCTGCCCCTTTTTGCAAGCCCCAGGACTTACACGAGTCCTGGGGCTTTAGGCACATCGCCAAGTCTTTTAAAAATAGGCTCGGCATGCATAACCTTTTTAAAATCCGGCCCAATCTGTATATGATTTAGTTTGGTGCATGGCGGTGCAAAAATCCTTTTTAACCTGCACCATGAATTTCAAAAGTTACCTGTGATATAACCTGTGAAATTTTCCAGGCTTCAGAACAGTGAGTGATGCAGCAGTGACATCACTAACCACGATACATTTTAAACAAATGTGAGCCAGTGCTATGTATTTAACTGGGGCCATGACAAGAAGTTGTAGGAAGTCAGGTGACCTCCTTTTGGCCACTGAGATAGTGAATTTTAGTCCATGTGGCTTCAGAAGACCAAAGATACCCCTAGATCACACGCTGAACAGGTACAGAGTTGTTCAGACACCCTCTTGTGACTTTCTGCGGCACTCCTGTGATAGCAGGAAGCACATGTTCCTACCAGTCATACTGGATTTTCCAAATGACAGCATAAGTCTGTACCAGGTGCACATTGGTTAGCAAGCTTGTCTTCTGTTTCTTGACTGACAGCGCTTATATTGATTTCAATGCAAATATTCCATTAGCCCAGCAGTTTGCTTGCATTCTTCTGTTTAAATGCCATCTAAATACATTTCAACGGTACTTGCAATGTTTATAGGTATCACTAATATAGAGGTAGAACAACCAAATCAGGTGACAAAATATGCCTAAAAGAAAGCAGACAGCATAATTTAAGCAATCATTTTCTTCCTAGGAAATAAATACAAATACTTTGAAAGCAGTTATTGAATGGGAAGAGGCAATCAAGTGAAGCAATTCTTTGCATAGCAGGTTGGGGAGAATGTCAACCAACCATTAAACCAACTTGTGTAAACGTCACTCCCAGATTAGGTATTAATCAGGAAGGTGTAAAAACGCAGCCATGGAAATCTGCCGCAGTGTGTAACCCGTTGGGAGGAAGCAGGCAGTAATCAATTTCCCTATGGAGTTTCATGTTAAAAATCTGGGCTGGCACGCACAGCGCCAGTACATTGCACCAGCACTAAATGTACCTAAAAATCCCCAGTCTTATTTCCATATGAAATCCTCACACGTACTTTCCATTCCCTGACCCAACCCTGCTCACTTTTTAATGCACACATACATCTATATATCTATTCTATAGACATATGGATAGAGACAAATATATATATATATATATATATATATATATCACATGCCACGCCTCTCAGTATCTTCCTGCAGGCCCAGCACTACCAGGTGTGCAAACCGTGCAATTGTACAGGGTGGCACACCCAGAAAGGTGTGGATGGAGCCTATCAAAGGAGTAATGAGTGGACCAGGGGAAAAAGCCAACAGTCACTCAGCAGTGTATGATTCGGAGGAATATATCTTTGAATGATACTAATGAAACAGGAGAGTTAGGGCATCCCAACAGAGAGGTTCCAATAACAACAAAGATAGTCTATGTGCCTGTAAGTAAAGAATCACTTGAGCTAAAGATTTCCAAATTATTCCTACCAACTGAAAAGCAGGTTGTTAATACAAACAAAAAACACACTTTGAAATGTCTGTATGCCAATGTCAGAAGTCTAAGAAGTAAGATAGGAGACTTAGAGAGTATAGCAGCAAATGATGAGATTGACAAAATTGGCATCACAGAGACTTGGTGGAAGGAGGCTAACCAATGGGACAATGTTATACCAGAGTAAAAATAATATCGCAATGATAGGTAGGATCAACTTGGTTGGGGTATGGCACTTTATGACCAGGAGGGTATAGAGTCCAACAAGATAAAGAATATACAAGAGACTAGATGCTCAGTAGAATCTATATGGGTAGAAATCCTATGTGTGCTGCGTAAGAGTATAGTGATAGGAGTATACTACTGTCCATCTGGCCAAAATGATCAGACAGATAATGAAATGCTAAGAGAAATCAGGGAAGCTAACCAATTTAGCAGTGTAGTAATAATGGGAGATTTCAATTACCCTAGTATTGACTGGGTAAATGTAATATCAGGACACGCTAAAGACATAAAGTTCCTGCTTCATGGAGCTATTGGCTCAGAAACCAACAAGAGAGGGAGCTATTTTAGATTTAATTTTAATGGAACACAGGTTTTGGTGAGAAAGGTAACGGTGGTGGGGCCTCTTGGCAATAGTGATCATAACATGATCAAATTTCAACTAATCACTGGAAGGGGAACAATATGTAAATCCACAGCTCTAACACTACATTTTCAAAAGGAAAACTTTGATAAAGTGAGGAAAATTGAAAGGTGCTGCTGAAAAAGTTAAAAGTGTACAACAGGCATGTCATTGTTTAAAAATACCATCTTGGAAGTGTAGTCCAGATGTATTCCATGCATTAAGAAAGGTAGAAGGAAGGCAAAATGATTACTGGCATGGTTAAAAAGTGAGGTGAAAGAGGCTATTTTAGCCAAAAAACATCCTTCAAAAATTGGAAGAAAGATCCATCTAAATATAATAGGAAAAGCATAAATGTAAAACATTGATAAGGCATCCTAAGACAGAATTTGAAATAAAGTTGGCCGTAGAGGCAAAAACTCATAATAAAAACTTTAAAAAATATATTTGAAGCAAGAAACCTGTGAGGAAGTTGATTGGACCATTAGATGGCCAAGGGGTAAAAGGGGGTCTTGGGGAAGATAAGGCCATTGCAGAAAGATTTTGCTTCTATGTTTACTAATGAGGATGTTGGGGAGATACCAGTTCTGGAGATGTTTTTTCAAAGGTGATGAGTTAGATGAACTGAACCAAATGTAAGATATAGTAAGCCAGACTGACAAACCAAAGGAGTAGCAAATCACCTGGATTGGATGGAACTCTGAAGAACTAAAAAAAGAACTTTCAGATCTATTAGTTAAAATGTGTAGCCTATCATTAAAATCATCCATTGTACCTGAAGACTGGAGGGTGGCCAATCTAACACCAAAATTTTAAAAGGGCTCCAGAGGCGATCCAAGAAACTATAGACCAGTGAGTCTGACTTTAGTGCTGGGAACATAAGAACATAAGAAAAATAGTGGAAACTATTCTAAAGATCAAAATCATAGATCATATAAAAAGACATGGTTTAATGGAACACAGTCAACATGGATTTACCCAAGGGAAGTCTTGCCTCACAAATTTGCTTCATTTTTTGAAGGGCTTAATAAACATGTGGATAAAGGTGAACTCGTAGATGTGGTGTATTTAGATTTTCAGAAGGTGTTTGACAAAGTCCCTCATGAGAGGCTTCTAAGAAAACTAAACAGTTATGGGATAGGAGGCCTTGTCCTTTTGTGGATTACAAACTGTTTAAAAGACAGGAAACAGAATAGGATTAAATGGCCAATTTTCTCAGTGGAAAAGGGTAAACAGTGAAGTGCCTTAGGGATCTAAACTTGGACTGGTACTTTTCAATATATTTATAATGATCTAGAAAGGAATTTGACAAGTGAGATAATCAAATTTGCAGATGATACAAAATTATTCATAGTAGTTAAATCACAAGCAGATTGTGATAAATTGCAGGAGGACCTTGTGAGACTGAAAAATTGGGCATCCAAATGGCAGATGAAATTTAATGTGGACAAGTGCAAGGTGATGCATACAGGGAAAAATAATCCATGCTGTAGTAGCACAATGTTAGGATCCATATTAAGAGCTTCCACCCAGGAAAAAGTGCTAGGCTGCATAGTAGATAACACATTGAAATCGTCGGCTCAGTGTACTGCGGCAGTCAAAAAGCAAACAGAATGTAGGAATTATTAGGAAGGGAATGGTGAATGAAATGGGAATTGTCATATTGCCTCTGTATCGCTCCATGGTGAGACCACACCTTGAGTACTGTGTATAATTTGGGTCACCGCATCTCAAAAAAGTTATAGTTGCAGTGGAGAAGGTACAGAGAAGAGTGACCAAAATGATATGAAGGGGATGGAACAGCTCCAGTATGAGGAAATGCTAAAGAAGTTAGGGCTGTTCAGCTTGGAGAAGAGACGGCTGAGGGGGGATTGTGATAGAGGTCTTTAAAATCATGTCAGGTCTAGAACTTGTAGATGTAAATTGGTTATTTACACTTTTGGATAATAGAAGACTAGGGGGCACTCCATGAAGTTAGCAAGTAGCACATTTAAAACTAATCAGAGAAAATTATTTTTCACTCAATGCACAATTAAGCTCTTGAATTTGTTGCCAGAGGATGTGGTTACTGCAGATAGTGTAGCTGGGTTTAAAAAAGGTCTGGATAAGTTCTTTGAGAAGTCAATTAACTGCTATTAATCAAGCTGACTTAGGGGTAGATTTTCAAATAGCGCGAATTGGCCTACTTTAGGCGAGCAGGGCTCTGAAAATCCGCCCCATTGGGAATAGCCATTGCTATTACATATGGCATCAGAAATATGTGGTTTACTTTGTGTTTGGGTACTTGCCAGGTACTTGCAGCCTGGATTGGACACTGTTGGATACAGGATGCTGGGCTTGATGGACCCTTGGTTTGACCCGGTATGGCAATTTCTTATGTTTTGATGTTCTTGTGGCTGCTATAGACACCATCCCAACAGCAGCGGAAGAAGTGAGAGGCTCATGCTACCAGCGGTGGACCACTTCCTATCGTCGGCAGAAGAGAGAGGCCCGCACTCTGGATGAAGAAGAGGAAGCTCATTTACAGCTCTTCCTCGTGTGCTCGCCGGCAAAGCGGTACTCAGCACACGTGGTACTAGCACTTCCTCTATGCTCATCTCATGGGCACACACACAAGCAAACCTCGGGAGTGCGTCAGGTTTGACAGCTTGGACTGCCGGATGGAGCAGGGCCTGGGACAGAGTGTGAGACTGATGGTTTCTATAGTGTGCTGGTTATTGGGGAAACCATCAAAAATGTTAGAACCTGGTATGGGAGTAGCTCAGGGCAGCAAAAACGTTAGCACTGGGCTTGGGAGGAAGTGTGGCTGCCCCTACTCAATACAGAGAGGCAGAGGGACAGAGATGCACCCACAGCTCCGCCTATGCTTTGACAGAGTCCTGGTTTAGGAGCCGATTAAAACAGACTCAAGTCATCGCTGCAAAATTTGTGACATAGAAGAAAAATGCGCTAGGGGGATCCGTTCTGGAAGCTACAGAATACTTTGGCTGAGACTTCTTGTTGCAGATAATTTTAATTCTACCAAAGAATACAAGAACAGCAGTTCTAATGAAAGTGTTTTTCTTCATTTTTTAAAATATAACAATTTGATATATTAGCAAGGAAAAAAAAAAAAAAGCCATCCTGCTGCCTAAAACTTTATCAGATATCTGATGTTCTAACACCCCCGAAAATACACTTGCAAATTAAACAGGTTGGAAAAAAAAAACATCAGGCCGGCAGAACTACAAAATGCAGTGTAAATGAGTCAAAGTGAAAAGAGAAGCTCAGGGGAAAACGAAATCTTTGTATTCCATGCAGCACCGTTGGCAGCAGGGACACCTCCGCAGAAAGCCTTCAAAGTGTTTTCCTAGAATGCCGTGCATGGCATGCAATGAGTCTGAGACCTGATGTGGGCTCCTTCTGTCTCTTTGGCTGTTAGAAAACAGCCTAAATCCCCAAAGACATCCAGTGTAGATGGACACGCCGCTTGTGAGATAATTATAGGATCTATGTGCTAGGCAGCATTAAAAGCAGCCCGGCATCATGACTAAGGCCCCTACCCACCCCCCACCCCCCAGCTGCGTTCACAGAAAGCCCCGCTTCCTTGCTGGTAGGAGGGAGCCAGGTTTCTCTTCTGCCGGTCGTGGCTCCAAATCTAAATTGCTGCCGCCGTGTCTCATTCGCGTGCACTCGGCACACGGGGTCAGAGCATCAGGGTCGTAATTTTGGATTTGGTAAACCATCTCTCTCCTGCTGGTAAAGATTCCGGGCTTTCTGTGAAAGTAGCTTGGGTTCTGGGGGTGGGTAGGGGTTTGGAAGGTCCAATTTGTGTTGGTAGTGACCAAGAGGTCCAATTTAAGACATGCATGGAGGTTATGGGGGGAGATGGGGGCCTGATTGGAAGCCTGATATTAGTTTGGTATGGTGGGGACTGGGCAGAGATCCAATATCCATTTGGCAGGGATATAAGGTACAGGTAGTAAAGGGTGGGCCCAGAGACCTGATATCAGATTGACAGGGGGTTCCAGGGGGTTGGTCCATAGACCTATTATCAGTTTAGCAAGAGACATGAGGGTCCTGGAAGCCCATAATTGCATTTTGGGGCAGGCTGTGTTTGGGCACTCAAGGTTCATAAAAGCCTCCTGAGGTATGGTTAGTTTTTCCAGCATTATTTAGGAGGCCTCATTAAGCCTCTGGTTGGAAAATCTCATTTGATAGATGTCAATGCCTGTTTATGAATACTACCTCTGTAACCATTATTTGTTGATTTATATCTATGAATGTTACATTTGTAAACCACTGTGATCTTTACATATATAAAATGTCTAAATACATAAATAATAAGTAAATAAGCACTGTATAGTACATCCAGTATTAATGCCTAGTGATCAGAGCAGCAGCCTGCAAATCAGGGAAGCCAGGGTTCAAATCCCACTGATCATCCCTGTGACCTTGCTCAAGTTATTTTACCCTCCTATTTACCATGCATTTTCTCCATAGACACAAACTGGTAAATTTTAAAACAAGTGCGCGCATTGCAGCGCGAGCAAAAATATACCTCATTCTATAAAGTACATGTGTAGCATTTAAAGTACTATTGCTGCATGTATGTCTTCTACAGGCTTTACATGTGTATCTTATGCAGGGGGAGAGAGAGAGAGCCTCTGAATAGAGTCAGTCAGATACTCTATATATAGGTACCGCTTTAGAGGGGCACTTTGAATCAGGGTGGGTTTTCGGGAGGTGGGGTGTTGTTATAGACACATTCAGAGGAATTCATAGTAAAAGTGACAGCAGTAAATAATGATAGCCGTTATAACTGATGAAAAGGAGTAGATTTGTACAATGCAGCTAGCCCTGTAGTTTACAAATCAACTCCTCGTTAGACTTTTCATTACTTATAAGGACAATCATTCTTTACTGATGTCAATTTAACTATGAATACCTCTGAATGTGTCTGTAAAAATGTCCCTCCTAACCCCAACCCACCTTCCGAAAACCTACCCTGATCCAAAGTGCCCCTCTACTGTGGTACCTATATATAGAGTATCAGACTGACTCTATACAGAGTCTCACTCTCTCTTTCTCTCTTGCTCTCTCCCATTTAGATGGATAACTCCAAGTTAGCAATTTAAATGTTTTGTTGTAAATATTGACCTCATTATGGGAGAAAACCTTTAGTAAATAACCCCCTAAGATTGTAAGCCCTCTGTGGCTAGAGAAGTACCTACTGTACCTGAATGTAATCCATTTTGAAGTGGCTGTTCAGTAATTAAAGGTGAAATCTAACATTTTTTAAAAATGATGTAATTATTACATTTTTGTTACTTTTGGGTATTTATATATTTTAGCATTACTGCTAGGGAATTGGTGGCAATGCTAATGTACATGCAAATAGTTGTTTTAATGTGTTTCGTACATGGGGGTAACTAATACATACATTAACATGCATAGAGAGGATAACTTTAAAAGGTGTATGTGCATGCACATATGTGAGTGTAAGTCAGCATGTGCCAATTTATAATAGTATTTTATAAAATGAGTACATGATGCCTGCGCAATTTATAAAATATGCTTATATTTGTGCAGGAACATATGCGTGTAAGTAGGCTAGCGAATGTATTTCTGCAATCTATCGATGCAGTGAAACTTGCATACTTTACCCCATTTTAAATATATACATTCATACATTTTGCATGTGAAAATAACATAGGACCTACGTAAGTCGGGTTTTAAATGCATAAGATGGTGTATTTTAAAAGAAACGTGTGCAAGTGAAATTACCAGTTTAACCAGTTAGCCCAACAGTTCACCCTGTCCTCCTGCAGCTCATCAAGACTGACCTGGTTCTTAAGCCTGAACTCCCCCCAGTTCACCCAGACCTCTCACCTGGCCATTAGTAAACAATAAACACGTCTACTAACAATCAGGAAAAAAGCACTTAAACTTATACCTTACAAAGTACAGGTTAACCCGCCCTACGAGGTGGCAATACTAAAATCACCACAACTAAACATGGGAATGGTCTATTGCCCCCCCCCTCCCCCGGAATACTTCAAAAAGACTTCTCACCTGTAATAGGTGGGCCTGATATTTAATCGGAGCCCACGGGTTACCTGGGGGAGGGCCGGACAGCCGGGCGCGTCGCGTGACATCATCGGGGCATGATCCAGCCCCAGTGGGGGCGTTCCGGGGCTAGCAGAAGCAAGGAGGGGCGGCGCCGATGCGAAGCGCCGCCCCTCCAGGGGGTGTTCCGGTTGCCGGCGTCATCGGCCCCGATGACGCCGGAGCCCGGATCTCCGCCCCTTTGGGGGCGTTCCTGCGGCCGGCGTCATCTAAAGGGGCCGGCTCGGCCTGATGACGTCGGCCGGGGTTTAAAGGGCCGGTGCCTCGAGGCAGCCGGCCCTTTTTTCCCTGGAGAGCCGTTTCCCCACCCTCCCACCCTGTAATGAGTTGTAAGGTGTAATGGAGATAGGAGACGGAGATAGAAGGGAGCAACGCAATGTCGCAGCTGGGGGCGGGTACCTGGGCCAATAGGACTTAGGGTAAAGGGATCAGCCGCGGGCTGACAAGCAGATTGCCGGAAGAAAAGGGGGACCATGCCCGGAGGCAGGGCCCCCCTGCTTACTAAGCGGCGGGGGGCCGGTGAACGGAAGTCGCCTTGCTTGGAGCGCGGCAGGCAGCGTGGGGTGGGCGTGATCCCGGCAGAACGTGTGGCAATAAATAGATACATATATGTATTGGCCCGGGGTGGTGGGTTGTTATGATTACATTGTGTGCTGTTATATAAACATATGGTTAAATAAAAGCTGCGGCCAGTTTTACCCAAAGATACGTTTTGAGTGGTCATTAAGCACTGCAGGTGGGCGAGCGCCCGGGAACAAAGGAAGTCACAAGTCCCAGAGTCAATCAAATTATTCACTAAAGCGTTTCCATCACCTGACTCTACACTAATTGTAGGAGACTTTAACCTACATGAAGATAGAACACCGAAAACCACAGCACGTGAAGTCTTTTTAGATACAATAGAAGCAATGGGATGGGCACAATTTATAACAAACCCCATTCATAAAGCAGGACATATCCTAGATCTAATCAATACCTCCCACAAAATATTGCCATGGTCTGATCACCAACTAATAAAAGTAAACATAACTCTCCTCAACACAAAGCAAACAATTCCAATAATAACCAAACCTTCACCTTCAGAAAAAAGATAGAACCGGATGTACTTAGGAATCTATTAAAAATAAGCTAATAGACATTAATCAAGCTAATGCCTCCAGAGCTTTTGACTCCTGGGGTAAAATCGTCAATGATATTAAAGATAACCTAAGCACAATTCAGACAAAAACATTCCAAAATGAACAGAATACCGTTAAATAAAAGAAACCATGGTACAGCTAAGAGCTAAGATGAACCAAACAAACACTAAAAAAATCGGAGAAATAATGGCAAAAATGCCAGTCTGCCCTAGGAAAATACAGATCCATCCTAACAAAATACCGTGCACAAATCAATAAAGCAAAAAAGACTACTATGCAAAACAGATTCACAGGATAATATTTAATTCCAAATTAATCTTTGATAGCATCAAACACTTAATCAACGAACCATCTTCTTCCATCTCAAATAATTACAACTTCTCAAAGAATGCCTGCAATGAATATGCCACCTCCTTGTTAGATAAAATAAATCGATTAAAAACACAATTCTCCACTTTCTCATCATATAAAGAACCTGAAGAAAAACATGGGCAGTCCAAATGGAACACATTCAACATAGTAACTAAACTTCAAATAAATCAAATCATTACCAAAATTAAGCCTGCTATCCACCTACTAGACCCAATTCCGGTGAGTTCCCTGAAAATAGTACACAGCGTAATCACTCCTACAATTGCAACCATAATCAACCATTCACTCTCAGAAGGACTGGTCCCTTATGGGATGAAACAAGCTGTGACCAAACCAATCTTAAAAAAATAAAACTGGAAAAATTAGAATAGGACAATTATCGACCAATATCCAACTAGCCTTTTATTGCTAAAGATCTAGAAAAAGCAGTGTTATCTCAATTGGAAAACCACCTAGAAGACAATGATATTCTACACTCAAACCAATTTGTATTCAGAAAAGATCGCTCAACAGAAACTTTACTCATATCTTTAATGGACCCTGTACTACAGGGGTTTGACAATGATATTACATCCTGGTTCTAATAACAGCAGCCTTCAACACAGTGGACCATACCCTGCTATGCCATCAGATGAGACAAACTGGAATAGAAAGATGTGTTCTCAAATGGTTCTCTTCCTTCCTAGCTGGTAGGACATTCCAAGTCCATAACTGCACCAGCTTCACTGCAGTATAGACCCAGAAACCAGAATAATTGCAGACAACTCATGAGTTGTGGTTCCAAAACTGGTCTGACTTGATTTGCACAGGAAATCTATTTTACATGCTGCTTTTCACAAGAATAATGAGTATCCACAGTCTGAGCTGAGCAGAGTGATCCCTTGAGTTTCTCCCTACACCTCGTTATCCTTTCTTAGAGAAAAGAAAATGCAAGGATTTTAAAGCAAACTATTTATTCCTGGTCTTCTTGAGATTATTCAGTCCCTCTACTCTTTACAAGAGCCTTCTTCTTCTTGTTGAGAATTTACAATGAGAGCTCCGTTTGCGCACTTTCATTGGTTGAAGACTCCCTTTACTACTTACAGTTCCGTGATGGCTCCTGACTGGACATCTATTAAAGAAGAGGTCTCACATCTTCACCAGGAGTCTGGCATTTCTTTCTTTGCCATGCTTTCGGCAGATTCTCTGTCTCGCAGATATTTCCAGCTCAGTCACCAAAAGTCTCCATGACCTCTTCATCCTTCTCTACCTATTTTCTGCTTCCAACACCGCTGATCACCAACATTGTCTTCAACATTTTGGTGCTCACTCTGTTTTGGCTTTCTTCTTACCTCTCCTATATCATACCTTCAGTTTATTTTCTGGTGGATCCTCCTCTACTGCTATCTGTCGGTATGCCTCAGGGCTCTGCTCTTGGCTCTCTTCTCTTTCATTTCTAAACTTGTTTGTTTGGTGCTCTGATCTCCTCCCACAGTTTTAGTACCATTTTTATGATTATGACTCCCAGATCTACCTCTCTGCACCAGAAACTTTATCAATAAACCAGTCCCAAATCTAAGCCTACTTGTCTTATATTGCTGATTGGTTTTGTTGGCTCGGGCTTATTACTTGCACTGTAATGAAGCTGTGGCTTGTTGATGCCCAGCAGTGGTGTTTGTCTTAATTTTGTGATGAAAGAATTGTGAAAGGGTTGTTGAAGAGTAGTGGTTTAAGTCCTGGTTACCCATGTAATCCATTTTTGGTTGTATTAATTTATAAGCAATGGATGACTTTTTATGCTCCAATGCATTATTTTACTTTTTTATTTTTTGCATTGAAACACAGTTTGATCATTTTCCTAATTTTTCAAGTCCCTTTCCTTTTTAATTCCTCTCCCAGTGTGCTTGCCCTGTTTCATAAGTTTGTGTCATCTGCAGACAACCGTCAAGTAATTTCTTTAATAACGAAAAGAATAGCTCCCCTAGCCCCAGGCCCTAGCATTGAGCTGGACCTACCCCCGTTAATCACTATATCTTCACCAAAATGAACTCTCTGAGATCTGTATTAATCAGTTTTTCACCCAATTTGGCATCCTCCTCCTATAATGGCTAGTTTGCTTACCAGTCTTTTGTGGGGAAAACTGCCTCTAACCTTGTTGAAATCCAGAAAAGCAACAGCCATTGCAGCTCCTTAAACCACTGATTCTGTCAGCTGGTCAAAGAATCCTGAAATGATGTTATCTGGGATCCTGTAATCTACCAGTTTCAATGCATTATCCTTTTCTTTCATTTTGTTTCTGTAGCTTTGGCCACTAAGACCACTATTGATGTTGGACAGACACGACTCCTTTTTATTTGCACTCTGATGATGATGCATTTGAATATTAATTAGGGTCTGCTGAATTGTCATAAATGGAGAAAATGAGCAAACTGGGTCATTGCCATTCCCTTCTCTCTTTTCCCTGTTTCCATGCACTTGAAACTCAAAGGGAATGTATTTCAGATTCACATGAGCAAGTGTGCTTTTTTTGTCAGTCTTATTGGACCAAAGTGGATATCGAAAAAATGTAGGAGCATGGAAAACAGCCAAAGTAAGGAGTAACGAAATAAACCACTACCAGCATCCCGCAAGTTATTTTGTCTCTTTCTCGTCTGCCTTCAAAGTAAAAGTCAAACACCTCTGCAGGTGGTCAGCTGTGCCGGCTCCAAATCACAGGCCAAACCGACAAAGACGGAGGGGCTCATCATAACGAATCCAGTGCAAAAATCTTTCTTATCCTATTAGAGAAGTGTTAAACGCAGCTGGCTTCAGCATGTCACAGAGCCCGAGTGCTCAGCTCAGCTCGGGTTTAGCTTTAGAGCACCTTTCCCAGACACGAAAGCCTCTCCAAACCAGATTGATTCAGCAGCACACTTCTTCAGTGTCTGGTACTTCAGGTATTGTTCCGTATTTAACATACTAATACATATTCAAATTTAACAGCCCCCCCGCCCCCTACTTTTTCATAGTACAATAAAGTTTTATACACTGGATTCCTCGACTGCCTCCACCTTCTGCTACTCTGGCTTGAAAACACGTGCTGAGATCGCAAAATTCCCCACTTCAAAGGCAATAACTAAAACTGAATTGCAAACCCATCCGACATAAAGGGAAAACGGGGGGGTGGGGGGGGCGTGTGCATATATTAAGTCAGCCAGGTAAAGTGATGTTTTATCTAGCACAGCTTTCTGCTGCTGCAAACAGTATTTTAATTCTGTAACAAACAGCCTCGGCCGAGAGTGGCTATACATTTCACATGCGTTTTAAAAACAATCCAAGTAGCAGACGATCAGATTAAAATGAGCGAACTGCTGCTGGACCCACCGTGGAATTCGGAGGTCATGCGGCTATAGGCAGGACAGGTCACGCGAGAGGTTAAAGGTCTTGGCAAAGGATGACGTCACGCTGGGAGAATTCTTACCAGAGCGCGTCCGAATTGCTGGGAATAAAGGAATGCGTGCTGCTGCTGCTGCTAAAGTTAAACTGATACGCTTTTACAGAGAGCAGCAGATTAACCTGCGATCGGAGATCAATAATACAAACGCCAGGGTTGCATGAAAATATAATGAGGACACCAAACGTTTCTGTGTAGCCCCCAGCGCAAAACATGTTTTAGTTTAGCAAAGTGGTTTTTGCCATCGAAAATGCAGGGTTTCAATGATAATAGTGAAGGCATTGTTGAACTACAGTAAAAGTTTGAAAGCCCGCTCTCCTCTCATCTCCCTCTACTTCAGTGGTTTGTATATATCCATGATGCGACTGCACCTTCGATACTGAGTACAGTTCCGAGACATAGTGGACATAGAACAGGGTGATAAAAGTGATAAAGAGGATAGAAAAACTCCATTACGGAGAAAGGCTAAACTGATTAGGGCTCTAGCTTGGAAGAGAGACAACTGAAAGGAGAAATTATTGAGATTTATGAAATCATGAGTGGGGCGAAATGGGTAAATAGGGATCGCTTATTTACCCTTTAAATAACACTAGGCCTAGAGAACACTCCACGAAACAAAAAACTGGCAGGTTTAAAACAAAGCATAGCAAGTATTTTTTCACTCGGTGCATAATCAAGCTAAGGAATCTGTTGCCAGAGGATGAGGTCAAGGCAGCTAACATAGTGGAAAAATCCATAAACAGTTATTATCCAGGTGGACTTGGGAAAGCCAGCACTTGTCCCTGGCGGTGAGATACAAGAATTTGAACTTATTTGGGCCTGGCCACTGTCTGAGACAGGATGCTGAGCCTGGGTCTGACCCAGCAGGGCACTTCCTGTCTTATGCTAATGATAGTGCCAGCAGTCAGGTTTTACCCTGGTTAAGGTGGATCCCAACCTGACAGAATAGGCTTCCTCTACCCCAAAATGTTCCTCATTTCCTAACAAATCGAAAACCCTCTTCCCTGCACCGTCATCTCATCCATGCATTGCGACTCCGGAGCCCAGCCTGTCTTTGGTTTCCTGCACTTGGAAACGGGCAGCATTTCTGAGAATGCAACTCTAGATTCTGTGTTTCAGTTTCCTGCCAGAATCTACACCTTCCTATGTTGTTGATTCTCACAGCTGGCTCCTCCCCAGTGCTCTCTAAGCTCCTACGTAGAAGACGTGAGGTCCACTACCTTTGTACTAAGGCAGGGCAACTTTCCATAGTCAGTCATTCCAGCCACAGTCCTCAGCTGGGGGCCATGCACCAGCAGGGCCGGAGAGAGAGCAGGAATTAGGCCCGTGCCAGCTAAGAAAAGTAGGCCCCTATGTAAGGTTCTGATGTGATTCTTAATAAGAGAAATCTTTTTCTAAATTTCCCAAATAATTTTTATTTATTTAAGAAGGCTTTATGAGCTTTTTTGTTAGTAAATTCTTCAATTACAATTGAAATTTTTATTTATACATGTTAGAAATAGATATACTTAGCTTTTTTTTTTTAATTTTGCCCAACAAAAGTAGGCCCCTTGAACTTTGTAGGCCCTAGCCAAATGGCCATGCTGGCACCCCCTCTCTCCTGGAGTGTGCACCAGGCTCCTTCCAGACTCTTGCAATCATGAACCCTAAATCCAGCCAGTAACTACTGCTGCTACTACTACTACTATTTATCACTTCTATAGTGCTATTTGACGTTACACAGTGCTGTACAAAAGCATGTAAAAAACCATCTTGTTCAGTGATGACATGACTTCTTTCTCCCCAGGGCCTAAGAACACCAACTCCAGAGAATCCCCAGCTTTTGCTGAATCAGGAACAGTTAGAAATGGAACCAAGGTCCACTGGGCCAGCTTTTCAATACTAGTATGTTCCAGGAAACTGACATTCCTGCCATCAGTAGTCATAGATAGTATGTGACAGAGGTCATCTGCCTATGTATAGAGTCTCAGGAGCTGATGTAATAAAACCAGTATTAAAATCTGTGCTGAGAATTTTCAGCACTGAACTTCAAGCACCTTGCCGTTAACCAGTTAGAAGCAACTCGCAAACCCGTATTCAGATGTCATCCCCACAACCACAGGCAGCAGGAGCCAGATTTTTTCCAGCGGGGAGAAGAATTCAATCTCCAGGACCCAAGGCACACGGCATGGCTCAGTCTTCAGTGTCTTCCTGTAGAACTCACAGTAGGGATGTGCAGACCAAAAGTTTAAGTTCATAAGTCCATAAGTCGAAAGGGGGTCCCATTTGCGGTCAATATGGACATATGGAGAATTCCATAAGTTGAGTCTATGTCCATATGTGCAAATAAAAATTTAAACCCCTCACCTGCCTTAATCCCCCCCCCCCCCCAAGACTTACCAAAACTCCCTGGTGGTCCAGCGGGGTCAGGACGCCATTCCTGAACTCCTTTGCAAGGAGCACATGACGTCGGCGTCACGTCGGAGTGACGCGGCGTCACGTGATTCCCCTCGGGTTCGCTCCTGGACCCCTCGTTGGGCTCAAAAGGAACTTTTGGCCAGCTTGGGGGGGCCTCCTGACCCCCCCCAAACTGGCCAAAAGTGCCTTTTGAGCCCAACGAGGGGTCCGGGAGCGAACCCGAGGGGAATCACGTGACGCCGCGTCACTCCGACGTGACGCGGACGTCACGTGATTCCCCACGCGTCCGCTCCCGGACCCTCACGGAACTTTTGGCCAGCTTTGGTAAGTCGTGGGGGGGGGGGATTAAGGAGGGTGAGGGGTTTAAATTTTTATTTAGATCAACAATCGCGATTTCCAACGTATTCAACATAGTTGGGGGGGGGGGGGGATTAAGGCAGGTGAGGGGTTTAAATTTTCATAGTTATGTTGAATAAGTTGGAAATCCGATCGTTTAAGCCTCATCTTTTTTTTAAGTTAAAAAAAAAAATAAGTTGCGTTTTCCATTTAAGTTCAAAACGAATGCACACCCCTAACTCACAGTTAACTTGTCTTTCTGGGAAATTGCCTCTCCAGTACCCAAAGACACACACAGGACTCGTTATTGGGGTGTTTCAAACTCAGAACCTTACCGTAACCAAGTCTCAAAAATAGAATAAACAATCTCCAGCCAGCCTCCCTGGAGGGTGAAGGGGTGGATTCGAGCACACCATTTGCTCTTCTGACTGCTACTTCCTCTCTCCCCGATCGGCTGCAGCACATGGAGTGCATTTGTGCTGGGTGGGCCCTGCCAAACATGCCATCTCCCCAAGCCTTTGCACCCGGGGCAGCTGACCCACTTCCTCAGCCTTCATTATAACCCCGGCTTTGAGCCTCCTCTTCTTTCAGCCCCTGTTGAAATGTGGCAGGCAGCATTGCAAGCATTTATGAAGCTCATGGGCTGGCACATCCAGTGTTCCGACTGCCGATCTTGAGATGCACAAGATCAGCAGTCAGTAAGAGCCAGGCCACAAGTTTTAAAAACGCTTGTGGTGATGTACCTTAAAGATGGGCTGGCACACCCGGAGGTTTCTGAGTTAATTGCTCCCCACCTCCACCACACACATTTGGTGGCATAGACAACCACCTATTTCTTCTAAAGGAAGAGCCAGTCCTGACTGGATCTTGGTCCTGAAGATCCTATTAATATAGACTTACTGAGGGGAAGAGGGCAGGCAGAAGGACAGAGTCCTTGTTGTTTCCCTTTTTTGAGGATGATTCCAAAATCTGTAACAGGATCGATACCTGGAAGGTGTGGAAAACATGAGAAGAGATCTAGTGAAGCTTGTGACAACCCAAGGGAGCAATACAGTGTAACCCCTCCAACCACGCACATAAAATGTGAAAAGGATCTGTCCTCATATGATGAGAGTCCGTCTTTCTAATTTATTTTGTGGATTTGATGATTTGAGTCATGCAGGTGGTGAAGTGGACCCTGTCAGAAGCAGTGGCACCGAATGCTTTTTACAGGTGGTGCACTGAGCGTGTTCCATATTAGGGATATGCATTTTGGAGAAACGAAATAGGAAATGACAATGAAATTACCTATTTCATTTTAGGTTGTTTTCAAAACAAAATGATTTAAATTCCAACAAAATTCAGTCAGAATTTAGCTTCATTTTGAAAATCTAAAAAAAAAAAAAAGTCACTTGTTTTGGCCTAGGCATTGGCCAACGCTGGAGCCTCTTCTAGGGAATAGGCCGAGACATAGAGCAGGGGCTCTGGCTCATGCCCGAGCGTGATATTGTTGCCAGCACCTCAGCCTGGGCCTCAACCAAGACCTGAGCAAAGGCCCAGGCCTGGAAAATTTCCCAATGTCTACTTACCTTAACCATCGAGGATCCGACCCTGTGACTAGGCCCAGGCCTGACATCAGGGCCCAGCCTAGAAAATGGGTCCCGATGCCAAGGCCTCTGCCCAGGGTCAGGCCCAGGCCCAACTGGAGTCCAGGCCTCATAGGTCCTCTTTGTTCTTCTTTTGTCAGTTTTCTTTTTTCAAATGATGGCGTCTGCTGGAGATGGTTGGAGTAAATTAACTTCTGCGCATCCTTCTCAGCAGAGAGTGCCTTTTTTTGTGTACGGCAGGTCCATTAACTGTCATACAACAAAATGGTGCCTTCCACCGAGGAGAATGCACCGGAGTTAATTTAATCTGGCGTGTCGCCTTTGAAGGCCCCATTTTTTAAAATGAAATAAACAAAATAAATATTAAAGAAAATTAAATTGTGGAATCCTCCCCAAAATGAAACAAAATTGTTACCCCTGTACGCCCTTATTCTATTTCCTCCCCTCCATGAACCTGGTGCTGGCATGAATAAAATTTCACAAACAAAATCACACCACTCACAGGCTTAACCAGTCTCCTAACTTTATTTTTCCAGTCAGCAACTGGATGCATTTTAGCAGAGGTTTAACAGTCTGTACTGAATTCTCAGAGTTCATGGGGATACACAGTCAGAGTGGAATGTACACTGTCAAAACTATTTGCAACCCTGCAGGGGCGGAGTGCCAATCTCCATGACTGCACGTGAACAGAATTTTAGATCCCACAAGCCACTCTGCTTATCACAGCCACCCCTTTCCATCCTCCAAGTTTCTCTTTCCCTTTTTGGGGGACATGAAGCTCAAATTACCTCCTGAGGCCACTCAAACTAAACACCATGAGCTGCTCACAACTTCTGGACCTTAGGCATCTCTCTCCCCCACCAGCCTGGGCTTTTCTCTCTGGCAAGGTGCAGGCTTCTCTGGTTTTTCTCCACACTCCAGTCCTCCCTGAGCTCTCCTCCTTGTGGGTCCCCCTTCACTTCCTTCTGCAGGTTTTTTTTCCCTCAGGGGGAGGAGTTGACTGCTTTCCACTCCTCCAGCCTTGGGCCTTTTCTCTTGGGAGGAAAAGCCACTCCATATTAGTTTGGTCCCTGAGTCCCACAATCCAACAGGATGGCTACTTCAAGACTCTATAACCTGGAGGTCTCTCTCTTCTGAAGAAAGGTCAACTTCTGCCAAACTGACCCAGAGTTTATACCGTCCTGGGTCACATGCCCACCAGTCATGTCCTCCCATTACTCTTAAGGAGACAGCCTCATCAAACGCCTTAACCTACATTGCCTTAAAATATCCCAGAAGCACATCTCATTTATCCCATATCAAACCAAATGCCATCCAGAGGTCACTTTGGGCAAAATTGGGGGTCCTCCCCGTGACAGTATAGGGGGTGAAGTTCTTCTGTGCACAAAACAAAAGTGGGATCTGATGATATTGAGGCAGCCAAAACAGGTAATCAAGGTGTTGGTAAAGGCCAGAAGGATGCTTGTGTGCATATGGAAGAGAACCAGCAGGACAAAGGAGATGATAATGCCTCTGTATAAGTCTCTGGTAAGCAGGGGCAGATTGGGCTATCGGGGCTTCAAGAATGCTCCGGTGGGACGCTCACATTGGCCAAGTGACCTATGTTTGCTGTTTTCCCAGTGCTCTAGTAGGAAGGGTCCAGAGGAGCCGCCATAGGAGTTCATTCTACTGGCGGGCAAAAAATGAGAAGACGGGCTGCAGCCCAGTCCGGCAGCGGCTGAAGAAAGAGAAGAGGGGCCATGAGCTGCTGCAGGAGCCCAGGCCATGGCAGCTGAAGAAACATAAGAGAGGCCAGGAAACCGTCGCCGGAGCTCTGGCCGGCGGCAGTTGAAGAAACAGAAAAGAGACTGTGAGCCACCACTGGAGCTCAGATTGGCAGCGGCTGAACCAAGGAAAGAGAAGCCACAGGATGTTGCAGGAGCCTCAGGCCACTGCTGGAGTCCAGGTCAAAGAAAGGAAAAAGGCACATTGTGTGTTGCATATGTGTGTGTGTGTGTATGTGAGGCAGCCTGCTTTGTGTGTGTGTGTGTGTGTGTGTGGCAATTAATTTGTAACCTGTCATTAAAATCATCCGTTGTACCTGAAGACTGGAAGGTGGTCAAGGTAATGTCAATATTTAGCTCCAGGGGTGATCCAGGAAACTATAAACCAGTGAGCCTGACTATAGTGCCGGGAAAATCGTGGAAACTGTTATAAAGAATAAAATCACAAAACATTTAGATAGACATGGTTTGATGGGACACAGCCAACATGGATTTACCCAAGGGAAGTCTTGCCTCATAAATCTCCTACATTTTATTGAAGGGGTTAATAAACATGTGGACAGAGGTGAACCGGTAGATGTGGTGTGTTTGGATTTTCTGAAGGCAATCGACAATAGGGATGTGAATTGTTTTAGGATGATTAAAATTATCGTCCGATAATTTTAATATCGTCTTAAACCGTTATGGAACACAATACAATAGAGATTCTAACGATTTATCGTTATAAATCGTTAGAATCGTGAGCCGGCACACTAAAACCCCCTAAAACCCACCCCCGACCCTTTAAATTAAATCCCCCACCCTCCCGAACCCCCCCCAAATGAGTTAAATAACCTGCGGGTCCAGCGGCGGTCCGGAACGGCAGCGGTCCGGAACGGGCTCCTGCTCCTCAATCTTGTTGTCTTCAGCCGGCGCCATTTTCCAAAATGGCGGCGAAAAATGGTGGCGGCCATAGACGAACACGATTGGACAGCAGGAGGTCCTTCCGGACCCCCGCTGGACTTTTGGCAAGTCTCGTGGGGGTCAGGAGGCCCCCCACAAGCTGGCCAAATGTTCCTGGAGGTCCAGCGGGGGTCAGGGAGCGATTTCCCGCCGCGAATCGTTTTCGTACGGAAAATGGCGCCGGCAGGAGATCGACTGCAGGAGGTCGTTCAGCGAGGGTTCCGGCGCCTCGCTGAACGACCTCCTGCAGTCGATCTCCTGCCGGCGCCATTTTCCGTACGAAAACAATTCGCGGCGGGAAATCGCTCCCTGACCCCCGCTGGACCTCCAGGAACTTTTGGCCAGCTTGTGGGGGGCCTCCTGACCCCCACGAGACTTGCCAAAGTCCAGCGGGGGTCCGGAAGGACCTCCTGCCGTCCAATCATGTTCGTCTATGGCCGCCGCCATTTTTCGCCGCCATTTTGGAAAATGGCGCCGGCTGAAGACAACAAGATTGAGGAGCAGGAGCCCGTTCCGGACCGCTGCCGTTCCGGACCGCCGCTGGACCCGCAGGTTATTTAAGTCATTTGGGGGGGGTTCGGGAGGGTGGGGGATTTAATTTAAAGGGTCGGGGGTGGGTTTTAGGGGGTTTTAATGTGCCGGTTTTGCGATTTTTAGATTTTTAGATTTTTCACGATTTTTCACGATATTTTACCCCCCCAAACGGCAACAATACGATTCCCTCCCCCTCCCAGCCGAAATCGATCGTTAAGACGATCGAGGACACGATTCACATCCCTAATCGACAAAGCTCCACATGAGAGGCTTCTAAGAAAACTAAAAAATCATGGGATAGGAGCCGATGTCCTTTCGTGGATTACAAACTGGTTAAAATACAGGAAACAGAGAGTAGGATTAAATGGTCAGTTTTCACAGTGGAAAAGGGTAAACAGTGGAGTGCCTCAGGGATCTATACTTGGACCAGTACTTTTTAATATATTTATAAATGATCTGGAAAGAGGTACAATGAGTGAGGTGATCAAATTTGCAGATGAAGCAAAATTATGCAGAGTAGTTAAATCTCAAGTGGATTGTGAAAAACTGCACGAGGACCTTGTGAGACTGGAAGATTGGACTTCCAAATGGCAGATGAAATTTAACGTGGACAATTGCAAAGTGATGCATATAGGAAAAAATAACCCTTGCTATAGTTACACGATGTTAGGTTCTATTTTAGGAGTTACCGTGCAGGAAAGAGATCTAGGTGACATAGTGGATAATACTTAATTCGTCAGCTCAGTGTGCTGTGGCGATCAAAAAAGCAAACAGAATGTTAGGAATTATTAAGAAGGGAATGGTAAATAAAAGGATGGATGTCGTCATGCCTCTGTATTGCTCCATGGTGGAGCTGCACCTTGAATACTGTATGCAATTCTGGTCGCCGCATCTCAGAAAAGATATAGTTGTGATGGAGAAGGTACAGAGAAAGGTGACCAAAATGATAAGTGGCATGAGGAAAGGCTAAGGAAGTTAGGGCTGTTCAGTTTGGAGAAGAGAAGACTGAGGAGGGATATGATAGAGGTCCACAAAATCATGAAAGGACTTGAATAAGTTAATGTAAATCGGTTATTTACTCTCTCAGATAATAGAAGGACTAAGGGGCACTCCATGAAGTTAGTAAATAGCATATTTAAGACAAATCGGAGAAAATTATTTTTCACTCAGCGTATAGTTAAGCTCTGGAATTCATTGCCAGAGGATGTGGTTACAGCAGTTAGTGTAGCTGGGCTTAAAAAGGTTTGGATAAGTTCCTAGAGGAAAAATCCATAAACTGCTATTAATAAATAAGCAATAGTAGCTTGTGATTTATTTAAATATTTCGGTACTTGCCAGGTACTTGTGATTTAGACTGGCCACTGTTGGAACAGGATACTGGGCTTGATGGACCCTTGGTCTGATCTAGTATGGCAATTCTTATGTTCTTATGTCCTGCTTGTGGGATGTGTGTGTGTGTGTGTGTGAGAAAAGGAGGAAGGAGAAATGTGTGCACCCCCCTGTCTCCAGGTGATCCTTGACAATTTTAGGATGACTGGGAATCAAACATTCCTAGGTATGGAAAGCACTGGATTTTTAAAAATTCTTTCTAAGCTTAATTGGGTGTTTTTTAATGTCTCCCAATCACCAAAACACATTTTCTAAACAATTTTAAAAAATATGAGTTTTTACTAATTGGATATTCTATTCATCTGCTATATTTAAGTATTTGTTTGTTTAGTATGCTTTTACTATTATGTTTTATATTTCTTTGTTTTATTTGATGTTTTATGAAGAAGCATTATGTTTCTGGTTTTCACAAAGAGTATCTAGCTTGTTGCGGTTTCCAGTTCAGTTTTGTGGATATGTTTCTATTTATACTTTTATGATATATTTATTCTGTATTTGTCTGTGTTCTGCCTTTGTCAGACCAAGGTGAAGTATTCTGTTAGGGTATAGTTTATGTGTAGGGATATATAGAGACAACTTGACTTTTTGTGTTTTCCTAATAAGAGTGTATTGATGTTTTAGGGCTTTGTGTAATATTTGCAATGTTGCCTTTTCAAGAGTAGAGCTGTTACTGTTTGAGTGCTGGCAGTCAGTGCTTTTTTGATAAGTGAGGTTTAGTATATTATAAATGTAATGTAGTTTGCTCATGACTTTGTGAGGGCTAAGCCCAAACCTGATGCATACCACAATAGCCCTAATACCATATGAGTTCCAATAGTTTTTCACTTTTTCAGGGTTTTCAGGTTGGCACTACAGCAGTGCATGTAAAGATAGTATACAAGCTGATATAGTTCCGTCATAAGACTACTTTGAATGTCCTTTTTTCATGCAAAATCTTATTGCAAATGCATAATTTGTAAATGTGTGTGGGGAAGGGAGGGGTGGTACTGGGGGGTGCAAGGTTGTAAGGTTTGCCGGATGCCTAACACCCTTGCAGCAGGCCTGGCTGCATTGCTTGCATGGGGGAAGGCAGAATTCCATCTGCAACTGTGCTGTCATGGGTCAGCTCTCCCCAGCCTCAGCTGCAGCAGTGATGCATATAGTCTTGGCCGTGGATTAATTTTCTGTTTTCTAAACCCTGGAGGAAGCAGGCAGTAGGGATCTCTTCTGGTCACACCACACCCCCCCCAGGAGCAGGTAGGAGGAGCAGAGCCCAGGGACCTATAAAAGCAGCAGACTGTGTAGGAGTGTGGGAAGCCCTGAGAAGTGGAGGCAATGGGGTGGAGAGCCAGAAGGAGGTGCCTGTGCAGTGTTAGTGAGGCAGCTGTCAGAGGTGGCTGGGCTGAGCTTTGAGAGGCACAGCTAGCCTGCTGTTGATCTAATGAGTCTCCTGGAGAGTGAGGGTGCCAAGAAAGGGTTAAAATGGGAAAAGGAAGGGGATGCTGCAAGCTGAGGAAGGGCTGGCAGCAAGCATCAACTTTTAGATAATGATGCGGCATTGCTGGGGGCAGGGGAACACTCAACTGAGCCCAAGAGAAGCAGCTCAACAGCAAATGTCTGTGCGTGTGATGGTCTCGCTACCTGGCAACTGGTTCAAGAGCTGATTGCTTGGCAAAAGACTAACACCAGACTAGGAATCCGGGATATATATGAGAGATGTAACCAGACTTGTGGGAGGCCCAGCCAATTGCCTGGATAGAAGGAGGGGACTGCAGCTTAGTTTGCTCACCTCCGATCTAGGATGTGCTCTACTTAGTTTGTTAGGAAAAATGTGAAATTTATGTTGGAGATTTTCTTTCTAAATTCCACCAGGCTCAGGTCATATGAAGCACATTTCAGTGATTAGCTCGGGGTCCTTTTGGGAGCTTTTAAGGCACATGCCACACAGAAAGTGCACGAGCGAGTCAGATACCCTGAGGGGCCAGTTTTTTGAATAAAAAAAAAATCCCCCAGGCTGATATTTGCCTGCAGTCCGCCCCTGCTGGTAAGACTTCATTAGGAGTACTGTGAGCAATTCTGGAGACCGCACCTTCAACAGGACACAAATCTGATGGAGTTGATCCAGAGGGCGTCTACTAAATTGGGGACAGACTAATTAAAGATCTAAGAATGTATACCCTGGTAGAAAGAAAGGAAAATAGTGGTATGATAGAGACATTTCAATACCTCCAGGAATTAAATGCATAGGAGAAATGGGTCATGGGATGAGAGCGAAAGGGGTAACATCAGAAATAATCTAAGACGCGGATGGTGGATGCATGGAACAATCTTCCATTAGAGGTAGAAGAGATGGGGACAGTGTTGTAATGAAGGAAGGTATGGAGCAAGCACAGAGGATCTCTGAGAGAGAGCAAGGGATTGTAATGCTAAGTAGCAGGTGGGGATGGGCAGACTGGACGGGCCATATGGTCTTTAATTAGTTAATAATTTTATTTGATAAATCGCCTTTTTGATTAAAATCAAGGCGATGTACAATAAAAATTTATCAATAATCACAGTGTATAACAAAATAAATTGGATATACATTAAATTAAAAATACAAAAAAATAAAACTGTTTAACATAAAATAAAATTGGAAAATCATCATCATGAAAAGGCAAAGGGCAGAACCCTAAATTATTTCATATTGCAGCAAAAACGAAGAACCCATCAATTAGACGAACAATTTAAATAATAAGAAACGCAAGTAAAAATAAGATTTGGCATTATGCCCAATCTAAAACTGATATTATCTCCACAAAAAGGTAGAAGAATAGATCCTAAAATTATTTCATACCTCAAGCAAGCGTGAAGATAACTAGATCTTCAGTTACTTCTTGAATTTCTGAAAGTATTTTTCAAGGCACAAGGCTAACGGAAGCAAGTTCCAAAGGGTAGGGGCCAAGTAAGAAAAAGCCATCTCTCGAGTTCCCTGCAACCTGATTTCCTTTGCTGAAGGGATTTTAATCAATTCTTGTTGGGAGAACCTAAATACATGACCAGGTTGGTATGGAGTTACTAAATTTGCCTGATATGACAGAGAACCACCATGGAAAGCTTTAAATACCAAAGGTCCAATTTTGGGGTAGATTTTAAAAGGTTGTGCGCAGGCGTACATGTGTGCGCGCTACCCGGCGTGCGCACATGTACACCCGATTTTATAACTTGCAGACAGCAGTCCAGCAGCAAGAAGGGGGCTTTCCAGTCTTTTTCATTGAGTGTCACATGTATGATTTTTGTGCCCGCCGATGAGAGATTGGATGTGTGCACTCGGTGCAAAGAGCTCCTGGCTCTCAGGGAACGAGTCCGATCTCTGGAGGCTAGAGTAACATACTTGGAGGAGCTGAAGCAGACAGAGAGGTACATTAATGAGACCTTCAGGGACATAGTAACCAAGTCCCAAATCCAGTCTGGCAGCCCCAGTGCTGCCTTAGATCAGAAAGGCCTCCCAGTAGGAGAACATCACCCTGGTGTAGCAGGAAGTGATCCTGTAGCAAGGACCTGCTCTCCAGGTGATGTAGCGTCATCTCACACTGAGGACAAGTCTCCCAGGGCTACTGCCCAGGAGGGAAGGGTTAGGCTGGCCATCATAGTTGGTGATTCAATTATTAGAAATGTAGATAGCAGGGTGGCTGGTGGATATGAGGATGGCCTGGCAACTTGCCTGCCTAGTGCAAAGGTGGCGGACCTCAGGCGTCACCTAGATAGGATTATAAACAGTGCTGGGGAGGAGTCTGCTGTCATGGTACATGTGGGTACCAACAACAAAGGAAAATGAGGGAGAGAGGTTCAGGAAGCCAAATTTAGGATTTTAGGTAGCTGAAATCCAGAACCTCCAGGGTGGCATTCTCTGAAATGCTTCCTATTCCATGTGCAGGTCCCCAGACGCAGGCAGAGCTCCAGAGTTTCAATGCGTGGGTGAGACAATGGTTCAGGGAAGAACGATTCAGTTATGTAAGGAACTGGGGAAATATTTGGGGAAGGGGGAGACTTTTCCGAAAGGATGGGCTCTACCTTAACCAGAGTGGAACCAAGCTGCTGGCACTAACTTTCAAAAAGGAGATAGAGCACTTTTAAACTAGAACAAGGGGGAAAGCCAACAGTCACTCAGCAGTGCATGGTTCAGAGAAATGTATCCTTGAAGGATACTAATGAAACAGGAGAGTTAGGGCATCCCAACAGAGAGGTTCCAATAAAAGCAAGCGTAGTCCATGTGCCTATATGTAAAAAAATCACCAAAGCTAATGATTTCCAAATTATCACTAACAACTGAAAAGCAGGTTGTTAATACAAACAAAAAACACACTTTGAAATGTCTGTAAGCCAATGCCAGAAGTCTAAGAAGTAAGATGGGAGAGTTAGAGTGTATAGCAGCAAATGATAAGATTGACATAATTGGCATCACAGAGACTTGGTGGAAGGAGGATAATCAATGGACAGTGCTATATCAGGGTACAAATTACATCGCAATGATAGGGAGGATCAAATTGGTGGGGGTGTGGCACTTTATGCTTGGGAGGATATAGAGTCCAACAGGATGAAGATCATAGAAGAGACTAAATGCTCAGTAGAATCTATATGGGTAGAAATCCCATATGTGTTGGGTAAGAGTATAGTGACAAGAGTATACTACCGTCTACCTGGACAAATGCTCAGACAGATGATGAAATGCTAAGAGAAATCAGGGAAACTAACCAATTTGGCAGTGCAATAATAATGGGAGATTTCAATTACCCTACTCACACAAGGGAGTCAGCGGTTAACCACAACATATAATCTATCACAGGAAATGTGGAACCCAAAAACAATTTCAAAAATTGGCCTAAGAAGGTGTCAGCAAGCCTTGACGTTATGTGTCACTCTCAAGCAGACACTAACCGGTCTTATCTATCATTCACCTTCATCATAATTTTAATGCAACAAACTTTTTTTCTTTTTTCAATTATTTAAAAATGTCCTCCATTCTTGATAAACAAATGACTCTTTCAAATAGCATTAGTAAGAAAAGCCCTACACGGGCCGGTGTTTCGCTGGGTAAGCTTCCTCAGGGGCATATAGAAACACTTCAGTTGTAGAGCCACATTTCATTTCAGACGGGACCAGACGTCTCAACCATCTTAGAGGGAAGGAAATGGAGGACCATTTCCTCCATTTCCTTCCCTCTAAGATGGTTGAGACGTCTGGTCCCGTCTGAAATGAAATGTGGCTCTACAACTGAAGTGTTTCTATATGCCCCTGAGGAAGCTTACCCAGCTAAACACCGGCCCGTGTAGGGCTTTTCTTACTAATGCTATTTGAAAGAGTCATTTGTTTATCAAGAATGGAGGACATTTTTAAATAATTGAAAAAAGAAAAAAGGTTTGTTGCATTAAAATTATGATGAAGGTGAATGATAGATAAGACCGGTTAGTGTCTGCTTGAGAGTGACACATAACGTCAAGGCTTGCTGACACCTTCTTAGGCCAATTTTTGAAATTGTTTTTGGGTTCCACATTTCCTGTGATAGATTTCAATTACCCCAATATTGACTGGGTAAATGTAACATCAGGACTTGCTAGAGACATAAAGTTCCTGGATGTAATAAATGACTGCTTCATGGAGCTATTGGTTCAGGAACCAACAAGAGAGGGAGCTATTTTAGATTTACTTCTTAGTGGAACGCAGGATTTGGCAACAGTGATCATAACATGATCAAATTTAAACTAATAACTGGAAGGGGGACAATAAGTAAATCTGCAGCTCTAACACTAAACATTCAAAAGGGAAACGTTGATAAAATGAGGAAAATAGAAAAAAACTGAAAGGTGCAGCTGCAAAGGTTAAAAGTGTTCAACAGGCATGGACATTGTTTAAAAATACAATCTTAGAGGAGCAGTCCATATGTATTCCACACACTAAGAAAGGTGGAAGGAAGGCAAAACGATTACCATCATGATTAAAAGGTGAGGTGAAAGAGGCTATTTTAGCCAAAACAAATCCTTCAAAAATTGGAAGAAGGATCCATCTGAAGAAAATAGGATAAAACATAAGTATTGTCAAGATAAGTGTAAAACATTGATAAGACAGGCGAAGAGAGAATTTGAAATGAAGTTGGCCATAGAGGCAAAAACTCATAATAAAAACTTTTTAAAATGTATCTGAAGCAAGAAAACTGTGAGGGAGTCGGTTGGACCATTAGATGACCGAGGAGTTAAAGGGGCTCTTAGGGAAGATAAGGCCCTTGTAGAAAGACTAAATGAATTCTTTGCTTCCATGTTTACTAATGAGGATGTTGGGGAGATACCAGAGATGGTTGGGGAGATGAGTCAGACGAACTAATGAGGATGTTGGGGAGAAACCAGAGATGGTTTTCAGGGGTGATGAGTCAGACGAACTGAAAAAAATCACTGTGAACCTGGAAGATGTAGTAGGCCAGATTGACAAACTAAAGAGTAGCAAATCATCTGGACCGGATGGTATGCATCCTAGGGTACTGAAGGAACTAAAAAATGAAATTTCTGATCTATTAGTTGAAATTTGTAACCTATTATTAAAATCATCCATTGTACCTGAAAACTGGAGGGTGGCCAATGTAACCCCATTATTTAAAAAAGGCTTCAGGGGTGATCTGGGTAACTATAGAACAGTGTGCCTGAATTCAGTGCTGGGAAAAATGGTGGAAACTATTCTCAAGATCAAAATCGTAAAGCATATAGAAAGACATGGTTTAATGGAACACAGTCAACATGGATTTACCCAAAGGATGTCTTGCCTAACAAATCTGCTTCAATTTTTTGAAGGGATTAATAAACATGTGGCTAAAGGTAAACCGGTAGATGTAGTGTATTTGGATTTTCAGAAGGCGGTTGACAAAGTCCCTCATGAGAGGCTTCTAAGAAAACTAAAAAGTCATGGGATAGGAGGTGATGTCCTTTCGTGGATTACAAACTGGTTAGAAGACAGGAAACAGAGAGTAGGATTAAATGGTCAATTTTCTCAGTGGAAAAGGGTAAACAGTGGAGTGCCTCAGGAATCTGTACTTGGACCGGTGCTTTTCAATATATATATATATATATATACATGATCTGGAAAGGAATTAGAAGAGTGAGGTTATCAAATTTGTGGATGATACAAAATTATTCAGAATAGTTAAATCACAAGCGGATTGTGATACATTACAGGAGGACCTTGCAAGACTGGAAGATAGGGCACCCAAATGGCAGAGGAAATTTAATGTGGACAAGTGCATATAGGGAAAAATAACCCATGCTATAGTTACACAATGTTAGGTTCCATATTAGGAGCTACCACCCAAGAAAGAGATCTAGGCATCATAGTGGATAACACAT
Organism: Rhinatrema bivittatum; assembly: GCF_901001135.1. NCBI lineage: Eukaryota > Metazoa > Chordata > Amphibia > Gymnophiona > Rhinatrematidae > Rhinatrema > Rhinatrema bivittatum. Next base: position 340,541,931 of record NC_042617.1, read on the forward strand.
TGAAATCATCAGTTCAGTGTGCTGCGGCAGTCAAAAAAGCAAACAGAATGTTGGGAGTTATTAGAAAGGGAATGGTGAATAAAATGGAAAATGTCATAATGCCACTGTATCGCTCCTTGGTGAAACTGCACCTTGAATTCTGTGTACAATTCTGGTCGCTGCATCTCAAAAAAGATATAGTTGCGATGGAGAAGGTACAGAGAAGGGCAACCAAAATGATAAAGGGGAATGAACAGCTCCCATATGAGGAAAGGCTGAAGAGGTTAGGGCTGTTCAGCTTGGAGAAGAGATGGCTGAGGGGGATATGATAGAGGTCTTTAAGATCATGAGAGGTCTTGAACGAATAGATGTGAATCGGTTATTTATACTTTCGAATAATAGAAGGATTAGGGGGCATTCCATGAAGTTAGCAAGTAGCACATTTAAGACTAATCGGAGAAAATTCTTTTTCACTCAACGCACAATAAAGCTCTGGAACATGTTGCCAGAGGATGTGGTTAGTGAAGTTAGTGTAGCTGGATTCAAAAAACGTTTGGATAAGTTCTTGGAGGAGAAGTCCATTAACTGCTATTAATCAAGTTTACTTAGGGAATAGCCACTGCTATTAATTGCATCAATAGCATGGGATCCTCTTAGTGTTTGGGTAATTGCCAGGTTCTTGTGGCCTAGTTTGGCCTCTGTTGGAAACAGAATGCTGGGCTTGATGGACCCTTGGTCCAACCCAGCATGGCAGTTTCTTATGTTCTTATGTTCTTAATATTGGTGTGAAATGGAGTTTTGAAGAAACAAATATATATGTTTGATACTTGAGTGAAAAAGAAGGAGTCTATTGGAACAGTTACCCTGAGGATGCCCAAAAGGGTGAAACAAGGTTCCTTGTTGGGATGAATATATACATGTTGGTGTTTTGAAAGGCGATATATTAAGACTAATTGTATCATAGAGTGGTGTTTGGAAGGTGAACATCAAGTAAACCGCATAGAGTCTGTCTACATGCATGAAGGCGTTTTGAAGACAGGATATCAAGATAATCTGCACCTACATGCAGGGCCGCCATCAGGAATTTTGAGGCCCCATACAGCCAAAATGTCTGGACAGAGCGCGCGGACGAGTCTCTGTCTGCGGTGCTCTGTAAATCAATGCTATGTGTGTCTAAAAGACACGCATAGCATTGATTCTCTCCCTTCTCTGGGACCCGCACCCAGGGCCGGCTCCAGGTTTCAGTAGGCCCCTGGGCGACAGACTGTCGGAGAGAGCCTCAGTGGGCCTCTTTGCCATGAACTAATACATCCCCCAAGCGCACCTGCCGCCTGGCGGCTGCGGACCCCCATATGTGGCAGTAGATCCTGGGGCCCCATACTGCAGGCCCAAGAATACTGCCCTGATGGCGGCCCTGCCTACATGGTTCATCAACATAGCATAATGCTCATTTGGCCATTATTTTTTATTTTTGAGCAGATCACATTTTAGTTATTTTTTGAAGTTTTTTTCATGTGAGTGTGAATGATTGTGTACGTATGAGTGATTTTTATTTGGGTATTTTAATATAAGGGGTTTGTTGGACAATGTTCTAGGCACTGGTATTTATATTTATTAAAAAATATAAATATAAATGGTATGATGTAATATTTATATTTTGGTAATGTCCATTATATATTATATTGAAAAGTATTTCTCAAAGTTTTTGTATTGCTATAAATAATAAAGTGGATCCATGTATTGTGTATTTATCTTTATGACGGTGTGACAGAATATTTACCTCTTGTATTGGTGGGATATAGTATTTGTATGCCAAGAGGTCAAGAGTATTTCCTGTTTTTTTGCCTTAATATGTCTAGCAAACTACATTGCCTCTGATTTTCCTGGGTTTACCTTTGATTTGGAGGAATGGAGCCAGTTTGCTACTGCAGAGAGACAAATGTTAAAGTTAACCAAACAGTCTGGAGACTTTAGGTCTATACTGGCCATAATTTGGATGTCACCTGCATAGAAATAAAATCCATGTCCGAGGCTCTATATAACTATGGCCAGTGGAGCCAGATAAATATTGAAAAGTGAGGTGACTGGAACCCGCCCCCCCCCCCCCCACACACACACAGACACCCGTGTGAGAAGGTGGATTTCAGAAGGTGTAAATTGACAGATTATATTGTAGGAACAGTTTGTGAGGCATGAGCTGAACCAATTAAGTGGTGAACCTCTGATTCCAGTTTCTGCAAGACAATGTATGAGATGGCAATGGTCCCTTTAGCTAAATTTAGGATGCTGTGCTTTAGCACCTCAGTGAGAGGTCTTTCTGTACTGAAACCCTTTCAAAAGCCAGACTGTTTAGGATGAAAAAACTAGGGTTTTATTGAGAAAAGATGAAAGTTGGACGTGCGCTGCTTTTTCCAGGATCTTAGAAAAAGCAGGGAGATCAGCAGCAGAATTGTGCTTTTTTTGTTCGAACGGGGCGAGCTTTGATATTTTCAGTGAGTCAGGAGGAGCTCCCTGCGGCAGGCTAGAATTAACATGCTCAGCAAGGAGAGGAAGCAGCGCTAACTCTGGGATTTTCATAGCAGAAAATGGAACAGGGGTTCAGAGAGGAGAACAAAGAAGGCCTCATGTGCCTTAGGATTAATGACAATCCTGCAGCAGTCATCTTTTTAGAAACTGAAAGTTTATTTGTAGGGCCCGCACAGATAGATGGATAAGTAGCACTTATCTAGCTACCTAGCGGTCGCTGAATATCCGCTTATGTTCAGTGGCCAGAGAAGTTTGTTGGCAGGCAGTGGGCGGATCGGGGCAGCGCTACTTTAGCCCAATAACTTATCTGGCTAAGTAGCGATACTTACACCTAGCTGGATAAGTTGACCATCTAAGCTAGACCTGCTCAATAGCAGGTCTAAACTTTTACGCGGATATTCAGTGGCGTAGCTGTGCTGCTGAATATCCATGTAACTTAGCAGGATAAGTTATATCTGACTAAGCTACTTTGCCATTTAGGCTTTAAATATCTATATCCCTGTGACTGAAGTGTTATCTGCTGAAAAGAGTGACTGAAGCTAGTTTACAATTGTCTGCTAAGGAAAGTGACTCTGAGGTTGGTGAAGAATTAGACAGAGAGGACTGTAAATCAAATGCAGCACTGATTCGATTTATTTTAGTCTTAAAATTGTCAGATAGCGGTAGCAGGGTGAGCATCAGGGGAGGCACCTGAGAAATTGGAAACAGACTAAAAAGGTTTCCAGCCTTATAAGGGCTTCCTTTTTTGCACATTTAAGTTCAGAAAAATGGTACCTGGATATCGTTTTTTAAGCAAATATTCACTTTCTGGTGTTTTATTTGTCTAGTCCTTAATGTTCTAGATGTCTCTTTATCTGCTGGCAGGCTCTCTGTTTCTTTCTTCCTTGGGCTCTGATAATACCCAGGCCCAACTCTGCTTAGCTTCCAAGATAAGATAAGATTAGCACATTCAGGACAGCATGGCAATGGTGAGCACTAGTGGTCTTTAGTATTCAAAAAGCAGAACGCAACTTATGCAGCAAATAGTGAATTTCATTGTCTTTTCTTATTTTCTCTGCCTTGCAAATAGATGTTATAGTTTAATTTTTGCGTCTTATATTTTAGGTGCACTTTGATGTTCTCCAGGTGCAGCATCTGGCCAGTCCTGCAGCGTGAGTGTTCAGAGCGCAGTGTATCCTAATTCTTTTTCTCCCAAAGCAGCAACCGCAGAACTCTTGCTGGGAGGGAGCAAGGAGGCTGGAGGCATTAGTACTGCTAATTGAGAAGACTAATAGAGGAAGCAGCCTTCCATCATCACCTGTGCAGCAGAACTGCAGGGCCTGTGACACTGCCGAAATGACTAGAGAGGAGTATTACGGTATACAAGCGCCATGCTACAGTCCTGTCAAAGTAATGGTGCAAGATGAAGGAAACATGAAGCATTTTATTTATGAGAATTCTAGCTAAGTAATAGCTTTTTCTGTCTATAAGTGACATTAAGCAATAATGGCTGATTTAAAAAAAAAAAAAAAAGAGCTCTTCTTTACAGTAACTAAGTTGGCTTTGATGAGTTTTGCAATTAAGGAAATTACACAGGCTGTAGGGGTTTAATGATCTGTATTAAAATATTTATTATTCCACTAGCTTTATACACATAATAGTTGCTTAAGAAAAAGGTGTTTGGTACACTCTTATTCCTCATTCCCCTGTTTGCAACAGACTTTCAAGAGGTTCCACCTGCAGACATCTTTGTGCCCTGTCAAGGTGCCATGAAGTAGGTCTAGCATTAACGCATGATCTGGTGCCATACAATAAAGCTCCTTGCAGCATCTTTCATATACCAGTACCTCCAAACAATGTACAGATGCGAATATAGCAGATAGGATGCAATGTACATGATTAAATATATAAAGCTGTAAGCACTAACTGCAAGCTTTATACATCAGGTATAAATCAGGTCAGAAGAGGTGATAATCTGTGGCAAAGGGAAAAGGCTTCGGTTTCAATTTGAAAAGTGAAAAAAGAAAACTTTAATCATTGGAAAAGAAAAGGTAAAGTCAGCGACTGACTGCCCTATTCAATAAAGATTTTTTTCTTATAGGTAGAGCAGCTGGGGGGGGGGGGGGGGGAGGAGTCATTTTTGTGCACGGCTATAAAGACCTGATTCATAAATCCTTCCCCCTCCCACATAAACACAAAATAGAAGAAAATCCTAGTAAATCAGGCCCTATTTAGGGTATTGCTGTTGGAAGGAGAAATGGATAGACTAGATAGCTCTGCTGTAAATTATTATTATTATTATTATCTCTGATGCCTTACATTTAATAGCATTGTTCATCCATCTGAAATTCAACTCTTCCAACTTGGTTAATAAATCATTGTAAACTTTACTGCCAAGTAAGTCTTCTGCTTGGTAATACACCCACTTTGTGCAGGCAGAAATATAGCGGTCTATGCTATCAACACCACTTTTATATTGTACCTCACAATGAGGTAGGACCAGGCCTCGCATTAGAAGAGGCTCAGGGAACAAGGGTGAGTAGAATCTCACAAAATTCTGCCTGTCACCTCACCAGGGAGTGCATCTATAGTGCACGCCCTCTTCTCTGTCATGGAGTTTGGTGAAGGGTTTGAGCAGCAAGCTCCACGGTGCCTGATGACTTCAGCCAGCAACAAGAGAACACTGACAGAGTACTGGCACTGCCTTATTCAGAGCTTTAACTGAAACACATGTAACAGAGGAGAAATAGGTGTCAGGAAGATGGAAGGGATAGATAGGGGGGATAGAAAGGTTTGGACTGGGGGATGATGGAAGATGAAGGGCATGGGGGAGATGGAAAATGGAGGACAGGTAATATGAAAGAGATAGGTTAGAGAAAATGGAAGGGGAATAGCATGATGGATGGAGTATATGGATCACATGGGAACACATGATAACAAGGATTGGTCATAGGGGAGTGAGGTGAGATAGGCTGTAAGGAGCTTAGGGTGGAGGTAAAAGTAGGAGAGGAAATACACTAAAATGCAGGGAAAGATAGACTGAATATAGTAAGCACATAAAATAAAGAGTAACAAAATCACCAGGACCAGATGGTATTTACTTGAGAGTTCTGAAAGAAATCAGATATGAAATTGCAGACCTGCTACTAGAAATCTTTATCATTAAAAACAGAAACAGTACCTGAAGACTGGAGGGTGATCTGGAAACTAGACTAGTGAGTCTGACATCTGAGCCAGGGAAATAATAGTAATCATTTTTTAAAATAAAATTAAAAAGTCATGGGAAAGGAGATAATATTCTAGTGTGGCTTGGTAACTGCTTAAAAGACAGGAACAGAAAGTAGGACTAAATGGTCAGTTTTCAAATGACAAAAATTAAATAGTGGAGTGTCCCAGGGATCTGTTCTGGGGTTGGTGCTCTTTAACAAATTCATCTGAACTGGAAAAGGAATCACTGAGTGAGATGATCAAATTTACTGTGATACAAAATTATTCAAAGCTATTAAAATATGAGCAAGCTGTAAGGAACTGCAGAAGGACCCTGTGAGAATAGGGGACTGGCCATCTAAATGGCACATGAAATTTAACATAGACAAGTGCAAAGTGATCCACACAGAGAAAAACAATCTAGACTATAGGTACACAATTCTGGGTTCCATGTTAGGAGTCACTGCCTAGGAAAGGGATCTTGGAGTCACTGTGGATAACACATTGAAATCCTCAGATCAGAGTGTGATGGTGATCAAAAAAGGAAATAGAATTTGAGCATGATTCTGAAGGGAATGTAAAATAAAATGGAGAATATTCTAATGCTGCATCTTTAGTATTTTAGTTCTGATCACCACAAGGTAGATACTGAGCCACTGTGTGCTTCTGCTAGTTAGCTGGAAAAAACGTATCTGGCAAACTTACCCCATATATTCAGCGGTGTAGCTATGCCACTAAATATATACAGTTATTTTAAAGTTAGCTTGATACGTTTATCTGGCTAACTTTAAGACAGCCCTATGGGTACCATCAAGCTAGGGTGAGTTAACATAGTAGAAATCTCATCTTTGTGAGACTTTCCTCACTCCAAATGACATCAAATCTTCACCAAGGGTACTGTGCAGTTCGTACGTCTCACTGTGCATGCAAAACTGGCCCCTAAACCCTAAACCACCACCAATACCTCACCTCAAGCTATTATATGGTCCTCCTATGGTCATTTAAAGAGTTGAATATGGTGAAGGACTCCCCAGAGTCTCTCTCTCTCTCTCACTCCACTCTCCAGCCCAGAAATGGCATTTGCAAAATGTATCGTGAATTGTGTTACAGTTGTTTCACAACATATCACACTGCTTAATGCCAGGAAAAAAGGTGTAGATGTTTCTGGCATTAAAACCATGCAATAGCATGCATTATGCTATCACATAGTGTGATATTGCCCCTCATTTTAATTAATCCCACCCAAATCCCTCCCTAATCCCAGCCCTTCCAGAAATTTGCATTCGTGCCATGCGATAGTATGATTATCGCATGCTATTTGGTGTTAATGCAGTAATGCATTTTGATGAATGACCCTATTAGGCAGCTTCTCCGCAGAATGCCATCTCCCACCCGCCACATAGCCAGCTAATTATTTAGCTGGATAACTAGATATCTGAATAAGTAGCAGCCAGACAACGGGGCCAGATATTCAGCCATTGCTACTTAGCCAGATAAGTTCTAACTGAATATTGCCCTCCAGATCTATTCTCTGGTGTCTTCAGGTTCCTATGATCGAGCTTGGTCACTGTCAGAGACAAGCTGCTGAGCTTGATGGATCTTTATTCTGACTCAGCATCACATGTTTTATGTTTTTAAGTTCAGGGAGAGGATCAGAAGTGATGGGAGGAGATGCAGACTGGATCAGGGATGAATAATAATTAAAAGACATGCTAAGTTTAAGAAGAGAGACATCTTTAAGTATGAAGAGGTGATAATATATAAATTGGATAGAGGACGATAAATGCTGAGAGACAGCTTTGGATGAGAGAGAAGAGACAGCTCAGGAGAAGGGAAACATTTGGCTGGGGACAGAAAGGGAGATGAGGAGACAGGCAGATGGGATAAAGGGAGAATGACAGACTTGGGGAAGAGGAAGATAAAAGGGGAAAAAAAGGTTATAAAATTAAGAGACTATATGACAAATAAAGAGAGACAGCCTTGGACATGGGGAGTTACAGGGAAAGAGACACAAAGAGGTAAGGTAGAGGTTCTGAGAAAGGAGGAAGAGATGGTACTGTGGAGAAGAGGAGGAGTAGGAGCAACGTCAGACCGAGTAGGGAAACAGGAAGAGAAAGGTTTGGGGTAAGCTGAGAAGGAAAAGGGAGAAAGGACCATGGGAAAAGAAATGAATGAACACTACAGTATCCTTTTCTTTGTTCATACAAATTAACTTAAAGACTGAGGGGGGAATTTTCAAAAAGAGCGATGTGCAGACATCTTAGTTTCTGCAGATAACCCCCCATTTGTACGTTTACACACATAACGTGCAGGTATTTCGGGGGCAGAACTGAGGCAGGGAAAGGATTTCTGCGCATCCTTCTCGATTTTCCACAAATGTTCGGGGTCGCACCTGCTGGAGAGCAGGTGTAATTTTGTGGGTCCATGAGACGGAAGATTCCTCGCACGCCAGCAGGCCTTCATATTCACTCTGAAAATCCTAGCTGAAGTCTGCAGGTAAAAAGTACCCACAGACTCTCACATGGTAAAGGTTTATCAATGTAGTAAATCATTGCTTCACTACGGTCAACTTGGTTTGTCCCTGGATAATCACAATCATTAACAAGCCCGTTCCTTTATTGATATTTAAATTCCCTCAAGAGTTTACAGCCTGAATGCTGGTCAGCCATTTCTGATTCCAAACATGAAGTAAATATATCTAAGACATTCTCTCCAATTTAGATAATTTAAATATGACTGATTATTTGTCACCTTGCCACCCTTCTTTAGAGAAGCCAAGCTGGCTATGTAGTGAACTAAATTAAATAACTACCAACATTACCTTCAGAAGGACAGGGTACAGGATAAAGAAATATCAAATCTAACACAAAGACCAAAAAACAGAGCCCTACAGAAAGGGCCAGAAACCCGGAAATATGTTGAACTGAACAAATTGCTACCATGAGAACAGCTTTCAAGAATAGGCCCTTAAATCAAGCATGTTTCAAATGCTTAAAGCAAGGCAACATTGAGGAATTATTGGCTTAAAGGGAGGCTGCAGTCTCTATCTTCCAAGAAGACAACAGGACATATCAGGATGGAAATTACCGAGATCCCTTGACTTCTACCCCTAAAATAGGAAAAAGCACCAACCTGAACATTGTGAAGTTCAAGGCCAGACCCTTCTCTAGACTTCACCTGAGAAAGACTAATAGACAAGGAATATTCAAACGCTAAGAAGAAACCAACCTTCTACAGCAGCACACCAATGCTGCACCAAAAACCAAATGTAAGCCACAGAAATAATTAGAATGTGGGCCTTCCTTAGAATAGAAATCGTCAATGAACGATAACTCTCCTTTCTTTTTCTTTTTTTTTTTTTTAATAAGCTTGACCTTTCAAATCCTCAATCATCTGGGAGGCACAGAGAATAGTCAATCTGTAGTCTCATTAGAATGGCATACCATGACCCTCTTGGCTAATCTGGAGCCATTTGAATCATGGGAGCATAGTCTGCCTCTATTTCATGAACCATTCTGTTAGATGCTTGAAGACCTTCATGGTAAAACTTGATAAGGTAAAAGATTCCTTCTTCCCTAAAATATGCTGCCACTACCACCATTACCTTGAGAAAGATACATGGAGCCATAGCCAGACCAAAAGGAAGTGATTTAAATTGATGAACAACAAGTGAAAGATACTTCTGATCTTCTGATGGGAATTGGCAGACACAACTGAACAAAGACATGCTGGATGGAACTGAACTTAGTCTGTTTTTTTCCTCTCCCCCCCCCAAAGGGCCTGGTTCTTACTTCTGGCCCTGAAATGAGAAGAATATGACCGCCTTTGAGGCCTATAGCATCTGGAGTTCCAAAACAGCCCGGCCCCATTGGGATGATAAAAAGACCAACCCTTAACCGCAGGAAGCCACTGGCATCTGAATCCTAAGCAGCTGATTCAGATCCTACCCCAAACAGAAATTTCCCCTTAAAGGAATCCTACGAAGTTAGACCTTAGACCACAAATCTGCCACCCAATGTCAAAGTCATAGAAGCTTTAGCAGCTCCAGCAGAGAAAAACCTGAAAAGGTCATACAGAGCATCAGCTAAGAAAGCCACTGCCAGTACCAGCCTCCACTCCTTCAGGAAGTTACTCAATCCAGCGCAAGAGCCCTTGTGACCATGCCACGGCAGATAACCATTTGCTCAGGCAGGGCCGCTGCTGTAAAACTTTTCCAGAGGCATCCCTGAGGAAGGTACAGGTCTCCACTGCAAAAAATATTCTAGAACCTGTAGAAACCGCAACCCGAGGCCACTGGTATAAACATTACAGTGCCTCTTGTGCAAATGAATACAGGGAGAGACAAGATTTTTCACTCCTTGGAGACCGGTTTCAAGGTTGCACATTCTGAAATCGACATGCTCACTATCTCAGAATGAAATCAAAATCCCAGAGGATTTGCACTCTTTGACAATATTTTCCAGGTTCTGTAACTAGGGCGCTATACTATGTACTGAAGCGCCTTACGTAGCAGCATGGTTTGTCCAAGGGGACCATTCTAGCCCAGTTGTCAGTAGGGACACTTCTCTTTATTTTAAATTATCAGGCTATAGAAAACGCATTCCAGGAAGTTTTATAACACATTTATAAGGCTGCTCTAATCCCCATATAATGAATTTATTGGGTTTCCATACAATATTTGAGTTCAAGGGTTCAGGGTAGCACCAGGGCCATTTACCGGGGTGTGTGACCTGTGTTACCAGGGGTGCTGAAATCAGGGCCGATGGGCAGAGATTTTCAGGTGGTGCCACAGTGTTGTGGTAATGGGCTGGAAAATAAACATAGGGGCCTGCGATTTGTCATGGGCTTACAGGCACTGCAGTGGCCATGCCTTTCACGTTGTCTTTCCTGGTAACATGTAGGAGGAGAGGTTGGGGGCCGCCGAATGGACTATGTGCTTCTGTTAACTCACAGGCCCTCCTGTTGCTGCCACCTGAAGACCACCAGGACAGGGATGAGCCAAATGAAGTGAGGAGAGGGCTGGAGAAGAGTTAGATAATCTGAGGAGGTGTCATGAGAGGAATAACAGGAGAGTGCTGCCAACAGTTCGGATTTTTTCTGAGCAGTGCTGACTTCTGGGTTAATGTTTGGAAGTCAGAAAGTGGGCTAAAATGTCCCGAAATGGTCTGGATTTTAACTCGCCAAGTCCCAGTGCTCCATCAGTGTTACCATCAGCTCAGCCCACCTTGCTGCCACCATGGCAGCCTGGGTGTGGATAGGCTGACCGGTTTGCTGTTTCGAGAGAGCGCACATGCCACTCAATTATTTCTTTGAAGGCTAAGTGTAAAGGGAAAGTCAGCCACCATGTAGTGTGGCTGAGGACATGTCGGTGAATGCTATGAGCTGCCACCAGGCAGAAGGCCCAAAACTGACCTTGCCTTCAATTTTTGTGCTGCTTCCCCAGTCATTGCCTTGAACTCAGTCGGTTTCTTCTCTGTATCTCCCCTCCTCCTCTCCCACTGCTTATTTTGGTGTGCAATGTGGCACTGATCAGTTTCAGTCACTGAGCAGGCAGGCTACAGAACCTGATCCAACAACCAGAGAGGCCATCCTGACTGCACCGGTTGCTCCTCCCCAGTGTGGGCAGGTGCCAGTGCCAGATGGGAGCAGCGGCAGAAGGCCACTGCTACGGTGGTTTCTCGTAAGAGAATAAAGCTGAAGTCTCCCAAGATGCCTTAACTTGCCACTATATGTGTGTGGTTCTAATTTCTGATTGATATGGGGTGGAAAAGAGAGGTGGATCCAATCCCGGAGGTCGGGGGAAGGGAGAAAGGGAAGGATGACGGGGTCTGGCCTGTAGGGGAGGGTGGGGAGGGGAGGTGAATGCTAGGACTGGATTTGGGAAAGAGAGAAAGTGTTCTGGCGTCCAGCCTGGGAGGGACAAAGATATTCCTACTCCTGTAATGAATCCCAGCTCGCTTCCCTTTCCCCCCTCTCCTCATCTGACTCCAGCACTCGCTTCTTTATTGTCCACACTCCAGGTCCAACCACAGTATTTTCCCTTTCTCCTCTCTCTCCAGGTCCAATGTCCAACACTCTTCCCCTTTTCCCTTCCTCAAAGGGGGACGTTGATGAAGTTGGACCTGGAAGAGGAGAAGGAGAGGGGAGAAGGGGCCCAGCCTGGGATGGACCATGTAAGGGGAAGAATACTGGGTTCAGATTAGAGGAGGGGAGAAGGCGGAGAGTGCTGGGGACCAGTCTCCCCCCCTTCTCCCCTCCCTAGAGTCTGGCTGTAGTCAAACCTGGGGCAGTGACGGGTAATTGTGCTGGCCGGGGGTCACAGGGCTGGCTTTTGGAGAGGATATAGGTGCGGCAGAAGGATAGAGAAAGGGAAGAAAAAGAAAGAGACAGCATGGGTGGAGAGAGAGAGAGAGGGAAGTGAAGACGGGAGGAGAGTAGGGGTGGGCAGAAGGTGGGGATAGATAGGGACAAAGAAGCATAAAGGGTGAAAGGTTATTTGATTGATCTCAATTCTGTTGTACGTTCAAAGTGATTTACAATAAACAGCCGCAACAAACACATGCTTTGTTGGAGATGCCGAGCCTCCATCCTTTTTTGCAGGGAACGTTTGGCATTCTAACAGTTGAAAACTGCCAGGCCCTAAGTAGGAGAGCCCATATCACTGGAGAGTCCCTTTCCCTGCAGCACATGGCACCACTTATCTGAGGGCCAGCCCTGGGTCGCGCTACCTGCTTTTGTTTACTTTTCTAATTTCAAAAACTCAGTTCACCCATCACCCTACAAGAAGGCCAAGAACCTTCTAAATGCATATTTGAAGGCCATGGCAACCGTCATGCTTGTTACTAATACAGCGGGTTTAATCATTTTGATAACTATTAGTCTTTTTCAGCCAGCTTGTGTTCTAACATAAAATAATGAATTTTCAAAGTGACCTTTCTCGCTTTTTTTTTCCCCACCATAATATTCACAACCTTCCTCCCCCTCCCCCGCACTAGTTCACTTAAATTGAGTGGGAATGACACCGACCTTTAGATTTCTTACAGTTATGTTCTAGCACCTGCATTTGTTGACTTCTGATTGAGACTGCTCTGCTGTATTTACAAAAGATGATTATCGAACAGTAGTGTTTAATAATTACACTTATTATAGATAAAATTAGGGCATTATGGCAGTAAGCAGACAATGTGTACAATAATAACTTCCCCCCCATACACACAGTTTTTTTTACTCTATTTATGTGCCATCCATGTTGATTGAAGAGATGTGTATGAGAAAATCTACTTTACTTCAATAGCTGCATTGCTGCACCTGGATCAAAGGGCTTCTGAGTCAAAATGGCTGCCATGCCCATCGCGTTTGATAGATCCATCTGTATATTAGCATGAAACATGGTTATGTTACCTCTTCTATAGGCAGGGAAGTGAAAAAATACACTTTGGTCTTTCGTTTCTAATATCTGTTACACAGAATTGCACAGTGCAATTAAAGAAAGTTTTAGCATTGTTTTGTGCTATTGACTCTAACCAAAGCCTAAATATTAACCTTAAAAGCATAGAGTTTGTTTTGTTTGTTTGTTTTTTTCTCAGAACTTTTAAGGATTAGGTGTTCCAGTCTAAAAGCTCGATTTTAATGTATTTTCAATGTTGTTGATTTCACGCTCGGTTATCTTCATCTTAAACTTGGTGCACTCAGACAGCCGCTTCCGGAAGTTTCCGCTCAGCAGCACATAGAGGAACGGATTGACGCTGCTGCTGGCGTAGCTCAGGCAGATGGAGCAATAGTAGCACACGTAGAAAGTCAGCGTCGGCTGAGAAATCTGCAGGTTCACCAGCTGTATCACGTGGTAGGGGGCCGAGCTCACCACGAAAACACCCACCAGAACAAGCACCATCTTAGTCAGCCTCAGGATCCTCTGCCTTGGAATGCTGGTATTGTAACTAGAAGGAAGACAGGAAAAAAATGCTCACTGCCTCATGGAGGTAACTTGAAAACAATAAAGCTGTGCAACATTTGTTTGCAAAGTTTAAATTATTAAGCAACACAAGAAGTGAACAGCCTGGCCCTGCAGTCTCCCCTCCCCCCCCCCTTTAATTTTGAAAGATGTCTCGTGAATGACCTTCCAAACAACTTTTTACACCTTTCCCAGATACAACAAAATACTGATGGGAATTTCTTTTTTTAATTATTGCAACTACAGCTCATTATGGTATGCTTCCTGTGTACCCAAGAGACATCACTGAACCTAAACAAAAAAAAATATGAGATGGGGTGAGGAAAGTGTGAACTCATTAAGAAGATAGTAATACTCTGTGCTATTTTCAGAAAATAACAAAGAAAGACAAAGGCAGGAAGATGGCATAGGAAAGTGTGAACAAATAAAAAAAAAAAAATATATATATATATATATATACACACATATACATACTATTAAAAAGTGCCCATTGTTGCTTGGGTTGTCTAGTCCATAACAGATATAATTTTATGCGTGTGTGTGGGTATGAGCATGTGCATTTATATGTAGCTATGTGTATATGTGCAGGGGAGCCTGTTTATGTATGTGTGTGTGTGTCTGCCAGTCCTTGTGTGTTGGAGCATGAAAGACAGGGCTTTGCGAATAGAGCATGTTAACAAAATGCACCTGGCATTGCGCAGGCAGTCTAGTTTATTACTAGAGATGTGAATCATGTGCCAGATAGTCTTAACGATCAGATTCGGCTGGGGTGGGGAATCTGATCGTTAAGATATGTGAATTGGAATCGTTTCCGATTCCAATTCACATCGCTAGAAAGGCCCGCGCCGCTAAAAAAAAACCAAACCACCCGACCCTTTAAATCGACCCCCCCCCCCCCCAAAACCTTTTAAAATTACCTGGTGGTCCAGGGGGGCCTCGGAGGGCCTTCGGGAGAGATCCAGGGGGGCCTCGGGAGAGGAGAGATCCAGGGGGCCCTCGGGGAGAGATTTCCCGGCATCAGCTGTTCTATAAAAAGAAAAATGGCGCAGATGCCCCTTTGCCCTTACCATGTGACAGGGTATCCGTGCCATTGGCCGGCCCCTGTCACATGGTAGGAGCACTGGATGGCCGGCGCCATCTTTAAAGATGGTGCCGGCCACTTTACTCATCAGCCCCTATTATAATAATAGGGGCTGATGAGTAAAGTGGCCGGCACCATCCAGTGGGGCATCGGCACCATTTTTTTTTTTTTAGAACAGCTGATGCCGGGAAATCTCTCCCCTAGGGCCCCCGGGATCTCTCCTCTCCCCAAGGCCCCCCTGGATCTCTCCCTGAGGCCCCCCTGGACCACCAGGTAATTTTAAAAGGTTTTGGGGGGGGGGGTCGATTTAAAGGGTCGGGTGGTTTTTTTTTTAGCGGCACGGGCCTCCCTAAAAAAAAAGGGTTGGGAGGGTGGGGGGTCAATTTAAAGGGCCGGGTGGGGGTTTTTTTTATCGGGCCATCGGCGCCATTTTAATTAGTGGCAGCCAAAATGGCGCCGATGGCCCGAGAGCAGGAGATCGCGCCGGGACCCCCCCCCCCCACACTGGACCACCAGGCAACTTAACATTTTGGGGGGGTTCGGGAGGGTGGGGGAGGGTAAGGAATTGGTTTTAAAGGGTCGGGGTGGGTTTAGGGGTTGTTTTGGTGTGCTGGTTTTCCCGCCCTCCCCCAAATAATTCCCGTGCCCTATTTAACGATACAATACAAATGCCCCTGACGATAAATCGGGGACATTTGTATTGAATCGTGCACTCTAACGATTTTGGACGATTTTAAAATTATCTGACGATAATTTTAATCGTTCAAAAATGATTCACATCCCTATTTATAACTGGTGTAAATGTTGAAAACCAAACAAAAGTGAAAAAGATAAATATACTTTTAATGTATTAACAAAATTAAGAGAAGGGTCTGTGTGTGTGGGAGCTTTGCAGACAGAATATTTTGTCTTTGTCCAATGTTCCGGGTACCACCTGATGGCCACAGTGAGACACAACAGTGTGACTGACCGACGCAAGCCTTTCATTCATATATATGCACACACACACATATTTCTTTAATAATGTTTTTGGCAAATATAGCAAAAGAAATGGGAGCAAACATCACACCCATACAGTCAATGTATGTAGCAAAGGAGGGTGAAGCCAATGAGTACAGAGATAGTCGAATAAGTTATTCAGCTAACTCCAAATATTAGAGTTAGCTGGAAAAGTTATTTGGCTAACTCATCCCTGCTCCAGAATGCCTCCAACAGGCTTCTTTCATAATCAGCTAAAACTTTGCTGGATAATGACTTATCCAGTTCAGTTTTAGCTAGATAAGCAAGAAGGATATTCAAAGCTTGTCATTTAGCTAGATAATGTGAGTTATGTGACTAAACGATTTTGAATATTGACCTCAATATGATTACAAGGAAATATTGATAACATCATGCTGCATCAAGGACAAAATACCAGCCACTAAGGCATTTAAATCAACAACACTGAAGAGCTAATTGATTTAACAGATTTTTTTTTCTTTTGCCTTTTAGCAAATTAAACTCACATGATAATGGGATTTGCACAGAGCAGGAAGCCTGGGCAACATGATTAAATTATCCTACCAACTATTTGAATTTGGGTTTGAATTTTAGATTTAATTACTCTCCATTCTAGATCCAGATTCAAAGCAAATTACAAAGGCAGGCACAGTTGGCTTACAATCTAACCCATAGATTTATCAAAATGCTAGAAATATAGTGGAAATAGTGCCCGTGATAAAAAAAAAAAAGGGGGGGCATGGCTAGGCTAACCTGGCATCACTAAAGTTTTGTAGTCATTATAATGGATGGAAAGTATAACTAAAGGAGTGACTACAAATCTTTAGTGATGTCAATTTTACTATGAATACCTCAGAATGTTTCTATAATACCACCCCTTAACCTCCCATCCCCACCTTCTGAAACCCACCCCGATTCAAAATGCCCCTCCACAGTGGTACATATATAGAGAGTGTGAGACTGACTCAATCTGGAGGTTCTCTCTCTCTCTCACCCTGAAATGACAACCAAATCGGGATATGCTGAGAAAAAAAATGTATGGTTTGCATATTTTTTTGGCTCAGTGATTCATTTTGTTCGGTTCACATCCCAAAACTTCATTAATTTATTTGGGTCATTTGTTTTCCATTTAAGTCAATGGGGAAGAAACAAATCCTATGCTGGGCTCTAACCAAGCCACGCTGCCTTCCTCCATTCCCTCCCCCCTAATCTAACCTTCCCACCCCTTCCCCTAATTTTTCCCTCCCCAGCCCTACTCTAACCCCTCCAAAATTATCATCTTACCTTTTGCGCCTGCCAGCCGATTGCCGGCATGTTTTCCATGAGACTCTATCTCTAGTGTATGCCACCAAGTAAGTTAAGATGGAAATATTTGCATTTGTAATGCTATTTGAATCCGAAAGTGAACATAAGAACATAAGAAATTGCCATGCTGGGTCAGGCCAAGGGTCCATCAAGCCCACTATCCTT
The DNA here is from genome assembly GCF_901001135.1 of Rhinatrema bivittatum. Lineage (NCBI taxonomy): Eukaryota > Metazoa > Chordata > Amphibia > Gymnophiona > Rhinatrematidae > Rhinatrema > Rhinatrema bivittatum. Next base: position 340,559,123 of record NC_042617.1, read on the forward strand.
TTTGTTTAGGACACTATTATTTGTTATTAGCATCATTTGCATCATTTTTGGACTAAAAAGCTTTATTGAAGATAGAAGCACTAACATAGCATGATATCTGCCCAAGATGCAGATAACGAAACACTGATATAGTGTTGGGCTGCTACTGAAGAAAGAAATTGACACATTCATTCCTGAGATAAGCCCTTTTTATCTGCAATACATAAGAAAACTAAAGAAAAATGCAACTTATATGATCTATGATTATAAAATTCGGTGCACCCAAGTATGACTTCAGAGACTGTAACTCATGAGTGCAGTCGGCATCTCTAACTGTATATTTGTGCATGAAATGTTAATTTTTGTGTTTCAGTAACTGTCATAGGTGAATTTATAATCTACTTGTTGTCATACAATATTCAATGAGTGGGTTCCAGATTACCAGTATCGTTCATAATTGTTATGACCATTGGCTGCAGGCGGCCGCAGTCGACCCAACTCAAATCATGTGCGGCCCTGCTCTCCTCTCCGGGCGAACTCGCGACTGTGGCTAGCTGTTCCCGACACATGCCACCAATCTCCCAGGACTTCTCATGGTGGCTGGGATGCCACCGACCTCCATGCCTCTTCCGGGCCTTTCTAGGCGCGCGCGCGTGCCACCGAGTCTACCTTTAAGGAAGCTATGGCGGGAACTTCAGGGGCGTCTCCTTTTGATGACATCAATAGCTGGGATTCATAAGCACCACCTTGGGCCTGCATTAATCGACTTGGCAACAAGTTCCTTTGCTACTGGTGCTTGTGCCTGTCTGCCCGGACGTCTGTGTCATGTGTATTTCTTATATTTTTGTATTTTGCTCTCTTAAGTATTCCACTGTTCAGAAATTTTTGTTTCTCAGGCTTTCTATTTTAGTATATCTGCATGTTTCTGTTTCTAATTTATAGTCTCTTATTTCTATATTAGGTAAGGGTCGGTCTCAGTTTTGCCTGTGTGTGACAGAAATGCAGTATTTCTGCTAGTGTGTAGTAGTCCATCTTGTTCTGTTATTCCCGTAGGTGATGTATCAGTGCTCCTTCCATGTGACAGGGGCTGGCCAATGGCACGGATACCCTGTCACATGGTAAGGGCAAAGGGTCATCGGTGCCATCTTTATGAGTGGCAGCCGACGGCCCGAGAATGGGAGATCGCTCCCGGGACCACCACTAGACCACCAGGTAATTTTAAAATGTTTTGGGGGGATCGGGAGGGTGGGAGAAGCTAAGGGGTCATCTTTAAAGGGTCGGGTGGGGTTTTTTTTAATTGGGCCATCGGCGCCATTTTTGAGTGGCAGCCAAAATGGCGCCGATGGCCCGAGAGTGGGAGATCGGTCCCCATGCCCCCACTGGACCACCAGGTACTCGTAAAAGGTTTTGGGGGGGGGTTCGGGGGGGGGGGAAGGTAAAGGATTAGTTTTATAGGGTCGGGGTGGGTTTAGGGGTTGTTTTGGTGTGCCGGTTTTCCCGCCCTCCCCCCAAATAACTCCCGTTAGTGGACACTAACGGGAGTAACGATTTTTCATGATAAATCGTGAAAATTTCTATTGTATTGCGCACTGTACCGATTTTTGACAATTTAAAAAATATCAGACGATTTTTTTAAATCGTCAAAAAATGATTCACATCCCTAGTTATTATTCCCTCCCTACCGACCTAATAACATGTGGAACCAATGTATGCACGTAATATAACCTATACAGTCTGACACCTGAACTACATTTATAATGCCTACAATAACTATGTTAACAATCGCATGAATCTTTTGAACGCTCTGTCAAACATCGAAACTTTGTAAACCATTGTGATGGCAAAACCGAACAACGGTATATAAAACTTGATAAATAAATAAATACATACATTTTTCTATTTATTTATTTAGTTAATTTTTAAGATATCTTACCCACCCTTCCACTGCATAGTCTATGTGCTTTGGAGTACTTTCCCCCTCCTGATGATGTCTTTTCACAAGTTTTATTAGAATTGATGAGAAAACACCAGTTTTGGAGCCCAAAATAGGCTGCAGTGCTTCCCCCATTGGCTTTAATGGCAAATGAATGAACAAATGAAACAAATACATTAAATTTGTTTTCATTTGAAACAAACTAGATGAATGTAAATGATCTACAAAATGAATGAACCAAAATGAATTTTTTTTTCTCTGCACATCCCTGAATTTCCTCTCATTGCTCCCAAAGTAAATGGTTTCAGATAAAGTCTAAAATGACTCGTTCAGTCTGCCGAATTTAGTTTTGTCCACGTTGGGTTGATGCAAATATAAATTCTCATATGGAACCCTACACTAACTCCACCCCCACCCCACCAAATGTGTTCTATGCAATCTTTCAATTCTTTACCCATCACTACTCTCCATATCTGTCCCAAGTATGCCCAAAATCTGTTACATTGATGGCCTTCATTATCTCCACTGGTAGGCCATTTTAGGCCTTGCCATCTTTAATTTTGCTTCTTACAAGACTAATACTTAAACCAATACTCTGGTGCCCTTCTATGTCTTCTTATAATAATCCATACAACTACCAAGGTTAGAGAGGCTGTTATAAAAAAAAATCCTTCCTCCCCATGCTCATCTAAATTTTGGGTTTAACCATGGTCCCTCTATAGTCCCTCCATGTAACCTCTGTGCCATGAATGTTACCCTAATATTTTCTTAAAGTCCCAATGCAATCATATTTCTACTGTTTATGATTGTTCACCCACCAATAATAACTGGGATGAATAAACCCCAATATTTCTTGAAAATATAACACATTGAAATATTTATACATAATATGTGACAATAAAAAACGTAAAGTACTTTACCATCCTGCTTTCTTGTTTTGCTGATACATCTCCCAGGTGTAACACAAAATTAAAATGTAGCAAGCCAGGATCAGAGGTAGCGGAAAAAAGAAAGTTGTGATAGTCAAATAAAGGGTATACCTGGAAAACAGATTGTACAGAAGAATGCTGTCATCGTAAGTTAAAACAGCCCACTATTTTCAATAATTTTGCGGTCAGAACATCTGTCAACTAATTCCAACTAACAGGGCCACATTGAGCTAGTTCTGGTTCATCAAGTCCCTTCCATCAGTATTCCGGCACTGGACTTCTCGTTCAGAGGAAATGAAGAGGCAACCAGGGATCAAAAACATTTAGGGAAATGTAAGCCCTGCCCCTGCCACTCAGCAGCCATGGTTGTGGTGCTGTTCCTCCTCTCCCCTGCTTCCTGTTGCTTCCTATGCTGCAGGCCTAGAGCAAGGCCCCTAGCTCCTATATCCCGCCCTCTAACTTCCTGCTCCTGAGTAAATGCAGGTACGGGACAGCTGATACAGCCAATAGGAAGAGAAGGGCTATGGGCATCAGGGAATGGCTATGCTGTGCTGAAGGGCTATGGGCTTCAAGGAAGGGCTATGGGCTATCCTGAAGAGCTATGGGCATCAGGGAATTTCACAAGGGCACAATCTGACCTGAAGAGCTAAGACATAGAGAGAGAAATATGAGAATGTATGATTAGAAAGTTTACTGCATTGTTAGTTATTGCATATTTAATGTCAGATTAGAGCTATTTTATTGTTAGAGGCATGAGAGACTGAGGTTCTGTATGTAGGAGGCTGGGATCCTCTGGAGGAGAGGTCCCTGCCTCTAATTAGGAAACAAACATGCTGGTGGTGGGAGACACCCCAGTGAAGAGATTGGGAGGGCCAGCCAGTGGAAAAGTCAGGAGGGGCAGCTGTATCCAGGAAGGGCCAGTGGTATTTGCCCATGCCTGAGCGCAAGCACAAGTGAATTGATTTGCCGTGAGGCAGCCATTATCTGTCTGGATCGAGCCAGCATCTCCAGGACTGCAAGAGGCCAGCATAGAGGGACTGAAACACCTCTTATTTTGGTTGACAGTAGGGCCTAAGATTGTGATTAAGCAAATTCTGCATGCTGCACCACTGCTGTTTTCAAGTGAGTACAAAATAAAGTTATTGGACCCTTCCTGCATGAACCTTCTTTTGTTATATGCTGCTATGGAATCCATGGCCTCAGGGCCAGGAAGAAGAAACCACCCATAAATGTAACAGTACTGCAAAAGGACAGGTGAATGTGCAGACCAGGCTTGAATTTGTCAATAAGCACACTAGGCCTGTGCCTAGTGTGACAAAAATCTGGGGGCAGCAGACTGGCTGAAGATTTCCTGCCTTTCAGCTGTGCTGATTCTCACTCAGCAAAGAACTCTCTGTTTCCTGAAAAGAGTTCCTCCCCTCACAGGCACCATACAGGGAATAGGGAATAGGGAATAGGAAGAGAGGGGTTACATATGGAGCAGACAGAGCAGACAAAGAACTATTTTGCTCCCTTATCCATTCCCTCCCCTTCTATCATTCAGGAACAGGAATGGAAAGGGTGAGCCTGGAGCAGACATAACAAAGAAGGCTCATGTTGGAGAAGCTAAGAGTGATTGAGTGGGGGAACACTGCAAGGTGAGGAGAAAGGATTGGCTGGGGATTATGCTTCTGTTTATATGAGAGCGGGGAATGGGAGGCAGTGTCCGTGTGTGTGTGAGAGGCATGGGATTGGTGCTGTACGAGTGCCAAATTCCATGGGAGGTTAAAGACAGGACGCAATGAGGATTAGGACTTGTGTGCAGTAGGGACATCTGCCTCCTACTTCCCCCCTCCTTCCTCCTCACCACTGAAATTCAGATCCTCTCTCCCTTGATCTCAGATTCTATCCATCAGTTCCTGGGAACTACTTTCCTTCCTGCCTTTCTCTTCTCTCTGGGTCCTGGAACCCACCTCACCTTCCTTAGTCCCAGAATCTATATCCCTCTCCATCCTCTTCCTCCCCATTCCTCACTCTCCTCATCTCTCCCTATCCTCATTATTATTATTTTCCTCTCATACTCTTCCCCCCTTCTCTTCAACCCATTCCTGGTCCTCCTCCTCTTCTCCTCTCCCCATCACTGTACAGATAATAGAAATCCCTTTTCCTCACCCAATAAAAAAAAAATTATATAGACACAAGCAAGATTGCCAAACTATTTTTATAAAGAACAATACATGATAGAACTGTTTGCCAATGTGCTTCAGAATTTTAAAATTTTTGCCAGAGAATCTACCCCGGAGCTTCCGCAGGAAATAGTGGAGGTTGAGCTTTAGACCTTTCTGCTCCTCATTGTCCGACCTTACAGTGGGTGGGAAGGGGCAGCAGCTCTGACAATGCCTAGGGTGGCAAAATCTTAACTCAGTCACTGAGGCAGACTAGATGGGTCTGGTGGTCCTTCTGCATTACAGTCTGGTCTGCAAGTTCCAGAATGCGTGGAGATGGGAGTTGAAAAACTTAGACTGGCTCCAAGCATCCTTGATGGTTAGATATGAGAGGTATGAATAGAATATCTCCTGTTCTCCTTATCCACAGCAGCCCAAGGAGGCTGAAGAAGTGCTACATGTACAGTGCCATTCATTTATTGATCATGTTGGCTTACTTCAATGACCATGAAAGAGCGATGACCTTCATTTTTTCCCACTGCCAGATCATCAACTACCTCTCTATTTTCACACATCACCAACTGTACCAATTGGATTCATGCCAACGTAGCTGGATGAACCAGTTCTCTTGCTACCCAGTTTGTGTCTATGGGTTTCTTTTCTAGGAAAAGAAGGATATAGATGAAACAGGATAAAACTAGGGCTGACACTGGTGACAAGGAGTCAGTTTGTAACTACCCTCACTCATCCCATTCTGAATGTCGACTGATATAAAAACTCATGTTCTACCATTTTCCATCTTGAAAGAAACATCAGTTACATTTTTCCGAACATTCATTGTCCGCTAACATTGTAAACTGTTAGCTGTTACTGGAATCCATTAACAATCGTGGAAGAAAGTGGAGTTAATTGTGTAGCAAGCGTTTACTGTGATGTCACCAGAAAGAGGAAATGGGTGAGAGAGAGATTCTATTTACACATGAGCAGCTTCTGAATTAATTTATTAGCGTTTTTTCTTTCGACATAAAATAGGTGTAAACTTGCAATGAATGCCAATAGTGACCCTTGTTGTTCCTCATAATGGTACAGAAAAGTTGTTTGACTGTTAGATTTTTACTTATATAGGCAAATCTTCAAACAATTCTCAGAAAAACAAGTGACAAGAAAGGGTACCTTTAAAAGAAACATCTATAACTTTAAAGTGTATGAGTAAATACCCCATTTTTTGCTTGAAAATGGAGCACAAGGAAGGACCAGGAAAGAAACTTACAATTTTGCTTTTAAAGTGCTGCATAGTGCCATGTGTCCAAGTCTTTATGCTGGTGACTGTGGGCTAATTTCATATGAAATCATAATGTAGACAAATTTCCAGCAAAAAGATTGATAGCTTGGTGAATAAACATACATAGGCATAATGCAGTTTGGAGGACCTGTGTATCACAAGAAAAGTAAACTCTGTGTAGGATTGTGGCCTAATCCCCACTCTGAATCGTGAACTGTATCATCCACTTTATTAAAATATGCATGAATCTCATCACCAACATCTGGTTACAGGAAGTGCAATCAGCTCAAACTGGATGAAAATGTTGAGACAGCCTTTGCTGGGGCGTTGGCGTCTACTGAGGTTCTCAGCAGTTTGTTCGGAGAAGGTTCAGGATGCCATCTCGATGCGCAAGGTCAGAGTCGATCTGATAAAGCCCTCCTCGGTGTCTTTACTAAACCTGTGGTGCATTTTAGCAGTCATTGAGAAGTCTTTTTCGTTGTTAGCTGTAGTGACTATGTATATACACTAAATTTCAGAATCAAGAACAGCATTTGAATGATTATGAAAAGAGACTGAATGTTGTAGAAAAATTCATAGTTCAAGTGAAGGAAGTCGAAGTTAATATTATTAAAGATCGAGCTGTGTATTCTCAGAGGGTAGAAAATCTAGAAAATTTTTCTAAATTTCTAAAATTGCATTTTCTTAACTTTCCTCAAACCCAGTTAAATAAATCTTACATAAAAGAGATAAAGCAGCTTCTGGTACTTGCAATATCTCCATTTTTTAAGATTTAATATTTACCTGGTGCTAAGAAGCATTTGAATGAAGTGGAACAAGCTCCTTCTAATTTGTCAGATATTCTAGAAAATATGGATGAAACTATTTCCTCAAGAGCTGCTTTATTAGTGACGTTTGGTCTCCCAGAAGATCAAGATAGCATTCTTCCACTCTTTTTCACAGGAAGAAATTTCTGTCCTGGGGGGCATCCTTGTAAAAGTCTCATTAATTTTGAAGACACTAGGTACTTATTTTATGATCCTTCACAGTTGAGAGGCTTTCTGGATGTTAGAAGTAATGTTCCCTCCTAGCTTGTCTTGTGCTTGGCGTAACTGTTCATTGTCAGGCAGTGTTCTGATCAGAGTTCTCATCAATGTTCTGATCAGTTGTGCTTGTTTCTTCATTCTAATATTGCTTTTATTTGGCTCTAACCCTAGGGCATCTTTCTTTCTCCCCCTTTATATGTAGTGGACTAACTTGGCTATTCATACTGGGGTAGATTTTAAAACCTACGCGCGGGCTTCCGTGTGCGTGCGCTACCCGCTGCATTTAAGTTTTAAAGTGTGCATTCCATCCCTCCCGACGCAGCCTTCAGGCGAAACACGGGTCCGTGTCGGGGGACGCTAAAGAGAACTGTTCAGGTTTGACAATTGAGCATTGGAGTTACCGCGTTGAATAATAAAGACATCTTTATTTAAAACTTTCAAATTTTGGACCGACTAAGTTTCTTTGCATCTCCTTTGGCATTGAATAATAATATATGGGCAACCAGACAGGACCCAGAAAACCTGATGAACTCACCTGATGTTTTATAAGTGACGTGAAAGAAGGGTGAGTTATATATATGTACGGCTTGTGTAACTGAGACACAGCTTGAGATAGTAGTGCTACATAGTGCGATGAGTAGTCACTACGAATATATCCAGCTTGCTAATGCAGCAGTGCAGTATGCCAGCACTATATTGTGTCTTTTCATATGTCTGCAGTCCTGAGTGGCCATGGATGTGTGATATCTGCTTGAGCAGATGTGAGGTGTACATGCACAAAAGGATTTGCAGGCATAGATAAAATGAGTGGCGTGCAAATGTGAGTCTGTAACGCATGACTGAATGAGCATGATAGCCTGGGTAAACTTGTGAATGCAAGTAAAACCAGGCTCAGAATAGCATAAGAGAGAGAGTGTGCATGCTGTAGAAGGTAAAGCAGGTGTTGGGGGAGGCTAAAGCCTTTTAAAAAGAGAAGTGACCTGACTGCTGTGAGAAAAACAGCACTGGCATTTTAAGGGAACAATATTAAAAAAAGCAGGAGAAGGTAGTTAACAATGTGTGTGATGTTGTCTGAAAGAGTAAAAGAAGGGGGTCTCGTTTTAGATAGCTTTCCTTTGTTTTTTTCACAAGTGTGAAAACATTTAAAATGTGTCGAAAACTGTTTTGTAGGAATTTAGGAATGAATGGGAACTGCTGGAATGCAGCATGTGCTCCAGTCCAGACTTATGCCAGTCTCAAGCCTGGACATATTTGATCCTGAGCGTTGCCGAACATGAATAAAAGGTGCGGATATATGTAGGTGAAAAAATGTTTGCAAACAGGTCTGTAGAGTAGGTCATCCATCTGCACACTCTGAATATCTTTTTTTTTCAGGCCATGGTAAATATCCTTTTTTTTTTTTTTTTGCCCAGTATCTCCCACATCTTATCACAGCTGCTATTTGATTTCTTTTCTGATGTTCCCTCCTTACAGGCCAAACATATTTTGGGTGAATTTAGTCCCATGTTATTATTTTACCAGAAGAAGAAATATATGGAATAGTCAAACAGCACCGAGGCCAATTTTCTATAGATGCTTCTATGGAAAATTGCCTCATAATTCTATTCAATCAATAATTTTCCAAATGCTACTCATTAGCAAAATGGAAACATTAAAAAAAAAAAACAACTGAAAGCTTCTTTTAAGCAATAAATACAGTGAGGCCCATTCTATATGTTTCCTGGATTCCCCTTGTGCTGCCATTACAAGGGAAAAAAAAGGGCTCACTCAGAAGAAAAGACGCTTTAGCCATGAGATAAACCCACTCCATTATTTTAATCAGGAAAAGATTCTTATAAAGTCAGGCACATGATTCAAATGAACAGAGCAATGACGACACTAAGATGCCATAGCGTAATCCTTGCATCTTATGCTCAGAACTTGCATAGTACTTGGAAGTCCTAAAGTACCAGGTCTGGCAAGTCTATCCTAAAAATCAGTGGATGATGGTGAAGGCTAGCATAGACGAGCTATGTATTTATGTATTAACAAATGTATATACTGCATAATCAGTACAAAACCAATAAAAGCGGTTTACAGAATCATCCATACAATGTCTTTTAAATAGGTATCTGGACTTAGCAAAAGCTGGTCCAGGTGATATGTTCCCATGCAGATATGTTGCTGCCACGGTAAATGATGGCATAAAAAGGACCAGCTGACCCATCCAATCTGCACAGTGAAAATGTTCAAGACTAGTTTTGAGTTTTTGCCTCCCTTTCCCAGAATTGAACTGGTAGCCCTGGGATTCCCACTCATCCTGTACACCCATCACAGTAGAAAATAACTTTTTCTTACAAAGGTTTTGTTTTTTTTTTGCCTCGGTTACAGCATTTGATGCTTGCTAAAAACAACAGTGTGCTCTGAGGCTCTTGGGTAGGCTTAGTTGCAGGGAGTGCAGGCCAGATGGGAACTATACTTTGAGAAGAAAAATATTATCTCTTTTTTGGAGTGCAGACCGGTGTGTTTTAGTGCAACTAAACTGAAGGTTGGAGGCATTTCAGCTTGGACAAATTTTGAGTCAGCCATGTTAGGATGCATCCTTCATCTTGAAGCTTGCAAACGCAACCATAACCTAAAGTTTTAAATTCTACTCTATAATTCTTTTCATAAACAGTATTCAATGAATTAAAAGAATGAAGATTTAAGAATGAGTATAGTCATCTACCCAGGATGGTAGAAATTCAAAGAGGAAGACAACTAAAACAGACTTGCCTAAGGAGCCATAGCTGGCATCTTGGATATATCCTTATCAGTGTAGGCCAGAATAACCAGGCTGGATGGATAGGGTAGATGGTCTGTATTTGCCATCATCTACTATGTTATGATGTAAAGGTCAAGTTGCAATGAATGTTGCATTCGAATATATGAATGTATCATTTTATTTTGCATTCTTCACTTACCAAAGAACATCATTTGGTGTGGTTAAATCGAAAGCACAACTCTCCAAACCATCTTTGAATTTGATAACTTTTGAGTAGACCCACACAGGAAATACCAGAATAAAAGAAACAGCCCAAAGGCATAAATTGACTCGGATGGTTTTCGATCTCGTTCTCAAGCTTGTCAGTCGAAATGGCTGGACAAGAGCCAGGTACCTACAAAACCAATTGATTAGTAAGTATTATAGAAAATCATTAAAAACAATGAAAGCTTTATTTGCTACTTGCATGTCAACGGTGCCTTGGGGAGAAAAAAAAGCAATATTTCAAAAGGCAACTAGTACCGCAGGCAATAGAGAAACCCAAACCTGCTCCTTGCTAGACTACTAATAATCAAATTGTTGGAGCAATATTCTCCTGATGACTTCAAACAATCTGCAAAGGCTGCTATGATTTATTTGAACTTCAAGTTAATATTTAATTGCTTTGATGGAATTTTTGCTTAATGAAAGTATGATAACCAACAATGGAACCTCCAGATGATACGTAGAACCACTTAGTGCCGTGTATGTAGTTTTAATTAGACATTGAAAGGCACTCGAGGCATTCTGTGGAAATATATTTGTTTTCAGTTCTGAATATAATTTAAGAACTAAATTACACAGTGAGTGCTATAGTGGATCCCAACCCATCAAATCTATAGCTGCCCAAACTTTAATTTAAAAAGCTCCAAGGCGCACTTACCAATGCACCGTAAATTTCAAATATGCCACAGGTTTACTGGCTTACAGCTAGCCCGTTAGCTATAGTGCTGGATCTTTGCAAATCAATGTCACTTTCAAGTTCAGTTCGTGATCAGCTTGTTTGAGAGGTGCTCAAAGCAAAAGGTCATTCAGGGTTATCTGCTAAAGAAAGAGGCTGAAGCAGAGCTGGAAAAGAGTTAACCCAAATCCCGCAGGCCGCCTGTGAGCTCTACAGCAGTCCACGAAAAGCGCCAAGCGGCAAAAGAGAGGGCATTAGGAGAGTCAGGCTGCTCTTTTATTTCTCTTAAGAAAGCGCTGTGAAAGATAGTGGTGGCTTTTCAGTTACAAAGTACAGGTGCCCGCAGCATGGCGGGCGGGGGGGGGGTCATTATCGAAGCCTTTCCCACAGGTGAAACGGTGCTTTATCAGCAAAAGTGGAAGGAGGGTGTCTCTGAAAATTGCCAGCTCTATGTGGGATAAAATGAATTGCGTAGTACAGTGACGATCGTCACGTCACCCTTAAGGAAAGGAAGTATTTCGGGGGGAGGGGGAGCAGTACGCATTTTTGAGACATGCTTAATTTTGAATTTTCAAAAGTGCTCCTGTATTTTTATTAAGTGGAAAAAGTAAAAGTGGAAAAAAAAAAAAAAAAGGAGCTGCAGATTTGTGCGGCCACATTTCTTAGGCAATTTTCAAAGGAAAAGCTTTCCCTTTGAAAATGAGCGCAGAGTCATTAGGGTAAGAAGTAGCCGTGGGCTCTGAGCTGCTGGGGGCACTTTGGAAAGCTTCCTCGCTGACAGTGCACCCACCGTAGCTTTTCACCGCCCCTCCCCCCCCCCCCCCTGAGAAATAACGCTTATGGAAAGAGTCATTTTCAAATCCTGCTGGAATCTCATTTCCAAAGGGAAATTCTGTGCGGTGCTTCCCTTTGAAAATTCAGACCGCAAGTGCTTCTGTGCCCAAGGACTTTACATCTGCCTTAAAGCAAGTGTAACGCGGGTGCTGGGATTTCAAAATGAAACACCCGCGTGCAATTTCCGGTTCCCCAACCAGCACCACCACTAAATCCACTCCCCAGGGCCCATCCCTTTCTGGCATGGGAAAAGCACGCATTCTGTGAAACTGCACATTTGTTTTTACTCGACATTGATGGGGCAATTTCCAAACATCCCCATCCAGTCCTCTTTATCCTTCTAAATGTGGCCAGTTGCATTTGAAAACTAGCCTCTTCATGCTGCTGAGAGCACACAAATATCTTTTAAGTTCGTTTAGTTTTGAATCTACGTAGTGTGAAAGCCGGTATAGCACCGTGTGCTCTAAAATTAAAAGTCTCACAGGAGTCCTCAGAAAACTGTATAGCACTCAGTCAACAAGTCTCTCTCATCAGGAATGAGATTCGGGGCGGCAGGGAAGTGGGGATAAGTTGGTGGCAGTACAGGAGGGAGATGTGCCCTGAGTCCTTGCTGATTCCTTTTTTGTTTTTCGTCATCTTTCAGTCTACCTAACCACTGTACAATGGTTACGAGGAAGAGGGAACGTCAAGACTTTTCCATCTGAGTTTCCTCTATGATCCCTCCCTCCGGCTTAATGGATGGATTTGTGACTCAGGTGGGAGAGACCCGGATGGCACCCTTCACGGCAGCATCTCTGCCAGAGATGGACCCTTCTTTACGTCCCAAGGTTCTCCAGCTCCCGCTAGAGCTGCATGGCATGGAGGGTAGACGCAGTCCCTCACAGTTTGCTCTCTCTCTCTTACATTCTCTCTCTGCAGCCCCCCTCCCTAACACCCACAATGCCAACGAAGGCCTCCACCCTTCCCAAGATCTGTGTGCTTCGCATCTGTGTGAACTCAATCATTTTCATCTGCCTCAACCAGGCAAACAATTTTGGGCAATAGTTTTGGGTGACACAGGGACAGATTCCCTAAACTTTGTGGGCATTTATGGCAATCGCTAAAGCCTTTACGTGGCACTTTTGTCGCATAAACCCTTGCTGACGTGTCAGTGAGAAAACGCTCCACCTCCACATACGTGGATAAGGAATTCATTATGCTAGGAACCGCTTCTGTGTGGGGCCAAACTTTGGGCACTAATCACTTCAGAGCATGAATAATTTTACTCTCAATGTTTTTCTCTACCACTGGTGCGCGCATTGAAGAGGGAAGGCCACCTTCTTTGTCTCAGCTGCCCATGGGAACACTGCTCGATACCGCGGCCATAGAAGTATCCTGGGTGCAGGAGGTGGCGTTGGCAGATGCCGGAAGACCGGTCCAGGAGATGAGGAGACAAGAGATCAACAACAATGTAGTGAAAGGAGGAGGAGGAGGAGGTGGGGAGAGAGGGGGTACAAGAGTGTCTGGCCAGCTGGGCAGGGGACACCACATACATATCCGGGAAAAGAGGAGCTATTGGCACCCGAGCTCTGGGGAAGGCCTCAGCTATCCATGCACACTAAAGAACAACAGCTGCATGGATAGCTGAGGCCTTCCCCAAGCTCTGGGGAAGGCCTCAGCTATCCATGCACACTAAAGAACAACAGCTGCATGGATAGCTGAGGCCTTCCCCAAGCTCTGGGGAAGGCCTCAGCTATCCATGCACACTAAAGAACAACAAAAACCAGAAATTCAAATTTAAAAAAAAACTTTCTTTGGGAAAGAAGACCTGAAAAAGGCACCAATCTCACAACAGAGAATCGTTAGAAGTCCACGATCGCCAAGGGAAAGGAGCTAAGTAGAGTCTGCAGCCTGTAAAGGTGCTTGGGGTTTGGATGAAAGCTCCACAGAAGCCACAGGCTGTTCAGCACCCCATGGACAGAGGAGGCCGAGCAGCACAGCATCTACAGGCTGGGCACCGGGCCTGACCCCTTTCCGGGCAGTAGTTCTGGGCAAAAGGAACCCCTCCTAACAGACAGAAGCCACCGGCGCCAGCCTCTGCCGGTGCAGCTCAGCTACACCGGCTTTAAGGTTCTTCGCTGGCGTTGTTTTTAATGCTGGATCCAGGGCCAGCCTTAGCAATGTGCTACCTTGGCAGCCACACAGGGTGCCAGCATTAGGGGTGCGTGCACACATTTATTCATTTCTTTTTTATTCATTTCATTTTGGTTATTTGAAATGAGGAAAGAATAAAGCAACAAAAACAAAAGAAAACAAAAAAATAAATGTTAGGTCACTGCTGAAAATAAAATGAAAAAAACTGCAAACCCGTCCTGGGCACTGCCGCCCTGGATCTTCTTACCCCCACGTCATCTTCTTCCACAGTGCAGGAGCTATTTCCAGTCACTCCTGCCTCATCAGCGTTATAACTGTAAATTGCACCAGTAGACCGAAGCTGGTGCCATTATCAATTTCCCCCATCCAGCAAAATGGTGCCAGTCACTCACATTCATTTTTTTCATTTCACTTTAAAAAAAAAAAAAAAAGGAATGTAATGGGAAACTATTTCTGGTTTCATTTCCATCGAAGGCACTTGTCTATCTGGCATGCCCAATGGGGCTCAGGCAGGCTAAATGGGTGCCATTCACAAATTCCAAGGGAGAACACTCCAGAGAAAGTCCAAACAACCTCCCTCTCCCTGCTTTCCCCTCCTCCACAGCCTAGGGCTGGCCCTGAGGGCACCCTTAGGAGGCTTCCAGGCCGCCTGCCACCTGCATTCCCGTACCCTTTACCCGGGTTGTTCTTTCCCGCTTCAGCCTCTTCCCCATGCTGCTGCTGGGGTCGGCTCCACTGAGGCAGTACAGTGCTGGTGGTAGACTCCACTGTGGGGGATCGAGTTGGCTGCGCCCTAAGGACATTGATGCCTTGCAGCAAAGTGTGGGCTACGTCAGTCGGGATGACCGTGCCTCTGTCCAGGAATGTGGCAATGCATTTTGTACATTTACACAATGGACTTTTGGAGATTTTGAACACTTTAGTCCCAAGTGCTGCATAGGTTGACAGTGAAGATGACGATTGCCAGATTGGGCCTCTGAGACCTGCATGGATCATTTGGTCCAATCTCTGCTGACTCAAAATAACTGAGGGCTCTGTCAGTGGGCTGGTCTCCTTGGAAAAAGTGATGGCAGTCTAGGGTCTGGACTGGAGGGTCCCACCGCAATGATGTTGGCTGCAGCTGGTTCAACCTGCTTCTGCTGCTCTGTGACTGGCAGGCCTGCTGATATCACCTCCGCCGTCAACGTGGGTGCAGCCTGTGTCTCTTGCAGAGTCAACTGGAGACAAGGCAACTGAAAGAGCAGATGCGTGGTATGCCATGGGTACCATTTCAGTAGGGCCTGAACCCTCGAGATCACCACTTGGACCTTTATAAACAAGAAAAGGGAGAGGCAGTGATTGGAACATCTGCTGTGCATCCTCAGTTCCGCAAGTGCTTTACACGGGATTTTCCACTAGCAGCATGTTGAGGTTACAGCTATCCCCTCTGAAATATCTCACTACAACACCCATTCGCTTCCCCTCCAATCCCAAGCCCTGTATTGCTCCCATCTCCCAGGTCAAAACTAGTAAGAAACAAATAATCTCTGTCAATAGCAGGGGACATCCTTCAGAAAGTGTAAGCATTTGCCTGAGATATGACCAAGTCCTGTCTGCTGTCTCCTCACATATTTCTGTGGCAGTGCTGAGGTCCCAGGCCACTTCCTCTAGGCTTCCCATTCCCATGGGGGAGAAGAGGTGCCACTTGAGTCTGGCCAGATGTAAGGGGCATGGTTTTCCCCCATAGGTCTTGTAAGCCGAACCTGAATCAAAGTGTGCATAGGGCAACCCTGAAGTTATATTCGATGCGCTCGCCTGCATGTGGCAGGGTGCTCAAACTGCAATGGCTTTCCAGAATTTCTGCTTTACTGCACTGGATTTTTTTTTTGTCATGTTTTTCTACTTCTCCTGCCCCTCCTGACCTTCAGTGATCTTCGTCCTCGTAACCTGTTGTTGTGCTTCTCCTTCAAACTCAGTCTCCCAGTGCTAGCACTACTACATTACCACATCCCGCCTGATTCCCATAACCATTCCACCTGACCTCTTGTCCACTCCTTTTCCTAACCTTTCATGCCCTATCTGTTGCACATCAACTAAAAGAAGATGATTCATTTATTTTTCAAAAACTTCTTTGAATTTGTCCTTCTTAGTATAGGGCAAGCAAGAATGTTGGATCCTGGAGTCTCTGGATGGTGGAGGATCCCTTCTCTGCTTCCGAGAGGCTTATTCCTACTCCTGCTCCTAGAGGCAAAGCATGCACATGATCAAGTGAGGATAGCAAGGAGAAAAAAAGGACAGTTCAGTGAGAATATGTCACAGACATATCCAAAAGCAGCACGTACAAGTTAGGAAACAAAGGGAGCACACACAACAATAATCCTCCAACTGGGGGCATCTCCACACCTCAATAACAAACCCAGGGAATACCTGTATGCATGCATCTATTGGTGGTATGCCTGGCCTACAGGACACCAGCCATTTGGAGAGGCTATTGGATAGCCACGTTCTGGATAGTCAGGGAAGAAACTCAAACACAATGAGGTTACAGTTACTCTAAGAAGCATGAGCAAAGAATGCAAAGGTAGGATGCACAGAAGAGGCAAGGCGTACAATGTAACTCTGAAAGACCAAGGCATGCAACATGACGGACACTATGAAGGGAACATCAAAACAGCACGTGTGCTTCCACTGCATTGCACTAGTGGACTACACCCAGAGGTCAGAAAGAAAATAATGCCACAGAATATACAATACATAACATTAAAAGGCATTGGGGGGGGGGGGGGGGGGGAAAGCAAGCACTTTGTTAAAGTTGGACTAAGTGATATAAATAAACAAGATAGAGGAACGCAGCAGTTGTTACACCTGCATGCTAGACAGAGACATAAAAAGACATTTGCAGACACACACACACACACACCAGTATCCATGATAGACTAACAGATATGTACAAGGAAATGCTCACAAGATAGATCCATCTACCCATGGCTACTGGCCTCCTGGGACTGCCATCAAGCACTTGGGCATTCTTGCCCTGTCCAGTTCTTCCTCTTGATATTGATGGTTTATCCCAAAGGCATCTGTAGGTTAATGACAAAAACAGTTCCTTGGAAACTCAGTTCTGTCTTGGTGGATTTGCTGGAGAGCAATAGATATTATTTTAGCAGCGTTCTTCTTGTCTTATCTTTTTGTGTGAAAGAGAGTAAGCTCCAAACACTTGGTCTAATGATTACCTTGCTCTGAATCCCAGACCAGAAGCAGGCGGGTCATAGGTTTGGGTCAGTCTGAAAAGCAATCCCAAAAAGGCAAGAATCATTAGTGGACTGAATCCAACAGGCTCAAAACAAGGCAGTAATCAAGAGAAATGGTTCACTTTCACTCTATAAATACACATTGGGGCCCATCAACATTATGTGTGCACCCTGCTCTTCTCACAGCAAAGCAGGAGAAAAGACAGATAAACTTACCAGAGTTAGAAAGAGGATCCCCCGGGGTACGCATATCCAAAGTAGCTTCAGGAACACAGGTGGGTGGCAGCGACAGTGGCAGTGGTCAGGGGCATCACAGGGATTGGGGATGGGGGGGGGATTGTGACCACCATCCTCTCTCTCTTAGTCGGGGCCAGTGCCAGTGCTCGACTGTGGCATTAGGGGCATATCTGCAGCCTGTCCATACAGATGAAAGATTTATTCTGATATAAGACAATCATTAGAAGGAAGATTGCCTAAAACACATTTATTCTGAAAGCTGCCACAGCTCGAGAGACATGGAAGGAATTATGACAAATGACAATACATCACCTTCGGCATTCAATCCTTCTCTGAAATAATGTGTAAAAAACCTGCTCGCTTTTAATTTCAGGGTTGTGTAATTCTTTTTTTTTTTCCACTTGAGTTCCCAAGAAAAAAATAATAAAAGGGTGAAAGTGGTTTAAAAAAAACAAGACCTGTTGTTACTCTGCAGAACATCTGCAGAGACAGGAACGTGACGCCGGTGACCTGTTTTTGCCATTAACCAGCGAGAGTCTGCCAGAGAGAGCATCAGTCATGCCTTTGTTGTGAGATTTACAAGGGTTGCTGCGATTCGGAGCCAAGGCATTTCTGTTCTTCAAAAGACAGTCCTGAAGGACAGGCACACACCTTACCATCCTAATCAAGCACGGCACTACGCTGCTATGCATTTTAGAAATAAGAAAAAGCTTGCTGTTGTGTCTGATCCTCATGGGAGCCTGAGAGACCTAGATCAAGAACTCAAGCTGAGCTGACAGCACATGAGAGTTTCTGACCTTTCCTCAGACCTAATTTGCATGGGTTCAAACCTGCTTCTTAAACTGGCTTTAAAAAGGTCTGCATTTATGGGTCTGATAAAGCTTTTCTTCCATTCTGGGTCTATTAGTGGTTATGGGGGCAAATTTCAAACTGCACGTTTGCTTTCCCTACGAAAATTGCCCTGGGTGCCAAGTCCCCACTTGGATAAAATTTCTCTGGAAAATAATGCTGGGCGGGGCCAGTGCTAGCTTTTTTTCTGCCCTGTGTAAACAATTACCGCGCTGCCCCCCCCCCCCCCCCCCCCCCCCCCAGCCCCCAGTTCATTCATCTCCCTCCAATAATCTAAACTTTATAATCTGACGTTCCTCCCTACCCAGGTCTACCCCCTCTCCTCTGCCCAGTGCAAGGGCATTAGATGTCATAGGCAAACTTTAAAGCCCCCCCCCCCCCCCACGCACAATTAAAAATGATGCATTAATAACAGATTTTACATTAAAAGAACATTCTGAGTATAGTCTTCTGAAGTAAAAATATCACTTACAACAACCTGTATATTATATTTATATACATTGCTATGATGCCAACCAAAAAACCCTGCAAAAATACCCATACGGTATTAGGCCTATTGTAATGCATTTTGGATGTGGGCTTGACCCTCAGAAAGCCTTGAGTAAACAAATTATAATATAGTAAACCTCCCATACCTTAACAGCATTAACTTCCAGCACTCAAACAATAACAGTCATACTTGTGAAAAAGTAACACTGCAAATATAAACCAGCTCCTAAAACACCAATACACCTCCTATTAGGAAAACAGAACAAGCCAGGCTGCTATACATTCCTACACAGAAGCTAATCTTAGCAGAATACCTCACCTCGGTCACACATGCAGAATACAGACAGTCCATCCCTAAATAAAAAGTCCATCACAGAATAAAAATTTGCAGACAAAAACTGAACAGAAAACCGCAAAAGGCATACTCTGAATATAGTGCAACAACAGAAACATCACCATTCATCATAAAACAATAAAATCAAGAAATATAAAACATCAATCATAATAGTAAGACTATATTAATAATGAAGATATATATTTCAAGACAGCTGAAGAATAAACATCCAATAATTAAAAACTCATATAAATTGTTTTTTAAATTTCCCAAACACCAGTAAAATATTTCAAAACAGCAGACATCAAATAACACCCAATAATTAAAACTAATAAGAATAAAAATAAAATATCCTGCTCGTCATACCTAGGAACCTTTGGTTTCTAGTTACCCTGAGACTGTTGTGGATTAGTGGGGGAGGGAGGGCACACAAACTTTCTCCTCTCTCTCTCTCTCTCATATATGCACTCACACTTTCTTTCTCTCATACATACTCATGCTCACATACTCATGCTTCCTCTATCAGATGCACACAGTTCCTCTCTCCTACTTTTGTGCACACACACACACACACACACACACACACACACGCTCCCTCTCACACATACATTCACACACAGAGACAGATGCTCTTTCTTGCCCCCACACTCCCACATATTGATACTACCTCTCACATTTTCCTTCTGTCTCACATAAACACATGCACTCCCTTCCTCATACCTACATATACATATGCGCTCCCTCTCAAACATACACACACACACCCACATGCTGTCTCACTCCACTTTGGCTGCTGGTGAGATGGGTTCTGCTGGCAGCCTGCAGTCTCTTCTCTGCTTAGGCCACCAGTGGATGGGATGAGGTCTACCGGATAACCCATTCCCTCACTACCTCAGTTCTTCCTCCCCTTCCCCTCACTATCTTGCTCTTTCTCCCACTTTTCATCCCCCCTCCCTCCCTCTAGATATTCCCTTCTCACACTACCTCAGTTCTTCCCCCATTCCTGTCCCTCTAGAGATTCTTCTCCCCCCTTACTGAGTCACTATCTCAGCTTTTTTCGCCTTCATTCCCTCTCCCTTCCTCTATAGGCTCTGTCCTCCCCTCTTCTCACCCCTTCCTATGCTTTCCCCACTTTCTTCCTGCCGGCTCCCTATGCCCTTCCCCCACCTTCTCACCCAGTCACTTCCAGCCTCTTAGCCCTCCCCAATCTCTTCCTCCTCCCACTCCCTGGTGCAGTTTATTACAGTCAGGATTCCTTTCCCCCTCAGCAGGCAGCAGGAGCAGCAAAGCGGCCGAAGTAAAGAAAAGGCCAGGAGACTGCCCACGGCACAGGAGCCGCTAAACGAGGCTTGCCAGTTCAGATTTAGATATTGGATTAGGCAGAGGTAACCCAATCTCCTGCCCGATCCGATGCATCGACATCTAGGTCTCCCGCACGAGCTAGCAACAGGAGCAGCAGCAGCATTTGAATGACGTCATCTCCTGCTGCCGTGGGAGGAGCAGCGATATTGCAGCTCTTCTCGCGAGACTGGCCCCGCAACAGCAGGACATGACGTCATTCAAATGCTACTGCTGCTGCCCACTGGCACGGGCATTCTGTTTCCAGTGGTGACCCATCCAGATCACAAGTACCCAGCAAGTCCCAAGTAGTAGATAGATCCCATTCTGCTCCTTGAAATGCCAAGTGACATGCAGTTTGAAAAATTTTCAGTGGTAGAGTTTGATGGAGTGTTAAGTGGCATCAAGACTGGGACAGCCCTGGGCTATGACGATGATGCTGTTTCTGAGTTTTTAAAGCATCTAGGTTGCAGATCATGCTTCTGGCTCTAGTCTCTAGTCTCTTCTTGAGAATCCTAACCAAGTGAACACTGCCCAGATTTCTACATATGGTCAAGATCATTGCCTTGTTCAAGTCTAGCAATGATCCAAATAATTCAGCCAGCAACTGTCCCACAACTCAGTGTTCATTTCAAAATGTCTTGACATGATTAATCTTCCATTGAATATTGCCATCAGTTGACAGTCCTCTGCCTGTGGACCAGCTGGCATTTGGTCAAACAGGTCAAGCAGGCTGGCTTTAGCGCCAGTGATGCCCTGTGTTGACACCAGAAAAGGCACTCCTTTCTAAACACAACAGTACCCTCCATGGCTGGGAAAGGAGGGGTTACCCTGAGATAATTCCAGCTGGTGGTGCCCTGCTCTGTTTAGTAACTCCCTCCTTCACATAAGCCACTACTTTGCCCCTGAAATGGCAGAGCCCTGTGAAACTGCACTGAACCCATACTCCCCTAAAGCTGGCTTCAGTCACATTGATCATGGTTTCGCCTGCTGTGCAGTCTTCCCATTCCAAGATTCTGCCTGCTGTCCAACACTAGGAGCGAACCCTGCTCCTAGTGTTGCCAGTTACCACTTCACTGGTCACAGCATGCCTCAGTCTCAGCCCTACATAATCCAGCCTGCTCAATACCTCAGTGCCTCTTCATCAAGTTACCTTGGCTCCCTGACCTGGCCACCTGTCCTTACTATCCTATCTTACCTTGTGGCCTACCCAGGACTCCTGCCTTGCCTTATGACCTCTTTTGGTCTCTTGTCTTATGTTCCTCCTGGGCCTCTGGGCCTTACCTTATGGCTTACAGGTCTACTTGGTTCTCCTAGCTAGACTTGTGCCCTGTTAGGCTTCCCTGTTTACTGTTGCTTGTTCTATCTAGTCCATTCCTGTCCTTGTCCCAGTCCTGTCCTGGTTCCTGTCTATGCCATGTATACTGTATCCAGCCCCTTCCAGTCCCTGCATTTAGTCTGAATCTGTATCCAGCCCCAGCCAGTCCCTGCATTTAGTCTGTATCTGTATCCAGCCCCAGCCCATACTCTGTGTCCAGCTTCCAGCTGGTACCTGTATCCAGCTCACAGCCTGCACAATGATGTACAGCCAGAGACAAGCCCTAACGGCCCCCTGAACTCAAGGGAGTGACCTCCTGCACTCGGGCCGTCGGCTGCCAGTATTCAAAATGGCACTGATTGTCTTTGCCCTCACTATGTCACAGGGGCCAACCAAGGGCACCGGTAGCCCCTGTGACATAGTAAGGTCAAAGGCTATCGGAGCCATTTTGAATACCGGCAGCCGACGGCCCAAGTGCAGGACATGGCTCCCGAATCCCCTGCTGGACCACCAGGGAGTTTTGGTAAGTCTTGGGGGGGTCAGGAGGGTGGGGGGTTTGTTTAAATTCGCTCCTTTAGATGGCTGAATAATTCGGTGAAGATTCGTTGTATTCGTGGGGAATCGCAATACATTTCGCTTTCCCACGAATACAACGAATATGGCCCTATACGTTGCGGATTACCAATACGTTGGAAACGAATGCACACCCCTATCAGAGGCTGGTTGAGCTGGTTCTATAAGTAGCCAAATTCAGAAATTTGTATTTTTCATGTATTGCAACACACTTTTTGAGTGATCTCTGAGTGGTGTGGCGAGCATTAAGAAGAATTTTATTTTCACTAGAAGAGGATGGAGATCATGTTAGTGAATTTGGCTTCACTTCCAGAGTCACTGATAGGTATCTTAGCAATCTGGGGCACAGGCTCTTCCCTCCCATCGCCCCCCCCCAACCGAAATTTTGATAATTAATTCACCACCACCACCCCACCCCCCGCAAAAGAATTCGGTAAAAACACATAATTAGTCTTTGCTTTTTTTTTTTTTTTAATTATCTCTATTTTACGTTCCCACGCAGCTGTTATCAGGGAATCATCTTATAGGACCTTGTGAAAGGGAAGCCCATGCAGTTTGATGCCAGCAGCAATCCTGTGGCTCTCTCCACACCTGCCTCTTACCTCCATCCATATAGAGAAGGAACATCTCCTCCCATAAACCGGGAGGCACCGCTACAAATGTTTTGCATCATCATTGCAAAGTGCTAGGCGTGGAAGTCACTGACATCTCTAGACAGAGGGAACTTCCATGCAGCAAAGGAACCAAACTACTGCTAAAATTCCTGAAGAGCATTAATCGATAAAATGATTCACTTGGGAGTGAAGTTTGGGGTCTATACAGGCTAGGACAGAATCCCAATGTACTGCGAACCCTGCATTCACAGAAGTTCCCACAAAGGGTGCAGAGCAGAACCAGGATCCTTTCCCTTTTACCACTCACCATAAAAAATACTATTTAAATTCTATCAGCTCACTGTAACAGCAACAATTAGCACACCTCAGTAACACTGTGTAATAATTCAAAACCCTGCAAAAAATATACTCAGAACTTAAAGCAAACCTGCCAGACCATCACACACACTAACTGCCAGATTCAAACAGTAGCAATCCTACCCATGAAAAGGCAACACTGCAAATATTACACCAGGCCCTAAAACACCAATGCACCTTCTATTATGAAAAAAGAACAAGTGGGCTGCTATACATCGCTACACAGAAACTTCATGCTTGCAGAATACCTCACTTCATTAACACATGCAGAACATAGACAGATCTTTGCCAAATACAGAATAAAGAGACCATAAATAAAAACGTGCAGATAAAAACTGAATTAGAAACCACAACTGGCCAGACTCTGTATGCAGTGCTACAATGGAAAAAAAAAAAGAAACAGCAGCATTCTTTGTTAAACATCAAATACAATAAAGAAATTTGAAACAGCAATCATACCAATAAAATTTATTAAACACCAATAAAATATTTCAAAACAGCAGACACATCAAATAACACCCAATAATTAAAACTAATAAGGATAAAAAAAATATCCCCTGTGATCCATACCTGGGAACTTTAGATTTCCAGTCACCATGAGATTGTGGTAGATTGGAAAAGAGTGCACAAACTTTACCATCTTTCTGTCTCTCTCACAATTACACACACACACACACACACACACACACACATGCATATGCAGTCTTTCTCTCAAACGCACAGTCTCTCTGTCTCTCACACACACATATAGGCAGTCTCTTTCACTCTCACACACATACACAAACATACACAATTGCAGTCTCTCTCTCTCAAATACACACGCAATCTCTCTGTCTCTAACACACACATTCAGGCAGTCTCTCTCACTCCCTCACTCACACACACACACACACAGGCAGTCTGTCTCTCTCTTTCTCACACATATACACACACACACAGACAAGTGGTCTCTCACGCACACAGAGTGAGGGCGAGAGACTGCCTATCACACATACGGGGCATCTTGTTTGGCCACCTGCTGGATGAAAACACCAACGGCCTCACAGGGTCTCCCCTGCTCCACCTGCAGCTAAGGACTCAGAGTTCCAAGGAAGAGACTCGGGGCATAGGTCCTGTGTGCCTAGTGCTAACGATGCCCCTGTTCATGTCCCAGGCGAGCTTCCAGCTACAGGAATTTTTTTTTTACTAAAGGTTTCTCTCATTTTGTGTCTATGGGAAAAGTACTTAATAAATAGGATAAAGTACTTAATAAATAGTGTCCTACATTTTTTTTAAATTGTGCAACTCCTTTAGCCTCCATTCCCCCCCCCCCCGTACCATTCCCTCCCCCTCCCCCTCAGCCACCCTTTGCTGTTCCCCTCCAAACCTTTCCCTTTTGATATTTAAATATCCTAATGGAAGCCTTTCAGGAGCTCAGACGCACTAGGCCCATCTCTTATCAGAAGAGAGTGAATGGAAGGTATACTTTCACTTTTGGTCGTGATCTGCTTTGGTTGTGATCCACTTTTTTTTTCAAGGTAATTGAATTAATAGTGACTAAGGTTGAGTCTTTGATGACTGAATCTTGCACTAACTCAGCCCCTTTGAGTGCTTGCTGTGTTTCTGCTTTCTTATAAGTCCCTGAGGCGCACGTCGCTCAGAACCATTCTTGCAGTTCTTGAAAAATAGTAGGGTGGCAGGTGAATGGAACAGTCTCCCGATGGTGGAAGCCATAAGAGTAACGGTATTCAAAAGAGCTTGGGAGAAACAGGGGGGGGGGGGGTAAGAAAGAACTCGAGCAAGAAATGGCAAACCTGTTGCTGGTAATCTGTCACCTATCATTTAAAGTAGCCACGATACTTGAGGAACGGAGGAGCGGCCACTGACACTGGGAATCTCAAAAGCACGCCGACCCGAGGTAAAACGTGCGCTCAGCCTTTTACGCAGAAAGGGGGGTGGAGGGGAGCTTATGGAGGGAACAAGGAGCCGGCCCTGCTAGGAAAACAAAATGCACTGGGCAGAGGGAAAGCCGCCTTCCCCTCTCTCTCTCTCTCTCTACGTCCTGAAAACATTTTTTTTTTTTGTGCAGATTCAAAACAAATTGCAGAACGCACTTTTTCCTTCGTCACGCAATCAAGCTGTGGAATCTTTTGCCGGAGGACGCGATGAAGGTCTCTAGCGTAGCGGGGTTTTAAAAGAGGTTTGGACAAGTTTCTGGAGGAAAAAGCCCTTAGCGTAATGTTAGCCAGGCAGACTAAAGAAAGCTGTTTCTGTCCCTGGGAATTAGTAACGGGAATTAGATCTGCTTCATGGGATCTGCCAGGCACTTGCGACCTGGCTCTGGGGGGGTGGTCGGAAGGAGAATGCTGTGCTCGATGGACCTTGCTCTGTCCTAGCCTGGCACTTCTGCCCTTATGTACTGTTTAGAGAGGGGGGCCACAGTACTTAGAATCCATTGAACCTATTTAAACAAATTTGATGCAAACATAGAAGAAGGTGACATATAAAGACCTCGCAGCCCAGCTAGTCTGCTCATTTTCTCTTTCAGTTGCAGAATCTATTTAATTTCTGGCTCCGTTCTCACTTTCCTGCAGCAAACATCCCTTGTGCTTGCTCTGCGCCTTCTTGAATTCTAATCAGTGCCAGAGACAATTTGATCCCATATTCCAAAACAGCTGGAAACGCACTCTACCCTTCACCAGATGTATAATAATTAAACAACTGACACCGCATACCATCTCTGTCAGGCACTGGTAAGACTTTTTTTCTGTCTGTAATAACTGTAG
Source organism: Rhinatrema bivittatum (assembly GCF_901001135.1). Lineage (NCBI taxonomy): Eukaryota > Metazoa > Chordata > Amphibia > Gymnophiona > Rhinatrematidae > Rhinatrema > Rhinatrema bivittatum. Next base: position 340,585,169 of record NC_042617.1, read on the forward strand.
TTTTTCACGTGTATTGGTGGCTGCTGGGGTTTTCCCATTGAATCCCCTGGATCCAGAGCAAATACCTGTAAGTGTTGGAGAAGATATGCAAAATGCAGATGGTTTTGGCTTTTTGCCCTTATCCCCCCCCCCCCCCCCCACCCCCACTACCTTTTTATATAAGGAACTGCGATCAGCCGAGTCAGCACTTTACATGTCCAAAAAGCGATAATGAGAATAATGCAATTATATGGCAGTTATTAGTTAATGCTTTCCACGATTCAGAGCCAGGTGGGCCCCAAGTGCTTTGTTACATATTTATTATTACCCAATCCATAGCTATTTAGCCTCACATGCAGCTCTGAATTACATTTTTCTTCTGTATTTGCCAATCTTCCGGTAGCAAAATGGGGATCTTTGTACCTGTTGAGATTTATTATTTTGCAGTGAGACCAATCAGGAGGATTTTCAAAACCCTGCGCACATAAAACTCGGTAGATACACGTGTGGCTGGGCCGAGCACACACCAAGCGCATTTTTAAAATGGCCCGACCACATATGTATCTACCGATACGTGCGGAAATGCCCGGGTTCACAAAAGAGGCAGGCCAGGAGGGGCGGTCTGGGCAGGGTGGGGGCCAGCCAGCCAGGACAGCGCAAAATGGTGCTGTCCCGATGACTCATGTGCCAGTAGCTGGCCAGTGTGCGCAACTTACTTCAAATCAGGGAACGAAGTAAGTTACAAAACAAAACAAAGGGATAGCTAGGGTAGATTTAGGGGTTGGGGTGGAGAGGGGAAAAGGAAGGAAGGTTACGTAGGGTGTAGGGAACTGGGAAGAAGCCCTATTGCATCACTGTGCGTAATTGAAAAAATCCCCCCGTGCACGGAGGAGGCCATCCGCACGTATATGCACGCACGGACATTAAAATCCAGCATGCATGTATGTGTGGGAAACATATTTTATAACATGTGTGTGCTGATGCACACGTTATAAAATCAGCGTGTCCATGTGCATGCACAGGGAACCACGAGTGCATGGATGAGCATGTTCACCTTTTAAAATTAACCCCTTTTTGTTTACTCTAGTAAGACCTCCTTTCCCTTGCAATTCTGGAACTGGCAGGCAGGTGGCAGCCTAACTCCTGCTATGCTCTACAGTTTCAAGTAGCTACAACTGAAGAGGTTAACTTGCATGTACCCCAAAGTGAGGCTTAGGATTTATACTGAAAGGCAGAATATAACATAAATAAATAAAACAAACATACATGCTTTCCCAGTTTCCAAACAATGGTATAATGTTGCAATATTTTGTATTGCTATTGGTCAGGGCTTTCATTGGCTGTGCAATACAAGTCCCAGAGTAACCCAGCCTAGAATTTGTGGGAACTCTCAAGATTTGTCTGAGAGATAAGAGGAATCAGATCTTTGCCAAGGTGCTGCCCATCTCTATACATTCTTGTGAGTATAACCATTTCCTTATTTTACTTGTTTGTTATTTGAAATTTTCATTTTTTTTCTGTTCACTGTTCTTGATATTTGTTGATAAACCTTTTAGTTTGTTAGCTCTGCCCTGTGACTGGTGATCACAGTATTTTTTTTGTAGTTGGTCTCTAGATGAATTTCTAGGTACTGTGTGACTCTAGAAACTACCAGAGGATATTTTGCTGATGGGGTACTTGCCAGGAAAGTGGGAACCTAGTTGGCAGGTAAGAGGCTGCCAATCTAGAAATATGTGCACAGATACAGGCAGCCCTGGGCAGTACTTGGCAGGACTCTTCGAGTGTCCACTGGGTTAACTCTGAGTGGGTGTTAGAGGTAGAGCTAAGATGTTATGTGACACTGTCCAATTAGCTATTTGCCACAGCGTCCTTGCTAATGATCGTAAGCTCTTTTGGACAAGAACTGGTACATGTCTGTAATTTGTTAGAAAGTGCCCTGGTATAGAATTTTATATAAATTTCAGCATATAAATATCTTGCATCCACAAAAAGGCCACATTTTAAATAGTTTGCTTTCAAGAAAGCAATACTGAGACAAATCCAGTGCTTCTGACATTAAGGATTATAATTATATTTATGATTTGTATTGGAAATGTCAAAATATGTAAACAAACACTTTAAGCTGAACACAAGCAGTTATGAAGCAGGAGTTGAACAGAAAAATGGTCAAAAGCGCCTATGATTTGAATAAGACATTTTTCTACCACTGCTACCATTTCCGTTCCTGATATGAATTCTTGGGAATGACACCCTTTCCTCTGGAATCTCTTCTCAGAATCCCAGCTCTTGTCACACAGTCATAAGTCAGAACAAAGTATATAAAACAGATTAGCAGCAGTGTGGGAGAATTAAAACAAAGAAAAAATGGATTAAAGGTAAATGACTGTTTTTTATCTGAGTCCTAAGGCACAGGGAGATGAAGAGACTTGTCCAAGGTCATACCCAGAGTTTTTTTGTTTCACATTTATATAGTGCTTTTCTCAATAAAACAGTTTACAGCAATAAAAGGTATAAAAATATAATATAATACAAAAAAATATAAAATAAATACAATTAAAATACAATAATACTAGAGACATGGGAGAGAGAAGTCTTGAAATAATGACCCATAACATCTCCTAAAATTAGAGTCCAGTGGTCTAACTATTAGACCCCTTCTTCTTCCCATCCTCTCAGATTCTGTTTTTGTTAACCCAACAGATCACCACCCTGGACAGTCACTTTAGTGGAAGATATAGTCAGAAAGACTCAGGCATACAAGAGAGACAGAAAACAATGTCAGAGACTGAGTCAGGCAACACATTGAAGATAACATGCATCTCATCCCTGGATGTGCTGGGCCGATGTCAGAAGGCCTGGATACAGAAAGGCATAATAAGTTGGCATATTTTATTCATTGGAAATTGTGTAAACATTATAACATTGATGTACCAAAAAAACAATGGGAGCACAATCCTTAAAGAAAAGAAGAGAACAAAGAAGCTGTGATTGCCTAGGATATTCCTATTTCCACCAACAGGAAGATGATGCTAGGAAACAGACATTGTGGTGAAAGAGAAAAACACAAAAATAGCATTGTTGATAGAGGTGTCAGCACCCGACTATTCTTGTGGACTTTATGGAGAAAATTAAGATCCTTAAGTACCAAAAGATGCAATCAGAGACTAAGAAAATGTGGCAGAAAGATACAGAAAATAGTCCCAATTATATTGGGTGCCACTGGCTTAATTAAGAAGAATTTCCAAGTGCACCTCGATATGTTGCCTATAAAAATTACATTCAGTGAATTGCAGATGGAGGATCTCTTTGCCATCATGCAAGTACTAAGAAGTAGAGATGTGAATCGTGTGCCAGATCGTCTTAATGATCAGATTCGGCTGGGGGGGGGGGGGGGAATCTGATCGTTAAGATATGTGAATTGGAATCGTTTCTGATTCCAATTCACATTGCTAATTTTTTTTTTAGGGACGCCTGCGCCGCTAAAAAAAAAAAACCCACCCGACCCTTTAAATCGACCCCACCCTCCCGACCCCCCCAAAACCTTTTAAAATTACCTGGTGGTCCAGGGGGGCCTCGGGGGGCCTCGGGGAGAGATCCAGGGGGGCCTCGGGGAGAGGAGAGATCCAGGGGGGCCTCGGGGAGAGATTTCCCGTTCCCAGGCATCAGCTGTTCTAAAAACAAATGGCGCCGATGCCATGTGACAGGGTATCCATGCCATTGGCCGGCCCCTGTCACATGGTAGGAGCACTGGATGGCCGGCGCCATCTTTACTCATCAGCCCCTATTATATACTATATTATACTATTATACTATTTTACTATACTCTATAATAGGGGCTGATGAGTAAAGATGGCGCCATCTTTAAAGATGGCGCCAGCCATCCAGTGCTCCTACCATGTGACAGGGGCCGGCCAATGGCACGGATACCCTGTCACATGGTAAGGGCAAAGGGGCATCGGCGCCATTTTTTTTTTAGAACAGCTGATGCCTGGGAACGGGAAATCTCTCCCCGAGGCCCCCCTCGACCACCAGGTAATTTTAAAAGGTTTTGGGGGGGGTCGGGAGGGTGGGGTCGATTTAAAGGCTCGGGTGGGGGGTTTTTTTTAGCGGCGCGGGCCTCCCTAAAAAAAAAGGGTCGGGAGGGTGGGGGAGGCTAAGGGGGGTCGATTTAAAGGGTCGGTGGTTGTTTTTTTTTATCGGGCCATCGGCGCCATTTTAATTAGTGGCAGCCAAAATGGCGCCGATGGCCCGAGAGCGGGAGATCACGCCGGGAACCCCCTCCACTGGACCACCAGGTAATTTAACATTTTGGGGGGGGTTGGGAGGGTGGGGGACGGTAAGGAATTGGTTTTAAAGGGTCGGGGTGGGTTTAGGGGTTGTTTTGGTGTGCCTGTTTACCCACCCTCCCCCAAATAATTCCCGTGCCCTATTTAACGATACAATACAAATGCCCCTGACGATAAATCGGGGGCATTTGTATTGTATCGTGCACACGATTTAGGACGATTTTAAAATTATCTGACGATAATTTTAATCGTTCAAAAACGATTCACATCCCTACTAAGAAGGTCATTAGCAGTAAATCTGAGAGACTGGGATCATTCCCAACATGCCCTGGCTTACGAATGAGATTCACTGCTGTCAAGGTTTGTGCAAACCAAACCCATTTGGAGAAACTGCCTTGAGAATTAGCAGAAGTTAAAAAGTGATATTACCAGTGAATAAGACATTGACAAGGAACTTAAGGCTTGATTTTAAAAGGGCCATGCGCATAAAAACTGGGGGTTACGTGCGAGGCTGGGCCTTGCAAAAGGGACGGGCTGGGGGGCATGGTATAGGCAGGGAGGGGGTGCGGGGCAGACAGCGCTATTAGCCACTGACCCAGGGCAGCACACACCAGCAGCCGGCTGTCATGAGGAGTTTACTACTGCTCACGAGGAGCAGTAAGTATAAAAATAACAAAAATGAGGAAGGTTAGGGTTAGTTTAGGGGTCAGGAAGGAGAGGGGAAGAGAGAAGAAGAATAGAGTTAGCGGTAGGAAAGTTCCCTCCCAGTCCGCTCCTTAATTGGAGCGGACTGGGAGGGAACTGGGCAAAGGCCCGATTGTGTCGCTGCGCGTACTTTAGAATATTCTTCCCCTGTGCACGTGAGTCGTGGGCTGCTTGCACATGTGTGCGCAGAAGTTAAAATCCAGCAAACATGTGTGCGCGGATTTCGCATTTTATAACATGGGCGCGCGGATATCACATTTTATAACATGCGTGCGTCGACGGGCGCATGTTATAAAATGATAGCGTCCATGTGCGCGCACTGGGAACTGTGCACACATGGATGTGAGCGGGCTCCTTTTAAAATCTACCTTTTACTGTGGGTGCCCAGGGAAAAGAAATGCAGTTTGTAAGGGGGAGGCAGCATTTAAAATGTTGTGGCAAGTAAGCCTTCTTTTAGTCTGTGGCCTGTGTCGGAAATAAACTGCTCCAGCTTTGGAGAGTGTCTGGCTTGATTCTTCCTTTGGATTTAATTACTCCCCTCTCCAAATCCATGCTCAAGGCGAGTTACAATTCAAGTACAGTTGCAGCTGGTAGGTTCCCTGCCTCGGAGGATTTAAAGTCTAAAGAGGTCATTTTCAAGGCGGCTTCGTATGTAAAAGTAGCATATATCGTAACAATTTTCAAAAGCCCACTGATGCACATAAAACCTTTGCACAATTCAGCCCTATGGAGTGAATTTTCAAAGGAACCACACGTGTAAAAGTAGCAGTTTTCAAAAGTCCATTTAGGCACTTAAAACCTAATTTAACGTGTGTAAATGCTTTTAAAAATTGCCTCCTAATGTGACTTGTCTAAGGTAACAAGGAGCATCCACTCCCACACACCTTCAAAGTGTTTGCATTCCCCATCTCCCTGCACAATGACTTAAACACAATAAGAAAAAAACTGGTAAAGTATGTGATAGAACTACAAACAATATATCAAAAATGGATCACATACAGCAACGTGACCAATAGTAGGACGGGTTTACCCTCTTACATGAGTGACTATACATATACACCCGAAACGGTGTTTCAAATCTCTTAAGCACTTTGTTTTAGATGTGCAAGCAAGCACTCTTAGAATAATCATAGGGTATCCCAATTTCTCTTTTTTTGTAATTTTTTTGAGAGTCCTGTTTTTTTGCAAAAATGTCAATTCAATTTCTAACACCACTTAAATATGGAAAAGTGCACTTATCTTTTCCAAAATTTGGAACAAACGGCTCCTCAGCCTTGTTCAGCCAAACGCCCATTTAAGTGGTGTTAGAAATTGAATTGACATTTTTGCAAAAAAACAAGAAGAAGGGGCAATTTACCTTTTTTTCAAAAAAAAAGTTCAATATTTTCCATGTGTGTTTATGAACGGCATATGTCAACGTGCTTTAAAACAAAAGGACTCTCAAAAAAATTACAAAAAAAGAGAAATTGAGATACCCTATGATTATTCTAAGAGTGCTTGCACATATAAAACAAAGCGCTTAAGAGATTTGAAACACCGTTTCGGGTGTATATGTATAGTCACTCATTTATGAGGGTAAACCCGTCCTACTATTGGTCACATTGCTGTATGTGATCCATTTTTGATATATTAAACACAATAAGGGTAACATTTTTAGTAAGGTGTCTATGGCCAAGGTACTCACATACTTGAAAGACTACATAGATCAAGGACATTTTCAAAGACAAGGTACTCAGGTACATTGAGTCTGAAAACCGGCTTGTTATGCATTAGCTGAATAGGATAAGCACACTAAGCTGAACCCGCTCATTGCTCTCTACCTTTTTGCCCCTTCTGCTGATTTCCAAGGGGCAGAAGCTTCTAGGACATGGGCCCATAAGCCTTCCCCTTCCCTCCCCCTGAGAAGTAGATAATTAAATTAGTTAGTCTATAAGCTGCCACCCGACACCAGTCACTTGAGAAAAAGTAGAACAGGCATGTAAAGTTATCTGTATCCAAGTTATAACTACCTGTTCTTTGTGAGACATCAACTTGTCATTGTTATTGTTTAGAATGTAAACCGAATTGATCAGAAATTCTGTTACTGGAAAATCGGTATATAAAAATGCTAAATAAATAATAAATAAGTACATTAGCAACATTGCATCTATTCATGTACATTTTGAAATTGAAAGGTAACATGCACATCTACTATAAGCCCCCAGAATGCCTTTTGCTTTAGTGGGGCCTTGTTTGTGTGCCCTATGATATTATGCACATAGGGGTAGATTTTCAAAGGGTTACACGCGTAACCCTTTGAAAATCTACCCCTGCTCGCGCCGAGCCTATTTTGCATAGGCTCGGCGGCGCGCACAAGCCCTGGGATGCGCGTATGTCCCAGGGCTTTGAAAAAGGGGTGGGAAGGGGGCGGGGCCGGGGGCAGGGCGGCGGTCCGGGGGTGGTCCGGGGGCTGTGCCGGGGGATGACGCACCGGCGGCCGGCCGGCAAGCGCAAGATACGCCTGCACGAGGCAGGCGTAAAAAAGAAAGTAAGATGGGGGGGATTTAGCTAGGGCTGGGGGGTGGGTTAGTTAGGGGAAGGGAGGGGAAGGTGGGGAGGAGCGAAAGAAAAGTTCCCTCCAAGGCCGCTCCGATTTCGGAGCGGCCTTGGAGGGAACGGGGAAAGCCATCGTGGCTCCCCTTGGGCTTGGCGCGTGCAAGGTGCACAAGTGTGCACCCCCTTGCACGCGCCGACCCTGGATTTTATAACATGCGCACGGCAGCGCGCGCATGTTATAAAATCGGGCGTACGTTGGTGCGCGCCGGGTAGCGCCCACAAATGTACCCCGCGCGCGTAGGATTAAAAATCTGTCCCATAGGTTTAGATGGTGGAAAATCTGCTACCTACATACAGCTGTCTTGCACAAATTAACTATTTTTATCTCCATAACAGGCATATAAGGGCAGATTCATTAAAGATACCTAACAGAGTGCATGCTAAACCAGTTTAGTGTGCATGATAAATTGCATCCTATTCACAAAAGCCTTAACATATGTACTAAAGCGCCTACTAATGCTTTAACGTGTGGGCAGTAAACCGTTAACGTTTAGATGCATGCATATCATTATCTTAGTGATTCTCATTTTAAAGTTCACACTAAAAAAATTTAGTGCATTAATGCTAAACAAGTTTTAGTCTGAATGAAGGTCAGTGAATTGCCCCATAGTGAGGTAAATTTACAGAGATTTATAGGCCTATGCAATAAAACTCATGCAAAATCAGTTTTAGTGAAGGTTCACAAAAATAAAACAAACAAAAAAACCCAAAAATCGGGGTCATTAAAAAAACCACTAAAGGAATCATGCAAAAAAGATTTACCATGCTTACAGTAAAAAAAAAATGTCAGAATAGTCTGCTCACTGTGTTCTCATGCACGAAAACCCAAAAATGCATTAGCTGAATAGCATAAGCACACTAAGCTGAAGACGCTCATTTCTCTCTGCCTTTCTGTTCCTTCTACTAATATCTGAGAGGCAGAAGCATTGCTAAAAGATCTAGGACATGGGCCCACCAGCCCTCCCTTTCTCTCTCCCTGAGAATTAGATAATTAAACAAGTCTATCAAAATCAGCAGCTTCCTCTCCCCCCCCCACAAGAACAATCCTGTAAAAACACATCATTGGATATCACACTTTTACATATTAAATTGCAAAGGCTCTTTGTTCTACACCTTCATGCAGTCATCATCAGAGAGTCATCCTATATGACCTGTGACAGGGAAACAGCCTTATTAGTTTGCTCGGGGTGGTGGGGTGGGGGAGTTGATCCCCCTGGCTTTTTCCACATCCACCTCTTACCAAACTCCATTCAAGCAGAGACAGAACAGCCCAGGCTCATGAAACAACAGGCACTACTGCAAACCTTTTGTACCACTGTCGCAAGGTGCCAGGCATCCATGCCTGTGGTGTCTCTAGACACAAGGACCTTCCATGCAATTAAAAAAAACAAACATCCATTTTCAACCATCTAATAAAGCTACCACTAAAATTATTTGGTAGCATCAATCAATAACATTCTTTGATATGGGAGTGAAGTTTGGGGTCTACGCAGGATAGGACAGGATCTGAAAATAAACCCTGCACCTCAAGTTCTACAAAGTAACTTCCCCCAAAAAAGAGTGCAGAGAGAGCTAGGACATTTCTCCTTACCACTCAGTTTAGAAAAAAATAATATTCATATTCTGGTGTCACCGAAGAAACAGCAACTCAAACTCCCTTCAATGGCAGGAAAATTGTGTAATATTTCAAAATCCTGCAAAAAATAAATACTCGGAACTCAAAGAAAACCTGGCATACCATAAAACACTAACTGCCATACTCAAACAGTAACAACCCTACCTATGAAAAGGCAACACTGGATATATACCACCTGACCATAAAACACCATTACACCTCCTAACAGGAAAATAGAACAAGTCCAGCTGTTATAGATCCCTACACAGAAACTGCATGCTAGCAGAATACTTCATCTTGGTCACACATGCAGAACACAGACAGACCCTCAACAAATACAGAATAAGGTGACCCATAAAGTATAAATAGAAACATGAAGATAAAAACTGAACTGGAAATCTCAAGAAGCCAGATTCTGTATGCAGTGCAAGAATGGAAAAACAGAAATGTCCCCAATCCTCACAAAACAACAACAATAAAATGAAGAAATACAAAACATGTCATAACAGCAAAACCTTCATTGACCACCAGTAGGATGGTCTCTGCCAACGGCCCCAGTAGGCCTCTCCTTTTCTTCTTGCTGCTGGCTTGATGTGCTCTGTCAGCAGCTGAAGAATCAGAGACTCGTAGCATCAAGGAAGTGACTCGGGGTATGCTCTCCCTGTGCACACAGCTAATGGTGCACCTGCCAAGGGGTACACAACTAAACATGGTGCATGGGGATTGCTTGTCAATGCAGAGGGAAGAAATGGGAGACCTACTACACTGCAGGTGAGGAGGTCACATGAGTGTGACATGAATATTTGTACAGAACCATTTGTCTTCTGTGTCAGTAAGGATTGATAAAGAGTCGAATGAGAGGAAATGTTTAGGGACAGAAGGGAGCATGAAAAGGGGAGACACATGGGGAAACCTGGCTGTCCTGCTTCAGAAAGGAGTGGGCATCTAACCATTTCCCCGTTTGGTTAGATGGTTAGTCATATATGCACATAAAACTTGGGTTTTATGTGTGTAAATTGCTTGTTATAAAATTGAAAACGCAATCTATTGGAAGGGACAGATGAATAATATGTATAAATTGTGATCAGTGCAACATGGAAATTAACAGAACTAATCTTTGGAAGGGTGTCAGCAAGCCAGGACAAGTGCTTGACCTCTTGATGAGGTAGCCCAGACCCCCATGCAGGCCCCCAAAAAGGATGCCAATAGTCTCAAAGTACACATTTTTTAAAGATTTTTAAATGTAAGTAAAAAGTCAAACATCAACTAGAAAACACTGTGAACAACCTATCACCAACCTATTTTAAAGGCACTACAATGACTGCACTACACAACCTGCCACTGCTTCAGAGCTCAGGAATTAACTTTGCACTCCGACCAAAACAACTGGTCGGCTGAAAAAAGCTTTTGAGTGTTAGACTTCTCTTTGGCATCGAGCCTCTGAGTGTCTACAGTGGTCTTTGGCAACCTTAGCAATGTCAATGATACGTTTGTCGTGTAAAGAGAGGCATAGGCCATCCAGTGTCATTTTGAGAGATGGCAGTGACTGAACCTTAGCCTAAGGGATGATCTGCTCTGAGCCCCACTAGATTATCAGACATGAAAAGGCACCCTTGGAGGGGTCAGCGTCAGGTGGGGGGAGTGGACTATGGGGAGGGGGGCTCTGGAGCCATTGGGGAGGCCTTTGATAGGGGGAAGTAACGGGCCAGGGGGTAGAAATCCAGATGCTGTTGGGTGGGGACGTGTTGGCCAAGGGGAGGTCTTTCATTGTAAAGGAGGCAAGATGGGGATGGGGGAGTGCTCATCACCATGTGACTTTGGCCCTGTGGTGGGGGAGTGTGGTGAGGGTCTCACAAGACCTCTGGGGCTTCTCTTACACATGGGGGGGATCTCTTTCTGGTCGCTGCTGGTCCTTTTAGAAGATGGTGGCTTCGAGTGAAGTGGGCTACTGTCGCATGATATTCCCCCTTTCTCTGCTATATTTTTTCTCACTAAGTTTTTTCACATGAAAAAATATAGTGTTGAAGCTGCTATAATATTTTTCCACAGAGGGAAAATATTCAATGGGTATGCCCCTCCCCCAGGGGAAAATATACCATTGGAATGTCCCCCTACTGCAGTATTTTACTATTGCCTGTGGTATTTGTCCCCTCCCGTGGTAAAATATCATGGCATAGAAAATAACCCCCTACATCTTGGGAATCAGCATTCATCAGTATGTATTAGCTCTACAATCATCATAGTTAAACAAGTAACAGATGGAATCATAAGTGACTTAATGATCCATTTGCATTTTTACCTTGCTGGCCGTGTATACATAACATGTACATGATTGGATCATTACAGTCTGACAGAAACATATGCTACTGGTATGATCAATCACATTCCTTCTACTGAGGCAGGCATTCCTCACTCTAGCTGTCTTCAAGGTTCTTTTCAAATCCCTTTTCCCTTCGGTACTTTCAGACTGTTGGTCTTGCCCTGGTCATTTGCTGCTTTGCATGCTTGCTGCACCATTTCTTGGACTTTCAATGTCATTCTTCCTCCATATACCTCAGCCCTAGAAGTACATCTTGGGTGGTTTTTGTTACTCTTCTTGCTGTGCTGCTCTGCTCCTTCCATTTCAGTTTTTAATAATCACAAGCACCACTGATGCAAATGCCTTTCCAAGCCAATCTTCATACCTTAGCATGCTTCCTCCAGTACTACAGCTGGCTTCTTGATGCTTTCCAAATCTCTTTCCCATACAATACTTGCTGACTTGCATTGGCCATTTGTTGCTTTGCATGCTTGCTGTACTACTTCTCGGACCCTTCATGCCACCCCAGATACCACTTTTCCCTTCTGGTATCTTTGGCTTTTGATAACATTCTTCCTCCTTCCATCTCAGTCCTCATGGTGCACCTTGGGGTTTTCAGCTACTCTTGATGCATTGTTCTGCGCCTACCATTTCCGTTTTTAATAATGGACAGCACCAGGAGAGAAAACAAGATGGCGCCCTAAGAGGGTGTACTTGCATTTGCTCCGGATCCAAGATTTCTTTTTAAAGCTAAATAGCGATATTTCTTCATTTTCAAATGCCTCATAAGAGAAAAGGCAAAGTCTGGGTTTTTCCTCCCGCCCAGGACATTGTTTCCGGACAATGATTGATATCAGAGTTCGCCCTCCAACCACCACAATTGAGGGTGTCTGTCCCCGCTGGAGAGCAGGCGAGAGGAGAGCCTTACTCCCCTGGGAAACTTTCATTGAGCCCTCTGGACCTCAGAACGCCGCTGAGAACTTTGCCCCTGACTGCCGACGGAGGAGTAGAGGCACTTCCCGATGACATCATTGGGTGAGGCCTGCTGGGTGGCTCAGACGCCGACCGAATGGGTGGAGAGGAAGGAGGTACTCCGAAAGCTTGTGGGTCTGAAACGCCAAGAGAAGGAGGAGAGACAGCAACATACGTCCCCAGAACATCGGGGGAGCTTGGAGGAGTTGCCGGTCTTGGGGTAAGAACCCTCTCCCAGCAATTAACCAAGCCAGTGACTATTACCCTTGATACTATCTGGGAGCTCATGGTGAGGATGTCTTCAAAGCTAGATAATCAAACCCTGAAGCTGGATGATATAGCAGCTAAAGTAGGGGTGTTGGAACGGGACACATACCAAAGATTTGATGAGCAGGATAATTCATTAAAGAAAATAAATGATGATATAAGAAGCCTCCAAAATACAAATGCAACAATGGTCTTAGAAAGAATTTCATCTTTAAGACGTTTGGAGTCAATTGAAAATTATATGAGACATTTAAATCTAAGACTTTTAAATTTTCCACTTGTATCGGGTGAAATATCTTTGTTATCCTTCAAGAAGTATATGTTGGAGGTTTTAAAGATTCCCCAGGAAGAGATACCAGCTATAAAGAAACTCTTTTTCCTACCTAAAAGAAGCAGCACTCCTTTAGTATTTCCAGCTCAAGGATCAGATTTTCAAAATCTAACTGATTACCTAGAAAACTCAAACATAGAAATTTTGGATCGTGCTGTGCTATTTGTTTCTTTTTTTGATGAAACAGCTGTTTCTTTGATTATGAGGAATTATTTAAAAAATATAAATGTGTTATATTGTGGGGGTCCTGTTCGTATATACCCAGACTTAGCTAAGTCTACACAGCAGCGCAGAAAAGAATTCCTCCAGATGAGAACTGAGACCTTAGCACTAGGGGTAGCTTTAAATTACGCTATTCCTGTAAATGCATTATCCAACTGGCCAGAAATACTTATGTTTTCTTTCTGCCTGACCAGCTAAGGGATTTTTTAGCTGGCAGGAGGCCTCCCGATGAGAATTAGGGGTTTATATAATTAAAGTGGTGGTTAGAGCACCTGTTTATGTAAAAGTTTCCAGATATATACTCCTCTTAAAGTTTCTTTTCTCTCCCGATTGCCTATGTAATAAGAGATGTTTGAATTAGGATTAAAACAAATGTTATGTTAAATGGGGTTTTTTGCCTTAAGATATTGGGATTCTGTATCTCTGTGATTTCATATACAAATGTTTGTTTGTATATTGTTTAAAAATCTGATAAATAAAAAAAAAAAAAAAATGGACAGCGCCACTGCTGATCCAAGCCAGTATTTGTACCTTAGGGTGCTTCCTCCACTGAGCCAGCTGACTTCTTGGTGCTTTCTAAATTCTTTACACCTATTGTACTTGTCAACTCTTGGTCTTGCCCTGACTATCTGATGCTTTACACAGGCTCCCCCCCCCCCCCCCCCCCACACACACACATACACCACCCTATTATCTTTAATAGTTTCATACTCTCTTGGACATTTTCTTCAAACTGTTTCCTTACAGTTCTTGTGATTAATGGTTTCATCTGATATGAATTATACCGCAGCAAAAGGCAAGGGTTGCAGAAGTGCAGCACTCAGAACAAGGACTGTGCTCTTCCATAATTACTGCTTCTGAGTCAATGGTGGCAGTATTTGCAAACATTAATTCAGAAAAATAATCATGTCCTGGATTTCCTGAATCACATGATATTTAATAGCTAGTAGCTAAAAAGTATTTGGTGCCTCTAGTCAGTAGCATCTTAACTTCCAGTGAAGCCCAAACAGCCAATTCCTTGATGCCCCTAATGATGCCATATGAAAATGACATCAGGTCTCCTTCAGGATTTCCTCTGACTTCTTCTTGCTTAGAGCTTTCTACCAATTTGGTTGGTACCCTTGGCTCCTCATCTGGAGCTTTAGATTGTTCTTGCTACTCTGGGTGGCTGCTTTGTGCCTCTCATGATGCTTTGTAGTCTTCATGCCTCTGTTTTACTTGCTTTGACTCTCTCTCATTGCCTTGTAGGGTTTTCTGCCTCTTCATGGTGCCTTGTGCTCTTCATGCCACACTTGATGATGTTTTGCCCCTCTCATATACCCTTGGGGGTTCATGCCACTGTTGATACCCTTTGCTTCATTTCTACAGTCTTGGGATGATCTAACTACTCTTGCTGCTGTTTTGCTCCTCTGATGGTGCCTTAGAGAATTCTTGCTACTGCTAGTACTGTTTTGTCCCATCGCAAGTCCCTGGGCTCTTCTGCCACTTTTGGTGTCATGTTGACTTAATCTTGATGCGTTGACATGCACCCTTCTGACGATATCTACCCACCAGTTTTGTTATTCACTGCCAGGGATAGCAATAGCTTTCTTTAGTCTCCCTGGCTAATAATGTGTTATGGACTTTTCCTCTAGGAGCTTGTCCAAACCTCTTTTAAACCCCACCATGTTAGTTAGCTTGACCACATCCTCTGACAACAGATTCCACAGCTTGGTAGTGCGCTGAGTGAAAACGTATTTTCTACGTTTTCAAGCAGTGTGACCTCGTTTAAGTATTATTTGAATGGGTAAATAACTGTTATTTACCTGCTCTAACCCACTCATGATTTTATAAACTTCTATCGTGCCCTCTTTCAGCCGTCTCTTTTCCAATCTGAATAGCCTTAGCCTGTGTAGCCCCTCATCATAGGAGAGTTGTTCCATTTTTGTTGTCCTCCCTCTGCACCTTTCCTAGTTCCACTATGTTTTTTTTTTTTGAGATGGGGTGACCAGAACTGTAAACAGTATTCAAGGTGTAGTTGCACCATGGCTCGATACAGAGGCAATTTGATATTTGGATTTGGATGCAAAAGCCACAGACGTCTATTAGAGTCCCTAACAGGGGAGCCTAATTTAGGTGCCAAGTCCATTCAATAGTGTTTACAAAATCGCCACTGGGCAGGTGCTGATAACTCTGGCTTCGCCCAAGTGGAGCCATGGGATCTCGCGCTTAGAGAGCCCCTGGAACAGGCATCATGACCGCTGTTCGGTTTGTTCAGTTCAGAGTTAGCAATTTGTTCAGTGAGGAGTTAACAGTCTGCTTGGGATTAGCAATCTGTTGTTATTTAGGAGAGTTGTGGGTGGATCCTTGGACAGGTGGCAGATGACCATGCCCCTGAGGGAAGATCCCGAGAGGGACCACCGGTCATGCTTAGAGTATGGAGACAGACACACACTAGTTTTTTTATTAGTCAGTATACTGAACCACCAGAAGTGGCAGTAGTGAACTGGAATGCCCGGCTGGGCTATAGTCCCTCAGATATTGGAACAGCGATCCCTGGAGGCTGAGCTGTAGAGAAACTGAAATATAGTGAGTAGGCAGAATATACAGAGTTCATGTACTGAACCAGATGGTAACACTCACACAATGTCTCATAGAAGCCCAGGAGCTGGAATGTATAGGCCCTCGAGGAAGCGAGTACCTGGTTCCAGGGAAAGCTCTGAGAGAGCAATGGTAACTCACTGATGTAGTTGGCAGTGATGACTTCCAGGCAGAAGAGAGTACCGAGTAAGTCTGGGAATGAGGGCTCTCAAGGAGCGAGTACCAGTTACAGACTGTCACCTGAAAAACAAAAGAGAGAGTGAGGCCCCCGAGGATCGGGTACCCTTAGTAAGTCTGAGGAGGCAGAGTAGCTTAGGTAGAGTAACCCTTGCTAACTCCGAGGAGGCAGAGTAGCTTGGAAAGTCAAAGCGAGTCCAAAGTCATTCCTTGCTAACTCAATCTGTTAGCAATTTCTAAGACCTTATATATCCGTCGCGGGTGACGTCATCTTCGGGGGACGCCCCCGAGGTTCGCACCATCACCGGTACTTCAGTTGGAGCTGCACTGCGCGCGCCCCTAGACTTCCAAGAAACATGGCAGGTTGCAGCATCTAGCCGGTCCGAGGATGCCGGAGGGCCTTGGCAGAAGGACGCCGCAGCAACCATTCTTCCCGCAGACGAAGAGGGAGGCGCCAAAGAGGTAAGGAGGGCAGAGAGAGGGCGTCAAGAACCGACGGACACAACAACTGCCATGCACCAGATGGGATCTCAGCCCAGGCCGCCACGAAGCAAGCCCCTGCTGGAACCCATCTGCCAGAGGGTATCTAGGCCTGGCCGCCACAAAGCAATATAGTTCTGCACAATGTCCATCCACCCATTTGTGTTGCAAATGATAACCATTCCTACTGTTCTTTGTAAAGGCCATGCCTATATATACTTTGGTTGTAAGTTACATGTGAACCGACACGATGTGCAAACGGTTGTCGGTATATAAAATCATATAAATAAATAAATAAATAAATAAATAAATAAACACTCACCCTGGGACTGTATAGCCTTGGCTACTTGCCGATTGAACTTGGCATGGTACCTTCCCCACCACCTGATGCACATCAAGCTATGTTGTAATATAATTTTGGACCAGCAGATTTTTTGCGGACAGCCATGAGGAGGCCAGGTAGCTAAAGTCTTCCCTGATCTCATTCATCAGAGTAATGCTGACACTTTTTCCTAAGTCATTGCCACCAAGGTGTATGATGATCAAGTCAGGCATTGTCGGGCTCACTCTTCTCGACTGCAGCATGCAGCATAGCTGATGCCAATGCATGCCTCCTTAACCTATCCATTTGATTGTGTATCCTTTCCCCGACAGTCCAAGGTCATGACCAAATTTCCCTTCCGTGGCCTTTTTCCGGGCATGTGTGATTTATGAGTGGCTGACGATGCACGAAGAGCAACACTGGACGGCAGCTGCAAGTGAAATAGAAAAGTAGGTCATGGTGCTTACCTGGCCCGGTGCCGGCACAAGGGAACAATCATTGTGCCTAATATATGATGCGTACATTCCCAACCTTCATCAGCCCAGCTGCTGTATCACTGCCGGCAGTGGTGGCACTGGAAGCAGCTCTGATGCAAAATGAGTGAGTGCCAAAACATTCACCCTGTAGTCCTACCTCCATAAGAGCTTTCTTGAAAACCACCAAAAACTATTAGCAAGTTAAAGGGCTCATCGTATGCCTGTGAGGCCCTCCTGCGATTGAAATACCTGAGGCCTATAATCTTTAAGGCTCTACACTATCCACACGTCTTAGAGGTATTAGCTGCCGCGAAACGCAACTCCTCAATACAATATCAGGGTCGTACAATCGTCTTTGTTCCGGACTTTGCTAAAGCCACGGCTGATAGGAGGAAGGCATTTTTGGCCCTCCGTCCGAAACTACGTGCCATTGGGGCTCAATATGGCCTGCTTTACCCGGCTCAGATGAAAGTGATATACCAGAATCACACTCATCTGTTTCAACTACCGGAGAAGCTCATAGAATTTCTGCAAACTACCGTGGATTCTGCAGAAATGGTCACATGATTCAATTTTATGATTCCATTATGAGGACCTAATTGCATTGTACCCTCTTTTTCAATCACAGTTTTTTTCTGGTTTTCCTAACTGTGAAATCGGGTTTGCAAAGCCCATAATTATGGTATTCTATGTCTGGTGAGGAAATGAGTATGGGTAGCCTTCTGATCTGTCAAGAGACTCTTTTTGTACTCCAGTAGCCTTGGATGGCTTTTTTTTCTTCTCCCAAGCTACTTTTTCCTTCCGTCTGTGACCTTTTTGTTCTCTATCTCTATCTAGTATACTGTTTTTTATTCACTCCTCTGGCTAGCAAATATGGCTACTCTGGATATCTTGGTACTGAACACATGTTAAACAGTATACTTCGACTCCACCATTCTTATTTTTATTTCACTATGCTCCCATGGCGACTTCGTCTTCTTTTATTAATCTCACCTCCTTGAATGTTGGGGTTTTTCTCATCCTATAAAACGGAAGAAGATATTAACGTATGTACAATCTCTTCACACTGATATTGCATATCTCCAGGAGACTCATCTCACAGCTGTGGAATCTGCTAAATTGAGGCAACAATGGGTTGGCCAGGTTATCTACGACCCTGCTCAACAAAAAAAAAACGTGGTGTCACTATCCTATTACATAAAAGACTGGATGCCCAAATCACCCATCAGGTAGCGGACCCAGAAGGTCAATGGATACTAGCTCACATCACTATAGCTAATTCCACTTTTGCACTGTTGAATGTGTATACTCCAAACGCGGATGACCCTACATTTTTTCAATCCGTATTCTCCAATCTACTCTCGCTGGATTCAACCTCCAGCATTATCGGTGGAGACTTTAACCAGACTTTGGATCCTTTTCTCAACAAGAAGACCTCCGCTCGTCCTCAAATTTCCAAGTCATGCAAGATTCTTAGACATTTCATGAGCTCTATCGGTCTTACAGACCCTTGGCAAATATCGCACCCAATGACTAATGACTACTCTTTCTACTCCTTTCCTCATTCCTCTTACTCGAGGATCGACTACTTTTTGATTTCTGGACCTTTGCTCCCTACAGTCCTTTCAGCTTACATCTGCCCTATCATAATCTCAGATCATGCTGCAGTTCTCCTACGCCTCGAGTTGTCCTCTCCTCTTATGGTGGATCGTCAATGGCGATTTAATCAATCTTTTCTGGCGGATTCTTCTTTCATGGAAGCAATCTGTATCAAAATTGATGAATACTTTCAGATCAATGAGACACCAGACGTCTCTCCGTTGACTTTGTGGGAAGCGTTTAAAGCCACAATCTGTGGGGAAATTATTGGATATACTATTCGTACCCGCAGAGCTCAAGCTGCTCTCACTTCGAAGCTACAGGATACAGTAGTGGCTCTGGAGAGGTCACATATTGCCTCTCCATCCGCATCTTCGCTCTCTGCCTTACTGAAAGCAAGATATCAATACAACCTACAGCTAAGCTCCCAAGTTAAACTTGGTATGTTTCGTACCAAAGCTTACTATTATGCTGAAAATAATAAGAGTGGGAAACTGCTTGCTAATTATTTAAAGAAAAGAACAGAGAAGAAACAAATTCTTACTATCATGTCACCAACAAATCAACCTTTGAGTTCTGATACTGACATTCTTCAATCAATCCGCAACTTCTATGACAATCTTTATCAGTCAGAATTAACGGATTCCCCAGTGGAGATCAACAAATTTCTCTCCTCCATTTCTCACCCGACCTTGACCACTTCGCAAGCTTCCTCTCTGGATGTTCCCATAACTGTGAAGGAGATCGACTCGGCCATTGGATCCCTCCCAAGTGGAAAAGCGCCTGGCCCAGACAGCTTCACCATTGACTTTTTGCAAGCTTTTAAAAAGGACTTTATAACAACTTGCATTCCTATTACTCCTCTTTACTTGAACATACTGATACTCCCTCTGTGCTATCTGACGCTTTCATAGTGGTGCTTCCAAAACCAGGAAGAGATGATAAATTAGTCTCTAATTATAGACCTATATCATTAATACTGATTATAAAATGTTCACTAAAATGTTGGCTAATAGACTATCTCTGTCTCTCAATTCCCTGATATACCTGGACCAATCTGGCTTTATTAAACAGCGCTTAATTGCTAATAATACTAGTCTTTTTTTTACACATACAACATCATGCCCCTACCCTATCAATGCCAGTTATAGCTGTCTCTTTGGATGCTGAAAAGGCTTTTGATAGGGTAGAGTGGCCTTTCTTTTTCTCTGCCCTTCAATGGTTTGGATTTGGGTGGACTTTCATCTCCTGGATCCAATATCTCTATCATAGTCCTTCCGCATTCCTTTACATCAATAACATAATATCTCCTCGTTTCCACCTCAATAGGGGCACCAGGCAAGAATGTCCCCTCTCTCCCCTACTCTTCAACCAGGCTTTGGAACCACTACTTCAGGCCATTCGGCAATCCTCTACTGTTGAAGGTATTTCTGTAGATCATGACACTTATAAACTATCCACATATGCAGATGATGTCTTATTGTTCCTTAATAACCCAGAGGCTTCCATCCCATCCCTATTTCAATTAATATCTGGATATTCCCAAGTATCTGGCTATAAAGTCAACTGGAATAAGACCAAAATATTGCCACTCAATATGCTAGGTTCCCTGGCAAATTTATCCCATCTTCCCATTCAGAAAGTATCAAGTATTTAGGAGCTCATTTCTACTTCAACTAGACAATGCGATTAGCAACTGTGAGTCAAATATTTTACAACAAATAAGAGATGCTTCTCTACACTGGTCTCCTCTTCATCTCTCTTGGTGGGGTAGGCTAGACACGATTAAGATGGTTCTGGCACCCAAAATCACTTATTTGCTCTCCATGATTCCAATATTCTTTACCAAGGACTTCTACACTCATGTTGATAGATTATTAATGCGCTTTCTGTGGAACCATAAGACCCCAAGAATTGTGCTATCCAAATTGAAAGGGTCGTCCCAGGAAGGAGGGGTTAATTTCCCTGACTTTTACTCCTACCACACTGCACTTTTATTACAACAGGGATATTAGTTCTTTAAGGTCTCTCTTACCCCATTCAATATCCCATGATGGCTTCCCTTGGAAACCCATCTGTTATTTCCCTTTCCTGCTGAATTTTTCCCGGCTACCACAATCTCAACAACACATGCACTTAACCCCATTTTACGTTCTATTCATACAGCTTTCCAAGCTTTTGATAAGATACAAATTCCTGATTCTAGCCCCTGGACCCAGTCCTGTTTAGCTCCTCTATGGGGTAATCCACATATACATATTGGGGGTCATTCCCCCAAATGGCCACATTGGCAATCCCACGGTATTTGGTTTCTCTCATCTCTTATACAAAACAATGAAGTTATGCCATTTGAACAACTTCGCCTCACCTTCTCACCTTCTCCCTACCACTTTCCCAGTTTTTTGCATGGCTCCAAATTCGCAACACCATAAAAGATATCCCCGAGGCTATACTTCATATGAGGAGACCACCACCAGTTATTAAGATATATCAGACATATGGTGAATTGGGTCATTTAGCCTCCCGGTTTTACAAACTATTGAGATCTTCCCCCAGTGCATCGCAGTCA
Organism: Rhinatrema bivittatum; assembly: GCF_901001135.1. Taxonomy (NCBI): domain Eukaryota; kingdom Metazoa; phylum Chordata; class Amphibia; order Gymnophiona; family Rhinatrematidae; genus Rhinatrema; species Rhinatrema bivittatum. The sequence goes on from NC_042617.1 coordinate 340,606,643, forward strand.
CTTTCTAGTTTATACTCTGTTTGGTCATCCGACTTATCTTGCACTCCGACTAAGGTGGCATGGTCATATATTTGGAAGGTCTCCAATCGCATCTCATTGTCCTCCAGTTTAACCCAAACTGCTATTTTTGTATCACATAGGGCGGTCTGGATGCCCTGGAAGTTCCATCGGGCTGGTACTTACTTCTAATGCTTGTTGGTCTTGTAATGCTAGCAAAAGTGGGCTATCTCATATGCTTTTCTATTGTCCCTTAGTAAATTCCTTTTGGCAGCAAATTTGGTATACTGTCTCAGCCTTTTTAGAACTATCTCAACCCATTATCTATTGAAAGGGGCTGACCCTTCTATTGATATCTCCATCCCTGCCCGTAGTTACTAGATTTTCTATTAATAGTGGCAATCCATAATATTTTGTCTAACTGGAAACACAGTGAGATGCTTTCAGAACACCTGTAGTGGAACACAGTCTGCATGTATAGTAAATATGAGCAGTCAATGGCTGTGAAATTCAATCGCATGACAAGTTGGTGAAGGGTGTGGAAACCTCTTAACGTTTATATTTCATCCAGCTATTAAGATGAATGGTATTATGTTATCTTTATTGTTGTAACTCTGTGTCTTGCTATGCCAAGCCCAAGCTGTCTCTTTCTCTCCTTCACACTTCTCTTCTTTTCTTCTTCTGTTACTCATTCTCTATTCTGTCTATTTTTTTCATTCCCTACTTCTCATTTTATTTATTTATTTATTTCACATTTTTCTATACTGAGCTTCATGGTTGAATACCATATCAGATCAGTTTACATCGAACGAGGGATAGAAACTTGTAACCAAAAACAGAACAATAAGTTATAATCAGAAAGAGAGCAAGAAAGTTACATTGAACAAGGACTATAAACTTGGAGGCTTTACAGCTTGGAAGTAAATAGAGTAAAAAAGGCCCGAGCAGGGCCGTAACTTAAAACACAAAAGTCATAATGAGCTCAGTTCGAGCAAGATAGTTTAATTGCGGAGGTATTGGATAAGAGGCATCTCACGGAGAGGCATGGTTCCATGGCTCGTGAGTAGGATGGTAGATTATTGTGTGTCTGAAGGATCCAAGAAGGCTAGTCGGACAGCCAAGTCTTAAGTTTTTTTTTTAAAGTTGGTAGGCATGGTTCCAACCTGAGTTCTGCGGGAAGGCTATTCCAAATGTTTGGACCTGCTAGAGAAAAGGCTCGGACCCTGGTCGAAACTAGGCGAATGGTTTTGGTTGGAGGGGATTGTAACTCTCCTTTGTGGATTTCTCTAATCGGTCTGTTGGATGTATGGAGTTTGAGGGGAAATTCAAGGTCAAGATGAAAATAGTTATGGATGGACTTGTGTATCGTTTTCTTTCCTTTCCCTTTTTCCCCCCTTTGATTATTCCTGGCTCTAATAGAAAATTGGCTTCATGTCATGTACAGCAAAAGTTTTGCTATTATGTATGTTGAAATTATGTACTACTTTCCTTCAGGCTGTATATGTTGTTTCAATATCCTGCCTATTTAATTTTCAATAAACAAATTTCAACAAAAAAAAAAAAATGCCAGTGCAAAAGCGACCCAGAAAAACACAGGACGCACCACAATTGTAACAGCAGATCATGGGTTAATGGTCTCCGGGCATCATGCGGAGGCAGGGATTCCCTGGCCCAGCTGAGCATTTCCCTTTTTACTGCAAAATGTTGCTCCACGCGACTCCTTTCTAGCTTCAAGAAAAACACCAGGGCCAGTAGGTGCGAACGAACCATGTTCCTGGACAGTCCCTGCCACTTAACGTGCACTATGTAGCTAATCAAGAGGTCCTCTAGAACCTGATGGCCGGACCAGCGGTTTGCAATGAGAAATGCCTTTACTTTGCTGTAGTTGCGGATGTATGAGTTCCATGTGGTTGGAGCAAGTGATCTTCTCAGCATCTCACGTGCTGTTCAGTTCTGAAGGACCAAAAATGTTCTGGGACCTCTCTGCTGTTCAGCTTGGCTCATTGCACCAGCTTCTTACCCAGGGACCACTTGCAACAAGAAAGAGAGTCAGCTATTTCATTGTGCATTCCAGGAACATGCTTCGCCCATGCCACAATGTTTGCAAGCAGGCAGCATAAAACAAATTCTCTCAACAACTCTGCCACCAGGAGGCACTTGGAGGTCTGCTTGTTAATTGATTGGACTACTGCAGCATTGTCACACCATAACACCACCCGATGGTAGCTGAGTGTGCGCCCCAAATATGTACGGTGGCAAAAATAGGAAAGAGCTCAAGAAATGTGATGTTCTTAGTTAAACTGCGAGCAGCCCAGCTGTCAGGCCAGTGTGCAGCACACTAATCTCCCTTTTGATGTGTCAGAGTATAGCTGAAAGTTGTTGCTGCCGTTCGGGCTAGAGAGCCAGGCTGAAATACCATTGAAGTCTCTGAAGAACTTGGACCATAGCTTCAGATGTTCCTTAATGGGCATGCTAATCTGCAAATGGTAGTGGTCATAAGCCAGGCCTACCATGAACCAAATTAAATGATGCAGGAAAATCCTGTCCATGGGAATAATCCATAAGGCGAAGGTGAGGCTGCCTATGCGCATAGGAGCCACTAGCTCTGACAGTTTCGTTAATTTATCACTTGGGAATCTGGATTCTATATGCATAGAATCAAGCTCAATCCCTAGGAAAGTGAGAACAGTTACCGGCCAAGGGACTTTGCATTCAACAAAGGGACACCTAGTCAGCTCGCCAGTTCACGAAAAGTGTGGAACAGCTTAACGCATTCCGGTGAACCCTTTCTTCATTTGAATAGGAAATCACCCAAATAGTGAACTAGTGATGCTAGTCCAGTTGCTTCCTCCATTGTCCAGTGAAGGAAGGTGCTAAAAGTTTCAAAATAGGTGCACAAAATTGAGCATCCCATTGGCAGGCACTTGTCATAGTAAGTATTGTCCTCGAATTGGAAGCTAAGTAGATGGAAACTGTTTGGGAGAACCGGGAGCAGCCAAAATGCAGACTCGATGTCCACTTTGGCTACAAGGGCGCCCTGACCACAGGATCTTAATAAGCCCAACGCAATGTTAAAGGATGAATATTGCACTGAGCAGTATTCCAAGGGAATATTGCTATTCACGGAAGCTCCGAGTGGGTGAAAAAGATTATGTATGAGCCTATATTTTCTGGGTTCGTTTTTGGAAATGACTGCTAGTGGGGACAGCACCAGGTGCTCAAAAGGAGGCTCAGAGAACGGTCCGGCTGTGCCCCAAAGCTGAATCTTCTTCCCGAGCTTCTCCTGGACGATATCAGCCAGAATGCGTGCTGAAGGAGCATTGACCACCTTAGCGGATTGTGGTTGAGCTGTGAAGGGAATAAGGAAACCCTCATCAAAACTGCTCAGGACAGTATTTGCCCCAGCCCTATTGGGATAGCGATCCAACTATGGAAGCTTGCCACCTCACAGGGGTTGGGGCTAAGGCCAGTTCCATCCCCTCACTTCTCGCTGCATGGACATTTGTTAGCCTGGTGGGATGCGACACATTGACTGCATATGTCTTTGTATTGACAGCTAGTCGTGGAGCAGGCGCCATGGTTGTATTTCCAGCAGGCACCGCTTGTGCCTTGCATACATTTGGCTAACTCGCTGTGCACCTGCTCGCTACGAAAGGGCCACAAACTGGCTTTGGAGCCAACAGCCTGGTTAGTCATTTTTGTGAGCCACAGACTGACGTCCTGTCTTCCCCATGACATGGCAGACCTGCTGGCCATTCTCTCACAGAAGGCACCATCGTAGTTGAGCCATGAATATTCTCTATATGCGCCCAGGATAGTGTCTAAGTAAGAGAGCAAGGGCTACATCGCTGCGGGCTCAGAACGCACCATGACTGAAGCCAATCATGAAAAGCACGCACCCAATTTATGATCTCTCTTTGAGTGGGTTTGGCTGCTTCCAGCTCCTTTCTCCTCTCCCGCTTAGTCTGGCCTCGCCTCATATGTTCCTCCATCAGGCAGAACAAGTCAATGTAGTGCTTGTGTCTGATATGATGCCTAAGGGGCCTGGGTACCAGTTCCCAAAGTTCATGTTCTGATTCTGACCATTCGTGGGGGTGGACGGAGTCCTCCCAGTCACACCTGCGTGCCATGGAAGCAAATCCTGAACTTTGGGAGGAAGAGGAGGAACAGGAAGAGCCGCTATGTGAGGAAGACAAAAACAACGTCTGCCTGTTCCTGCCTGTTCCACGTCAGTCCGTGCCAATGGTGAAAGGATCCTTGGTAGCGGCTTCGGTATCAAGGATTTGCGAGCAACGATGTTGTGATGGGAATCTGCTATGTGCACTGATGATGAGCGATGTCTCAGCCTGTGAGTGTCGCCATCTCCGTCTCGCTGTATGCTGTCCAAAGGCATTGCAGGCTGCTTTTCGTGACTGTGGCTACCTCTGAACTGGGCAGGGAAGTGACTATACTCTCCGGGTTCCTCACCACTATCGGGATATGGTGAGAAATCTCAGTGTGGGGCGGTAGAGATCAAAATGCAGTTGGGGAATAGAGAGGACATCTGTTCCACCTGGGCCATGGGTCAACATTGTAAGGCCTGTATCCCCAGTAATACATGATGCTGTCTGGATCTCCATAGGAGTAACCATCATAAAAGGGCCACCAGTACAGCCTGTGACAATTGCATGTTCCAGGACTGGTGTGGAAATGCTCCGATGGTGAACCAGAGACAGGTCATGATGGGGATCTGTAGCGCATCTCATCCCTTGGGCTATGTGAGTTCCTAATGCTGGGCTCACGAGGAGATGCCGAGGCACGTTCTGCATGGCCAGCAGGACTTTGCACACCTGTATCAGTTACCACGTTAGTAAGGACAGGCAGGACTTGAGTCTAGATGACTGCCCGAACCTTGATTTCCTCGGGGGTGAGCTGCTTCATATGGGTGCTGAAAGCACAGATGCCCTTGCTGCTACCCTACAACACTTTTCCACCTTGGCCCCCAATTTTTTTCCGAATGAGCCAAATTATGCTTTCCGATAGGGGTCTTTTGGGACTTTCCCCCATGCTTCATGGTTCCCTTATTAGTAACCTTCGCTCCTCGAGGCAGCCCAGGTGCCCTATATCTTCCCCGTTGGCTTCTAGTTCCCCTGCGGTCAGAAATGCCAGTGGGCAGGCGGATCATGAAGTCAGGACCAGAGGGTTTCGGACCAGTGAGCACCTTGGGGTCGGGGGTGCCTAAAACTCCGTAGTGCACTGTGCTGGGGCCTGCCGAGCTACAGTCGAGGAGTTGGACCTCAGGGACATCCGTACAAACGTTGGCAGCACCTCCTTACAATAACGCAACCCAGACAAATTGAGAAAAGATTTTCATTTTTTTATTTTTGGAGTACAAAAGGAACCTGTGGGAGTGCAGTGAAATTGGCAGGCAGCTCAAAATTAAGCGCCTAGTGAGCTGTGGAACCCAAGGCACCAATGCAAAATTCCCCACGGAAAGGTACAGCAGCTCAAACTTCCTTAAAGCAAGGAAGTGTTAAATTTCTAGAACTCCTGTTAAACTATGTTTTTGGTTTGTTTGTTTTTTTTTACAGTGAAGAGCACTTACCCGAAGCCAAGGAGCTAAAACAAACTGATCAAACCGATCTGCTTAGAGCCCAAGGAGGAAGAGGCTGAGCCGAGGGGAACCGGCAGGTTTTAAATTGCCTGCCGGCCATCCTTCCTCCCGACACAGGAACACAAGCTCCCCCCTGGCCAATTGGGTGGCCCAGCATTGGGGGTGCGTCTTGATGTCATCACTGCTCCCGACTCTAGGCCAATCAGGCAAGAGTGATGCCATATGATGGCGCCCCACAGGGGCAGCACGATGCCAGCACCATTCTCAGTGGCATGCGGAGGGGACGGGGTCAGACCCCCTTCCCCTCCGAGCCAAGGCAAGGCACCAGCGCAGCAGGGGCAGCCACCAGCATAGGTGCATTGGGTGCCCAGTTATTTGCGGCGCCCACACATCTGTGCTGGGGGGCCACCTATGAATCTTCAAAGTGGTGAGGCTGTGGTTTAGTTCCTGTTCATGCCTGGGGTCTAGTCAGTTAGAATAGTTTATAAATTATAAGCAAGTTCCAGCTCTGAGAATGTGTTATGCTTCTGATAACTTATTCATATCTATTGAGCTATTCACCTATTGAGCTGCCTCCTTTGCTTAAGGATTCATTATAAGTTTCTAAGATTGCTAAGTGGTTACAGTAAATCTCTATTCTGAGACAAATGAGTGTGAGTGCCTGGGCGGATCAGATCGCATATATAAGATAAAATAAATGTTAATTTCTGTGCACTGCTAGTTCCCTTAGGAAGGGGCGAAGAGGGCAGAATCCAGACTGCAGCTTGACGCTTATTAATTCCCTACAGTTTTTATCAGACCTATGCGAGTAACATGATTTCCTACATATTAAAAAACACAATGAAAAACTTCACAAAACACATAACAAATTAAAATGCACACTCATAAAATAGCTCCAATACCCAGTAGAATGTCATTATTGTATATTAAACCTCTAAGCCTGTGTACTGCAGTTTTAGTTGGGATGAATACAATCAAGTTATAATATGCTACATTATTACTATTACCAGCAACAGCCTGATTAAAAAAAAAAGAGTGCACTTTATCTTTCTTAACTATTCAGGCAAAGAGTTCAAGAATGGTGGGCCTGCAAACTCCCATTCCCTGACCTCTATTATGAGACCAAGCCCCTGTTGTAAGCATACAGTACTTTTTTTCAAAAAATGCCTGAGTTATGAATGTTTATGAAAGTTGCATGATTAGTAGCTAAAGCTGAAGCCTTGATGATTGGTGTGTCCACTCACGCATTTCAAACTGGTGCTAATTCCACCCTTTTTGTATGTGTGTGTGTGTGTGTCCCAGTGGAGCACAATGAAAATCAATGGAAATACCCAAGTTAAACTGCAGTTCAAGCAGAAAACCTTAGAGCCTGCTTGAGTCTGCAGAATAAGTACCTGGGCGTAGCTGCAGCTTTCACTTGGGAACTGAAGGTCTGCGCGACCTCTCAAGCAAAGTTTCGGATCAGCTGTGGGGCTTGTAACTATTTCTCCGGCATTGCATAGCATACAGAGTGGGGTTTCGTAGGGCTGCCAGTTCAGTTTTTGTCAGGCATGGTTTTTTTTTTTCCATTTCTAATTTGCAATCACTTAATTCTGCATTTGTTCAGGTTTCCTTACATCCCTCTTGGGTTTCCCCAACCCTGTGTCACTGTCTTCCTCCCTTGAAACTTTAGAAAAAAAAAAAATAATAAAAAGGTTGTGGCCTTGCTGTTGCAGTTTAAAAGTGAGATGTAAAAGGAATTGCTGGTCTCCTGCGCACACCACCTCATCAATACTCAGACTGAGGGAGGGGGAGGAATGTTGGGGCAGCACCATTTAAGAGAGAGAGAGACACACACACAGCTTCCGCTCCCACTGATCTCTACTGCAGGGCTGCCAGAGGCTCTTGGGGTTTTTTCCCCCAGTCCTTAGCTCCAGAGAACCTGGGAGCTCGCCTTAAATTTTGGAGACATGCAGGTGAAATTTCAAAGGAGTTAATGCATGTAAATGCGACATACTATCGAAGCAATTTTCCAAACCTATTGATGATTCAGTGGCATATGTTGTGGCAGGTAAGTTTCATTTACACATGAAAATCCCAATTTTAAGTGTGAAAACGCTTCTGAAAAATCAGGCCCTCAGGGTCCAACCCGGAGAGTTCCTAGGTACGATAGGCATCACCTAAGGTGACATCGCCTGTTGGCATAGCCAGTGAAAAGCCTCAACAAATATTACAGCAAGTCTCCAATGCAGTAGTATCATCCCTACAATTTAAAAGCTAGGAGGGTTTTTGGGGTTTTTTTTTAAATAAAGCATAGGCAATCACAATCCACTTCCCTTTGGAAAAGGGTCCAATCAAAATTATTAAAACAGACCTAGAAACTACCATCTCATTCTCAAAGAGGTCCCTATGGAACGTGGCTCTGCAACACCGATGACAAGAAGGAAAGATTGGAATGCTGTCACCTGTGCCATATTTGGTGTTTGCATAAATAGAGGATTTCGGTGTGCGGGTTCTCAATCTAGTGCCTGTCACCATCAATAAATTAATTCACCTAGATTCTTTGCAGAGAGCGATGCCTCTTCTTATTGGACAAATGTAAGAATTATTCACAGACGCCGCCGTGCCTGAGCTCTTGAGATCACATAGGACCCTTTTTCTTCAGATGTCAACATATGTGGCCTTGAAAGATTGCCTGCCATGTCTCCTGCTGAACAATGCCTACGTCAGTCCAATTTAAGGTATCAACACTTACAGAGAATCCAGTTCTGAGCAGGGCCAATACAGCTACAAAAACACTGTGCTACCTGAATTCATTTAAAAAAAAAAAATCTTTAAAAATCATCACAATGAAACTAACAAGCCACTCTCTCTGAAAGTTTGCTCTTCGTGCCATAAGACCATTTTAATTTGTTTGAAAGGCTGCTCTGTTCTCTTTCTCGCTGGAACAAGCCAATAACAATTCACCTTGTTTTGCCGTATGTAAAATTAATCTATTGGAATGATTTAATTTCCAATTTTAGGGCATTGTGGTGTAAAGGAGACAATCTATATGTCTGCTGTTTTCCATATGCCATTAGGAGACTCTACTTAAATAATGTTCTGCTCATCCAGAAAAATAAGGGAACAGAATAATCTGCTAGTCACATTAATTCCAATATCCAGCTGTAGGAAGCCAACACACGTTTGGTTCTTTACAGAGCATTTCACTTTCCTGAGCCATTTAGCATGGCTTCTCGGATAAAATAAATGTAATTACTAAGTAAATTTCACTTATTTTGCATATATGAAAATGCCTTTTGCATATCACAAATTTAATTTTGCCTTTTTTTTTTTTTAAAGTTCATTTGGTAGGTCAATTACTTCATGACTCATACAGAATTATTTCCATTACATTCCTCAGAAGCTCTACAAGCCAATAACATAATGAGAATGTGCTAAAATAATTTTTTCAAGAGTTTACACTTACATTGTTTTATGAATTTATTGTAATTCACAATAATATATTGAACAATTGAAACTAGAAATTAAGTACTTGTGGAAAATAATAATAAGAAACAGAGGAAAATACCAGGACTAAAAGAATGCTCCTAATTACGGGGGAATATGATGTTCCCTATAGACCACATGCATCCCCTTTGCATTCCCCGATAAAATCTCAGGGCAAGCCGGTAAATTTATGGGGCATAAACTGTCTTGGATCACTAACAATATAGCTATTACCTCCATATTTTATTAAAAACTTAAAAGGGTATTGAAGAAAACATTCTATGCCAAGATCTAAAACTTCTCGATGCATTGCTAGAGATTGTCAACTCCTATTTAATGTTGCTCTATAAAAGCCTGGGTAAATTCAGATTTTGTGACCCAAGAACAGATTATCGCTATTCCTAAAACAACATGAAAGCATAAATAAATAAGTAAAAAACAAGTATCCAGTCCCAGTCAGAGTTCATTTCCATTTTTTAAGATCTTTCCATGCATAGAGGTTCTGAAGCAATTAAGCTTAAAGCAACTGTACCAATTTTATACATCTGTAGGAGAAAATAAGTAAAACATACATGGTAGGGGTGTGCATTCGGATTGACCGCATTAGTAAAACGCAACTCATATTTTTTTTTAACTTAAAAAATTGATTCGACATAAACGATCGGATTTCCCACATATCGAACATAGATATGTTCGATATGTGGGAAATCGCGATTGTTGAGCCAAAATAAAAATATAAACCCCCTCACCCTCCTTAATCCCCCCCCCCCGACTTACCACAACTCCCTGGTGATGGAGCGAGGAGTGAGGACGCCATTTCTGCAATCCTTGGCGAGAAGCATGTGACGTCGGCGGCACGTCGAGTGACGCCGGCGTCACGTGATTCCCGGCTCGTTCGCGCCGGACGGCTCGTTCGGCCCAAAAAGAACTTTTGGCCAGCTTGGGGGGGCCTCCTGACCCCCCCAAGCTGGCCAAAAGTTCTTTTTGGGCCGAACGAGCCATCCGGCGCGAACGAGCCGGGAATCACGTGACGCCGCGTCACTCGACGTGCCGCCGACGTCACATGCTTCTCACCAAGGATTGCAGAAATGACGTCCTCACTCCTCGCTCGATCACCAGGGAGTTGTGGTAAGTCTGGGGGGGGGATTAAGGAGGGTGAGGGGGTTTAAATTTTTTTTTTGCACATATGTACATATACCCAACTCATTGGATTTTTTTTATGTCCATATTGGCCGCAAGTGGGACCCCCTTTCGGACATAAGAAATATGAACATAAAATTTTGCTCTGCACATCCCTGATACATGGCGCCTACATCAGACTTATGCTTCTTTGGAGTGCAATCGCATACCTGTCCAGGCTCATTGCTGTCATGATAGCGCTGCATGCAAACTGGTTGCACGTGTCCAATGACGTTATAATAGTGCATAACGGGCTGCCAAATACCCATTCTCCGCTTCTGGCCCACTGGTGAATGAGAAAGGGCATTCCAATGACATGGACTAAATCTGCCACCGCCAGATTACAGATATAGATATCAGGGATGGTTTTCCGTTTGGACCTGCAAGAAAGAGGGGATCAAAGAAATTATTGAAGCAGCAGTACTGAGTGTCATCTTTAGGACGTACTGAGGCTGACATTCGGCACCATTTGTCCGGTGCTAAGTTTGGACTTAGCTGGACAAATGCTAGTATTTAGAAATCCCACAGTGCTGACCTGATAACTTTCCATCAGCCTTTTCAAGCTAACATAACCAGATAACCTGAGGACAGACAATGAGCACTCCCATACTGCTGAATATCCCTGCAAATAAGCTAATTGGACTAACCTTGCTAGCTGGCTTGGCAGCTGAATATGGACTTCATGGATCCCAGGGAACCTATTTTCTAGGGTCTCTTGTTGAAACAGGTCTGTCCTTTCCATTATGAGGTATAAGAAGGAGGGAAAACTTAAAAGCGTCTTAAAGAATTCATTTTAAACAAGATGAGCCCAATATTCAGCACTTCTTAGCCGGATAAGTAGTGACTTATCCGGCTAAGAAGGAAGGAGGGTCAATTCTGCCCCTTTCTACCCTGGAGACCCACATGGAAAGAGTAAGTGTGAATCAGGGGGAGGAGAGAAATTTGCATTTGCTAGGAGGATCTTGAGAGACTGGAAGATTGGGCATCCAAATGGCAGATGAAATTTAATGTGAACAAGTGCAAGGTGATGCATATAGGGAAAAGTAACCCTTGCTATAGTTACATGATGTTAGGTTCCATATTAGGAGCTACCACCCAAGAAAAAGATCTAGGCATCATAGTGGATAATACTTTAAAATCGTCGGCTCAGTATGCTGCAGCAGTCAAAAAAACAAACAGAATGTTAGGAATTATTAGGAAGGGAATGGTTAATAAAACAGAAAATGTCATAATGCCTCTATATCGCTCCATGGTGAGACCGCACCTTGAATACTCTGTACAATTCTGGTTGCCGCATCTCAAAAAAGATATAGTTGCAATGGAGAAGGTACAGAGAAGGGCAACCAAAATGATAAAGGGGATGGAACAACTCCCCTATAAGGAAAGGCTAAAGAGGTTAGGGCTGTTCAGCTTGGAGAAGAGACGGCTGAGGGGGGATATGATAGAGGTCTTTAAAATCATGAGAGGTCTTGAACGAGTAGATGTGAATTGGTTATTTACACTTTCGGATAATAGAAGGACTAGGGGGCACTCCATGAAGTTAGCAAGTAGCACATTTAAGACTAATCAGAGAAAATTCTTTTTCACTCAACGCACAATTAAACTCTGGAATTTGTTGCCAGAGGATGTGGTTCGTGCAGTTAGTGTAGCTGGGTTCAAAAAGGTTTGGATAAGTTCTTGGACGAGAAGTCCATTAACTGCTATTAATCAAATTTACTTAGGGAATAGCCTCTGCTATTAATTGCATCAATAGCATGGGATCTTCTTGGTGTTTGGGTACTTGCCAGGTTCTTGTGGCCTGGTTTGGTCTCTGTTGGAAACAGGATGCTGGGCTTGATGGACCCTTGGTCTGACCCAGTATGGCTATTTCTCATGTTCTTATGTTGTTTTTTTTCCCATTGATTTTTCTCAAATGGAAGTCAACCAAAAAATATATTTTTTATTGGGGTGGGGGTGGGGGGGGGGTTGCTTTTGTTTTAAATGATGTAGATAAACCACCAAAGCCGAAGTCCATGTTCCTCATACTCAAAGAAGTTTGATTTCAATAATGGCTATTTGGGGTTTTCCCTTTCTTTCTTTTTTTAACGTTGCTGGTCTTTCAACTGTGGATATGTAGAACAGTACTAATACTGGTGAGCATAATATATTGCTTGAGGGAAATAATATAAAAGTAAAAAGCAAGACCAGTATGGTTTGTTTAGTTTTTATAGTTTTTAATGTAATACGTGAGTCTTTTGTTACATTATTTTAATTAAAAATGAATGCATACCCCATAGACTCCATATCATTACAAGATATTAATCCTCATTGTCAGGGCAATTCTCAGAAGCTATTTGCCTGGGAAATATTGATTTACCTGGGTAAATGGCCTTTTGAAATTTGCCCTCCCACCATATGGTTAAAAGTATGCATTTTTACCTGCATTGTGCAGCGATATTCCTAGGGGCAGGTTCAGTCAGAGGAGGCAACACGTGTAAGTGTGTAAATTCAAACCCATAGCCATTGTTTCTTAAGAAAAAAGCACCTGTAGATTGCTGTAGGTACATTTTCCAGGGTTCATTGTCAAAGAGATGTCTGAGTTATCTATTACATGCAATATACAAATATTTGTTAAAAATGGGCATGACTTTGGGGTAAACGTTTGCACAGATAGTGAATGCTATTGCGTAAGTTTAGGTGTTGCAACACAGTGACAACATACCGGCTTGCTGATACCCCTAAATATTTGCATGCTACTTGCACATTGTTCTTATCTTTTTAAGTAGGATAGATGCAACTTATTTATATGAATATTTATATACTACCTCTTAGTGTTTTCACCATTTAGTTAGTTTGAGGTAGATAAAGCTCTCTTTTCTTGTACAGTTTGGTGAAAGGGCACTTCTGTAGGTAAAACACCATTTTAGCCATGGAAAAGCCTTTGAAAATTACCCTTTAAAGAGCAGGATATACAAATGTAAGCCAGTGGCTTATTAAATTATTATTTTTCCTACCTGGCTAGGGTAAATTAAATTACAAAGGAAATAGCCTCTGGCCACTTTCTTATGAACTCAGCAAATGTTCCTTTTGAAAGTAAGCAGAAGGGCCATTATCACTTCCTTGTGATAGTTATTACCTTCTTTTTTATGTTCCTAGGAAAATCTTTCTGGTTTACAGCAGGGGGGCTCCTTTGGCTAGAAGCCAGTGCTGTATAATTTTTTAGACTACACTGATACCAAGTGGACAATACTGGAAAAGGGGGCATACTAGAAAGTATTATAATTAAATTTTCTTGCTCTGCCTAGGAAATACTAATTTATATTTGAACTGATGAATGGTATATCAGGTTATATGAGTAAAGGGAATATGGGAGTTAGAGGGAGGGGGTGGTGCTAGTTGGATGGGGTTGATTGGGATGCAGGGAGGAAGGGGTAGGAAGAAAAGTTTGGAAAGAGAATCTGGCTGTACTACCTTCAGGGGAATGAGGTCCCTGAAGTCTTTTCATAGAGCTAAAGAGTGTGACAGAAAATTGTTTCTATCAATATCCAGGACTTGAATACACCTACTAAGTGACAATAATTATTTAAGGAATTATGTATTTATTTATTTATTTGTAGCTTTTATATACTGACATTCGTTTAGTAACATCACATCAGTTTACAATTAACGTAACATCTAACATTGATCCATCAAAGGGCGTATATTGCCTTTATTCAGGAGAATTGATCCGTCAAAGGGCATATATTGCCTTTATACAGGAGAAACATTTAAGGAAAAAAGACAAGACTTTACTGAGGCATAAGCATTATTCGCAGATATTTTTAGTGTCTGCGAGTGATAAAAAGTAGAGGGGTGGGAATCCTATTTCACAAATTCATACCTGTCCAATGATAGAACCCTATGGAGGAACAACCCCCATTCCCCAGATGCCAAGCAAGATTCCCCATAGGTAATCACAGATAGCAGAATTAACATTATATGGTAAGGTCTTGGGATTTAAGGTGAATATGTATAAATCAAAAATACTAAATATATCAGTCCCTCCAGGGCTAGAGGAATGACTGAAGGGAGGTATTCCCGTTAAATGGGCACCTGACTTTGTTCCTGTTAGGAAGCGCTAGAAGAGCACTTCCACTTTCCAGGGGATCGTGTGTCCTTGGACCATGGCTCGACCCCAGAGGAACTCCGAAGAAGTGCCGAGGCAGGTGAAGCGTGCCCGAGCATGGGCTGGACAGGAGCGAGGCTGGACAGGAGCGAGGCTGGACTGAAGAGAGATGATGGAATCCAGAGCAGGGACAAGGCTGGAGTGAAGACAAGGATGACTGAAGGTCCTGACCCTCCACCGGACCTGCACGTTTCGGGAAGACCAACAACGCATTGGTGGTCTTATGAACAGTCCTACGATCATTCCAAGCCCTTTCAGACCTGCCGCTGGGTAACAGCAAGAAGCAGCAGGCCGGATGGAGGCCAGGGGCAAACGAAGACTGGAACATGGAGATACAGATGAAGACTCAGGCGAAGACTTAGGTACTTGGACGAAGACTCAGGCGAAGATGTAGGTACTTGGAGGAAGACTCAGGCGAGAACACTTGGATGAAGACTGAAGACAAGGAGTCAGGTCGCCCATATGACATAGTGAGGGCAAAGGTAGCACCGGCGCCATTTTGAAGATTGGCAATACGGCCCGCGTGCAGGAGGTCGCTCCCGGACCCCCGCTGGATATTTGGCAAGTCTTGTGGGGGTCAGGAGGCCCCCCCAAGCTGGCCAAAAGTCCCTGGGGGTCCAGCGGGGGTCCGGGGGCGATCTCCTGCACGCGTGACGTCGGGAGCCAGGAACCAAAATGGCGCCGGCGCTACCTTTGCCCTGTCACATGATAAGGGCAAAGGGCCACCGGCGCCATTTCTCTTAACGCAGTCGTGGCCAGAGAGATATCGCGCCGGGATACCCCCCCCCCCCCCACTGGACCCCAGGTAATTTAAAACATTTTGGAGGGGTTCGGGAGGGTGGGGGATTTGTTTTAAAGGTTCGGGGTGGGTTTTAGGGTTTTTTTGGTGTGCCGGTTTTCCCGCGCCCTATTTAACGATACAATACAAATGCCCCTGACGATAAATCGGGGGCATTTGTATTGTATCGTGCACTCTAACGATTTTGGACAATTTTAAATTATCTGACGATAATTTTAATCGTTCAAAAACGATTCACATCCCTAGTAACCACCACACCAGCAAGTTACCCCCATACACTCTTTTCATCCCTTTTGAGATACTGTCTCCAGAACTGAACACAATACTCCACATGAGGCCTCACCAAGGTGCTATACAAAGGGACTATCACTTCCTTTTTCTTCCTAGTTATACCTCTCTCTATGCAGCCCAACATTCTTCTGGCTTTAGTTATCGCCTTGTCACATTGCTTCGCTGTCTTCAGATTGCTAGACACTATCACCCCAAGGTTCCATGCAAAATAGCCCTTCACCCCCAAGACTTACATCTCTTTTGGATTACCACACCCTAGATGCATGACTCTGCACTTCTTGGCATTGAATCCCAGCTGCCATATTTTTTTACCACTGTTCAAGCTTCCTTAAATCATTTTTCATTCCTCTCTACTCCTTCTGGCATGTCCACGCTACTGCAGATTTTAGTATCACCTGCAAAAAGACAAACTTTACCTTCTATCCCTTCTGCAATATCACTAGCAAAGATAATAAACAGGTCCAGTCCCAACACTATCCTTGTGGCAATCTGCTTAACACTGCTCTCTCATTAAAATAGGTTCCATTTACCATCATATGCTGTCTTCTATCTGTCAACCAGTTTGTAATCCAGGCCACCACCTTGGCACTCACTCCCAAGCTTCTCATTTTATTCACAAGCCTCCTATGCAGGACCATATCAAAAGCTTTGCTGAAATCCAAATAGACGACATTAAGTACTCTTCCTTCATCCAATTCCTTAGTTACCCAATCAAAAACGTCAATCAGATTTATCTGACAGGACCTTCCTCTGGTGAATCTATGCTGCTTCTGGTCCAGAAATTCTTCTGACAGTAGATAGTTCATTATTCTTTCCTTCAGCAGCATCTCCATTACTTTCCCACGACCAAGGTGAGGCTAACTGGCCTGTAGTTTCCAGCCTCCTCTCTGCTCCCACTCTTGTGAAGCAGTGCCACCACCACTCTTCTTCAATCACTCAGCACCACTCCCATTTCCAGGGATCAATTGAATAGGTTGTGCAGTGGACCTGCCAGCACATCTCTGAGCTCCCTCAGTATCCTGAGATGAAACTCATCAGGCCCCATGGCTTTGCCCACTTTTAGTTTTCCTAATTTTTCCCATACATTCTCTTCTGTAAACAGTTTCATCTACTCCTCCCCCAACCACAGCCTTGTCAACTAACAACGGTCCTTCTCCTGGGTATTCTTTAGTGAACACCAAAATTAAGTATTTGTTTAATATTTCTGCCATTTCTTCATCTTTCTCCAACATTGATCCTTTCCATCTTTCAATTTCACTGACCTTGCTTAAGTGCAATACTTTTGGAAGATTTGAAATACTTTGGCATGATTTCCAGATCTGGGACAGAGACAGGAGAACAGCTTTCTTGGATTCTTGAAGACTAGATAACTAGTGCTGGGGTGGGGTAGGGGTAGGGGTTGTTTGGGGGTTAAATTACTGTCTGATTATGGAATTTTCTTTTTCTGCAAAATTATTCTTGTTGAAGCATATTTTTTTTATTTTATCCTCTTTTACAATAAAAATTTCATTACAAAAAAAAAATGGCAATGGCTAGTCACAATACAAGTTATGCCCTTACCACATGACAGAGGTATAATGTGTATTTCAGCTAGCTGTCACCATTTTTAAATAAGATGGCATTGAGCCTGGAGCCTAGGTGGTATTCTGGGCCCCAATAGGCCACCAGACCTTAAAGGTATGCCTGGGTGAGGGTAGCTTAGAATGGGCAAGGGAGCCTAAAACTGGAGGGGTATTTTCTTGAAAATATCTTGTGAACTTAGTTTTCTTTTGTTCTTATCATTAGGACTACCTATAGAGGAAGCATGGGGTGGAGGTGGTTCTCACAAGACCAGGTGGGTTATACATGTTGGGTGGGGGTGTTGATCAAACCAATATAGCCCTTTAACAAGATGGTCCTGAACAAAGGGGTCGCCATTGTGCGGCTTTCAGGGCCTTTTCCCCACGGTATTTTACAACTGGGGAAAATACTGTGGGTGTTCACTAAGCTGTGGCAAAATACTGTGGCTTAATAAATGACTTTGCAAATGTATTATGTAAATGTGCTTGCACTGATTTTACTTATATTACTTGCAATAATATTGTTTGTTTATTTATTTTATGTTAGTTTTATTTTCTGCTGCAGACTCTCCTTCTCCACTCCTGGGCAAACCTTTATTCATTTCTTCCTTTATTTAAAAGCATTTATTATCCGCCCCTCCAAATTTCAGGGTGTGGTACAAGAAAATATTCATAAAAGAAAATATAATCACAATGTAGTTATCTACACTGAAACAAATTAAAACAAAAACAAAGCATAAATGCCAAGGGCCAAAAAATACAAATTGGAGAAAAAAGCAATACATCATTCTTAAGAGGCTGGAGTCAAAATGAGGTCTTAAGACTGGAGAGAATGAGGAAGACATCACTACTGGAAGGCATCATGGAAAAGATGTTTAAGCAATCTGGAATCTTGTGCGAGTCGCAATGAAACGGAGAGAGTTCCAAAGGACTGGGCCATGAAAGGAAAATGAATTTTCATGGGTGGAAACCAGACGGGTGGCCCTGGGGTGAATATGTAGAAAAGAGCTAATTGAGGGGGAATTGAGATTGTAATGGAAATTGCGCATGGAAGTAGCAACTTTATATTTGATACGGGCGGAGATGGGTAACCAATGGAGTTATTGTAAGATAGGTGTAGTATGATTTTGAAAAGGGGTGTCAGTGAGGAGGCGAGGAGCAGAATTCTGAATTATTTGATGTGCATGAAGAGAATTTTGTGGAAGCTCAACATAAAGAGAATTGCAGTAATCGATAGATGGAAAAAGAAGAGCTTGGAGTCCAGTATGGAAACTATCAAGTTGTAAAATGGGGTTTTAATGTCTAAGCATTCTCAATTTAAAAAAAAAAAAAAAAAAGAGTTTTTGACAATGGATTTAATCTGAGGGAATCATGGAAAGATTCGAGTCTAGAATCAACACCCAAGTCACGGAAAGATGAAGAGATGCTATAACTGATTCAGTACACCCAAAAGCTGTACTGAATCAGGGATAGCCAAAGGAGGATAATGACCCAAGATAAGAAAATCCATTTTACAGAGATTTAGAGAAAGCCAGATTGCAGAAACCCAACATCGTATGCTTTGGAAACAGATGGCAGCAAAAGAAAGAGCTGTGACCTTTAGTTTTGTGAGCATGCAACACATGGCTCATTCTGCATCACACAGCTGAGAGGTGGGGTTATATATGTGGTCCCTCTCAAAGGTGGGGGTTTACACAAACATTTCTCCAAACACATGCAGGTATTGCTGGTTCCTATTTGATGACTCTTCCAGACTTATCATCCTGTGATTCATAGAAGAAACACCAACACTAGAAAATGGAAAAGATATTGCTTCTTAGTCACTGGCCACCTCCCTCTCTTCCCTTTGCTGCTTCCATTTGCCCCTATCTCAAAAAAGATTGAAGTCTTGTCACTGCTTTGGTGACTACAACCTCTTCTAGCAGCTGATTCCAGGCATTCACCACCTCAGAGAATTAGTGCTCTGAGCCCCATCCCTTCAGCTTCACATCATAACCCTAAGTTCTCGAGCATTTGTTTTTTTGGTATGGAAACTACTACCTTCTTGCACCTTGCAGAAATCTAACAGATGCACATATGATTTCATACATCACATTTACAATAACAGCTTACCAAATGAGATAATGATTTACCCCCAAAAACTTAGAATAAGGATATGTGAGGGTGGGTGTTGGTGTTGGTTTAAAAATAAGTGCTGACTTCCAGGCTGCTATTACAGGGTTGTCACTCTTAAATCGCACTCAAAATATTATAGAGCCCGATTTCAAAACAGTCCACTGTACACCATTTGCGCATGAAGGTAGGCTCACAGAGATTTATGTTAGTATCTTATTACCTGTTTGGCAAAAGCCACATAATTTAAAAAATACCACATATTTATGCCCTGAAAGTACACGAATATGCTTCAATATACATGTATTTGTATTGCAGGAACATGCATGCTTTCTCCACCTTTTTTTATAAAATTACATACTAGGGATGTGCAGAGGGACGCCATACGTTGCATTCGGGATTCGTATTTGTCGGGGAACAGATACATTGCATTCGGCAAGGGGGCCCCCCCGATACGTTTATATGTCAATTCCTATTCATTTCCCCGCTAAAATTAAATTAACTACAACCCCCCACCCTCCTGACCCCCCCAAGACTTACCAAAACTCCCTGGTGGTCCAGCAGGGGGTCCCCTGCACTCACACCCTCGGCTGCCGGTTTCAAAATGGTGCCGATAGCCTTTGACCTACTATGTCACAGGAGCTACCGGTGCCATTGGTCAGCCCCTGTTACATGGCCATAGGCGCCATCTTGTGCTCCTACCAATGGCACCGGTAGCCCCTGTGACATAGGGGGCTACCGGTGCCATTTTGATTACTGGCAGCCGACGGCTCGAGTGCAGGAGATCGCTCCTGGACCCCAGCTGGACCACCAGGGACTTTTGGCAAGTCTTGGGGGATCCTCCTGACCCCCACAAGACTAGCCAAAAGTCCAGCAGACACTCCATGAAGTTAGCATGTGGCACATTTAAAACTAATCGGAGAAAGTTCTTTTTCACTCAACGCACAATTAAACTCTGGAATTTGCTGCCAGAGGATGTGGTTAGTGCAGTTAGTGTAGCTGTGTTTAAAAAAGGATTGGATACGTTCTTGGAGGAGAAGTCCATTACCTGCTATTAATTAAGTTGACTTAGATAATAACCACCGCTATTACTAGCAACAGTAACATGGAATAATAGACTTAGATTTTGGATACTTGCCAGGTTCTTAGGGCCTGGATTGGCCACTGTTGGAAACAGGATGCTGGGCTTGATGGACCCTTGGTCTAACCCAGTATGGCATGTTCTTATATACATGCTACTTAATGCACATATATGATAATTTTATGCATGCAACCCTCATGTGACTTAATTCCTTCCAGAAAGTTTACAATTTGGAGTCTTTTAACAAAGGTATTACAGAACATGGCAACTATCATTTCAAATTATTTTTTGTCCTGGGAAGGGTTTGGAAACAGGCAAACTAGGCAGTCACCTACAGGACCTCAAGTTAGGGAGTGGCAGTGCCATTGCAGCAGTACTAACAGCAGGTTGCATGCTCCACCATTGTCAGTCCATCTGCCAGTGCCAAGTGTCAGCCTGGGAGAAAGAAGGAAGGAGTCAGGGTTAAATGGGGGCTCTCATCCAACGCATCTTGCCATGCTTGTGGCTGGAAATTGATGCCCTTCTCCTGGGGGGGAGAGCACAGTCCTTGGGTGGGTGCAGGATCCAAAAGGTGGCAGCACATGACAGCATAAAGTAGAGGAGCATGGGAGTCATGCATATGCTGTGAACCGTCTACATTCTCTGCAGGAGACTCGAATCTGGCTTGCATGGGGTGCAGAGAAACGACTTCTAAGAGCTGGAGCTGCTGCCGCTCAGCCACTGTGTCTGGAAATCCCAGGAGAGAGAAAAAGAAGTTCAGTATACCTTCTGTGTGCCAGACCCCCCAGCATGCCATCCGTAGGAGGCAGGGAGAGCGAGAAGTGGCTGGGGTGAATGCTACTGAGGCAGGGAGTTAAGGGAAGATGGGGAGGGCAGAGAGGGAAGGATATTGTTGTGAGGGTGGAGAGAGATAAAGGGGAAACAGATGCTGCTTAAGAGGCTGTAGAGGAAGAGGAATCAGCTGAATTGGGGGGGAGATGAGAATCTGGATGTTGCTGTGGAGGCTAGAGGGGGAGGGGTTTTGGGAAAGAGCGTGAGAGATCCTGTGGAGGAACTGATGCTGCCACTGAAGGAGGGGGATACCTTTCCAGGTGATGGGGCTCTAAGAGGGGGATTCTGAGAAGAGGGCAAGGGGAGAGAGGAGGATGCAGCGGAGAGAGAAAAGACACTGCTGCATAGGTGCGGGAGGCATAAAGAGAGACTGGGGATGGATACTGCTTCTGGGCAGGGACAAACAGAGGGGAAACGCTGGGCAGAATATGGGGAGAAAGTGGTGGGTGCTTTGTCGAAGCTGCAGCTGCTGAAGGAGGGAGTGTTGTGCCAGAGCAGCTCTCAAAGAATGTTGACGTCGGATTAAGGCAATACTTTTCAATGAAGCTTTTTTGTGATTAGTTTAAATTATTATTTCTTTTTATTATTGGTTTTGTGCGAATTGCTTTTATTGTTATTTAGATATTTTATGTTCTGATGCTGTAAACCGCACTGCAAAATCCTTTGGGGGGATTTTGCGGTATATAAGAGTAAAAATAAATAAATAAATAAATAAATAAATAGAAGAGCTGGATGAGAGAGGGGAATATTGGGCAAAGGGGGGGGGGGGCGGTGGTAGAAGCTGATTCTGGGTGTAGGGAGGAGGGAGGAGGGTGCCGGGGACCTGGCATGGGAGGGAGAAAGGAGAGGAGGATTCTGCAGGGGTTGGGGGGGGGAGAGGTTGTTGAGGACAGAGAAAGAAAGGGATGAATGCTGCTGGACGAGGGGAGAGGGAGGGTGGGGAGAGTGAGGAAGGAGGGGGTGCTGTGCTGGAACCACTTGCTGCGTGTGTGTGTGGAGTGATTGAAGGGGGAAGGCTGAAGGTTTGCTAGGGTTCCTAACACCCTTGCATCGGCTCTGGAGCCCTTAAAAGCTGCTTCCCAGACCCTGACTTATGCAGTGAGCTGGGTCTTTCTGCCATCACAGGACGGCTAAGGCCTTTAGAGGAGCTGTCAAGAGGTATAAGGGGTAGACAGTGATCTGGATTACTGGCATTAGAGTAAGATTACAGAGAATCAGACAAAAAGGAAGAACTTTTAATAAGTTCTGAGACGGATAGATTGTTTTTACGTTTTTCCCATTTTATGTGTTCTGCTTGGTCTTGATCTACATTAATCCCCGCTTTCTGACTGGCAGGCCGATACAGTACAGTGCGCTCCAGCGGAGTGCACTGTTAACCCACGATTGGACGCGCGTTTTGGATGCGCTAGCTTTACTCCTTATTCAGTAAGGGGTAATAGTGTGTCCAAAAAAAAGCATCCAACCCCCCCCCCCCCCCCCCCGAACCTAACAGCGCCCACAACATGCAAATGCATGTTGATGGCCCTATTAGGTATTCCCGCGCGATACAGAAAACAAAATGTGCAGCCAAGCTGCACATTTTACTTTACTTTACTCTGCCAGCACCGGGAAAGTGCACAGAAAAGCAGTAAAAACTGCTTTTCTGTGCACCCTCTGACTTAATATCATGGCGATATTAAGTCGGAGGTCCCGAAAATTAAAAAAAGTAAAAAAAAAAAGAAAAAAAAATTTGAAATAGGCCCGCGGCTGTCAGGTCGAAAACCGGATGCTCAATTTTGCCGGCGTCCAGTTTCCGAGTCCGTGGCTGTCAGCGGGCTCGAGAACCGATGCCGGCAAAATTGAGCGTCGGCTGTCAAACCCGCCATATGGCCCATCCAGTCTGACCAGCCTTCCAATTCATTTAGCATCATAGTTTCCATCACTTCCTTAGAGATCCCCTGTATTTATCCCATGCTTTTTTGAATTCAGATACTTTACATGCATTCGTTTGAATGTGCACAAAATTGCATATATGCGCATAAATCAATTTTATATGCATATATATTTTTCACATAAAATTGCATTTTATGTGAATAACAAAACAAAAATTAAAAACATGCCAAAAAAATCAAAGAAAAACAAATAAGTTATTTCTCATGCACATTACTAACTGGTATGCAGTTTTTTCAGGTCCTTATTCAGAAAATTACTGTGATTCCTTGCCTCACCCAAGCACTGATAATGCACTGCCATCTTCATACAGTCTTCCTCTTCTATTTATTTAAAATGGTGAATCAGAAATAGAAAGGAAGAATTGATGCTTAATGACCCAAGACACTAGGGGCTCCCAGTCCGTAAACAAGAAGAAAGCACTGGTGCTTGCTTAATGTTCTGAAACACAAAAGCAATATCTAGATACAGCTCATGCTTTTTAGCCTACTTAGCGAGACAGACCAGTCTTTTTCCAGCCCTTAACACCTCTACAGATAGTTAGCCTGGTTTATTTTCTTGCTGCATTGACATCTTCAGTCATGTTCACTGCATGCACCACCCAATGAGCTGTAAGCAATGTGTGTATTTTATTGAAAATTTACCCATTCATTTCAGCCTGACTTAATATAAAAGAGAAAAAAAATAACTCAGTGATCCTACAAAGTCTGATCAGACCAAACATTTTGCTTGGTATGCACAAATTAGCTACTGGATTCCTCGTATTCAAAAGACCTCTTATCCCGGCAGAGAAACAAAATGCTTTACAAAGAATATGGATGAAGTACTTTGGGTTGCGATGATCGCTTAATTAGGCTGAGACGCGTTTAAAGATGCACGCTTTGTCCATGACACTGTTTCTTTCCGCTGGCAATGGTGGGGGGTGGGGGGAACCTTAGGGACTGGAGGGGGTCCCTAAAGATTGCATCTTTGAACCTGTGTTAACCTAATTAAGGTAACTTCGCTGCCCTACCGCTTTGTAGGTTTTCATTTTAATTAATTGAATGCCTCACCGCAGCCAGGATCCGCTTCTTTTTATTCTGTTATTCATAGCATAGTTTCCCCAATTTGATTTAATTCTTTAGTTCAATGTTTTCCAGGCAGTTACCTTCTTTGACATTTGGAGGGGGGAGGGGGGGCGTAATTAATGACTTGGTCAGATCGTACTTCTGTTATAACATCATTTCCTCACCGGCCTAATTTGGAATTTCATAAACATTGGTGTCTGAAGGATAAGGTGCTGAAGATCAGGTAATGGAGCTTTTGATCAGTGAGGCCATTCAAGAATATTTTAACTTTAATGAGACTGAATATTGCTCCTGAGACAGAATATTCCTCCTAATGCATCTAAGGCAGCCATCAGAAAGGGGTCCTTATTAGTCTGGCACCTGCAGATAAAAGGCACAGGAAAATCTCAGAATAAAATGCAAGTAAAAGTCTCTTTAAGGTTGGTGAAAAAAAAAAATGGCATGTCTAATTGTTACAGTAGATTCTGTATAAAGCATTTTGCCACACTCTTGTTTTGTTGTTCTGGCTGCAAATCCTTAATGCGAGCATTAAAAAATCTTTTAAAGATTTTCATGAGCCAACAAATTTTCTCAGGTCTTGAAAAAAGAAAAATTGTGGCGAATATCTGCAAATTCATATCAATAGGGAGAGTCATTTTCAAAGGCATTGTCACGGGCATTAGTGTTTTACAGGCAGAAATGACCTTTTATAAAATTGCCCACCTGATTTGCAGGTAAATTTATATGCATATATCATGTTCACGGGTAAGTTTCCTCTTTATTGGGATTTGTAAATCGCTTAAGCCAAAGCACTACGCAATGTACAAGATGGCATGCATAATCTAAAAACAATGCATTCATCACAATGACAGAAAATATTCAATAGGCATCGCATAAAGGTAATAGGAAAACATTTCTGCAGAAAATTGAAACATCCTATATATGGCTTAATAGATCTGGGCCCAGCTTAATGACATTTTCTGCCACCAAATGCCAGCATCGCAAAATAATTTGCTAGTTCTGGATCAATTCTAAGCCTGTTTGAATATTTTTTTTAACATGGATTGAGTGGGGGCATTCCTGGAATCAGAGTTGTGAAAGGATTTGCATGTCTGAGCATACGTTTGGATTTTTTTTTTTCAATGACAAAATTTGTGCAGCTGTTTTAAGCAGAAGAAACTTGTGCAGGTATATTTGGTGGGATACTTTTCAAAGTGGCTTTCTGCATATAAATCTGCTTTGAAAACTGCTGTAACACAGAGCATGCACACATTTTGCCAGCCAGCTTATATATGATATTCCAAAATTACCCTCCCCCCCCCAAATCAATGGATTATTAATTGTATGCTGGAAATAGTTTAGGGCGAAAATGTAAGCAAGAGAGTCCAAGAAGCCTATTATCAGTAAAGCTGGCAAGCAACAAAAATATCCAGGAAAAGTTATGCTTGCAGTTTTGGCAGGTATGCAGCAGGAATCACAGGCACAAGTCTGCTGCTGATAAAGTCACACGCATAACATTATCTGGGGTGGCTAGGGTCAGCTTTTTTCTGATCAGCCCTGCGCATGTAACTTTAGCCAGAGAGCAATATATCTCTTTATTTCTTTTATTTACGCAATTTTTATTCCGCTGAGCCACAACTCTGCATCAACGGCCTAAAGATTAGCCCTGCCCCTGGAATACCTCCACTGATGCCTGGAAAAATTTTGCGCACACAGGGGTCGCTTTTCGATGACCCATGCGGGCATCCATGTGCACGTGGTTCCCGGCGCGCACATATGGCCACGGCTATTTTATAACTCGCGCGCTTCAGCGCGTGCAATTTATAAAATACGATTCCCATGCACACTGAATTTTAACATCCGTGTGCACATGTGCGGGCGGGTGGCTTCTCATGTGTGCAGGGTGGAATTTTGTAAAGTATACGCGGCGACACAATCGGGCCTTTGTTCCCTCCCAGTCTACTCCTTAATTGAAGCAGACTGGGAGGGAACTTTCCTATACCCCTATTTACCCTTCCTCCTTTCCCCTTTCCTCTCCTTCCCGACCCCTAACCTCTACCTAGCTACTCAAAATTTTTTTTTTTACCTTAATGCTCTTTCAGAACAGAAGTAACTTCGGCGTGCAGGTCTACTGTTGGCGCAAGCGTCCCCAGGCCTAATGTCTGCTGTCCTGGTTGACCCCTGCCCTGGCGCTCCCCTTCCAGACCCCACCCCCCCCTGCCCACCCCTTTTCATTGGCCTGCACTTCTGCGCATACCGGAGGTTACGCGGCTGGCCAGACCATTTCTAAAATGCACTCGGCGTGCACATGGCCCGGCCAGGCGTGTAACCTCCGGTACGCGCAGAAGTAAATAAGCAAGTATCTTTTGCTCACTTACTTATGCACACAGTTATAAAATTACCTTCCCTGTGTATGTATTTAACTTTTTGAGTTACATGCGACCCTCTCCTAAACTTTGTCACCCAAATTTTCAAAGGGTTGCGCACGTAAAATCCAGGGGTTACTTGCCTGACCAGACCATTTCTAAAATGCACTCGGCACGCACATGGCCCGGCCAGGTGCATAACCCCTGGATTTTACGTGTGCAACGCTTTGGGGGTAATTTTCATAAGGATTTACACGTGTAAATGTAACTACTATTGTAGCAATTTTCAAAAGCCATTTACTCATGTAAAGTGCACTTATGCGAGTAAATCCTATGGACGATTCAATGGCATATATTGTAGCAATTTTCAAAAGCCCACACTCGAGTAAAGTGCATTAAATGCGTAAAACCCAGTTTTACGCATGTAAATGCTTTTTAAAATCAGACCCTTTGAAAATAAGTGAGCAAAAGATACTCGCTTATTTCAACCCAAATTCTCAAAGCAAACTTACGCCTGTAAATCAGCTTAGAAAACCAGGGTTGTGATAATTAGGGCAGGTGTATTCACAGGGATGGTAACTTTAAAAAGAGCATGCATGTTCCCACATATGTAGGAATCTTTAATCAACCACGCAAGTACGCACATAAAATTTAAAAATACATCTAGCACACATTATGGGCTGGATTTTAAAAAGGTTATGCATGCTGGGCCCATTTTAAAAAGACCCAGCGACGTGCGTAAAGCCCCGGGACGCAAGTCCCGGGGCTTTACTAAAGGGGCGGTCTGGGGGCGGGGCAGAGTGGACATTGCCGCTGTGTCGGAGGATCGCGTGCCGGCAAGCTGCCAGCGTGCGCAACTTGCGCCTGCCCAGAGGCAGGCGCAAAAGGTAAGACAATTTTGGGGGGGTTAGAGTAGGGCTGGGGGGGAAAAGGTTAGGGGAAGGAGTGGGAAGGTTAGGTTAGGGGGGAAGGGAATGGGGAAAGGCAGCGCGCGCGCCGACCCCTGCGTGCGCAAGTTATAAAATCAGATGTACGTGTGCGCGTGCCGGGTAGGGATTTGTCGGCTTTAATGCTCACAGCTAAGCGGATTTTAAGACAAGCGCATGTGAAGGAAGTTTGACCAATTAGACCACCGTCTTGCCCAGTCTATCTCTTGGTCTTCGAGACTCTCCTGGTTCTTCAGCCTGCACACACCCCCAGTTTACACAAGACCCCCACACCTAGGCGTTTTGGGCCTAAAACAAGTTTTCTTCAGACACACACCTCATCAAAAGCCGAAGTAAATTATTGCAGGTAACAGTCCAATTCACGTTAAGGGCGTGGGATTTAAAATACGTATTCACACATGTAAAACTCTTTCCCACCCCAGAACTCCTCTGACATGCCCTAACGCCGCTGCTTTTTACCATCCATTGGGTTGCTTGCCCATGTACATATATGAACATACTTGGGCCATTTTAAAATATGAGTTGCTCACAATTGGCCCAGTTACTCTTGTATACAGGCCTTTTAACACGAGCAGCTCTTTCAAACTTCACCCCATAATGTTGATTTTCAGAAGTACTCATACAAAGTTACACGCACACATTCATACTGCTATAGAGTAGGCGTAAATTAACGTGCATGTAGGGAGACCTCCAAAAATACGGTGCACTCTGTTGGAGTTGGGTAGTGACACGAGAGGCTCTGGGTGGGAGAAACCCGGGGAAATTCATGGTTTCCTGGTTTGGAAATAAAATATGATGGTAACTTTAAAACGTGCTCATGCACTGCCCATATAAACATGTATATGGATGCGCAGCCATATATGCTGCAGTTTTATATCCTGTGCACAAATACGAGCACATGCTATAAAATAGGTATGGCGCATATATGCACGCTCCCAATTTTAGGCATGTATGCATACAACAGGGAAAAGTCAGCAGTCAGATGCCCAACTGAGGGAATTTTTATAGCACACCTAGGAAATAACCAGCTTAACCAGTTCAGCCACCATTATTCCCAGTCTATAGCCTTGTCCTTAAGACATCCTGCCCTTGGTTCTTTAGCCTGCACTCCCCTAGTTAACCCAGACCTCTCAGGCAGTTCATATATGGTCAGAAATAGTTTTATTGAAATTTATGCCTCATCTATATTGCGCTGAAATATACCTGGATGCACGTCCTTGTGCGCAGCTACATACGTGCATGTCTTTTGGCCCCCACCCTGGAACGCCCATGCCCCTTTTTTTCCCCCAATGCGAGATGTGTGTGCATCGGTACTTGTGCAGGTATGGGGCGGTTTGTAAGACTGGGTGGACACACGCCTATGCTAGATGCACATGCATCTCCTTGTTTTGGCCCAGGTATCACTTTGAAAATTCACCTTTTAATGTTTTACAGCTCTGTTGATGGAATACTGCTTAAAGACTACTGAATGGCCTTTTTTTTTCTGTGTGAGCATTGTATTAATGTGATGGGGGGGGAGGGTTGTTGCGAAAATTAGTGTGCATGTTGGCTTAAAGACTTGCGCTGTTGTGATTGGGTGGTCCAGGTTTTGCGGGATCTATAAAAGATTGGCGTTTTGGCAGGATTTTGCCATAACCTGCCCATTCCAGAAGTGGGTTGGGTTATTTGGGTTCCAGAAGTGGGTTGGGTTATTTGGGACCTCCAGGGATGTGATCTCCTATAACAGCCAGCCTGGTGGACCCAGGGACAATCCCATTTGGGAGAGGGACTCTGCAGGGGCTTTTCCGCTGAAGGGAAGAGGCCCAAAGCAATGAAGAAGAGGTTTCCTCCTCCTCCTGCCGAGGAGCCTACCAGAGTAGTGAGACGGAGAGGCAGGAGCTCAGGAGTGGGGGGAATCCGTAGATGAGGAGTGCCCTAGAGTACCCTTTGATATGCAGTGGTCTGGGGAGACTGAACCTGAAGGAAGGAGAATTGGAAATTGTAAAGGTCAGCGACCAAGTAAACCTATGGGTTTGGGAATTGCATTTGGCCTCCATTGAATGTGACAGGGATATGCTAATAGGGAACATCTGTCCCTAACAGGCATGGGATGTATGGGATTAAATAAGAAAACTGTCAAGGTATATACCAACCATCGAGGTTGATTCAAGGAAAACAAAATTGTGCAAGGAGGAATGTATCATGATGTTCTTAAGCAATTTAGGATATCTTATATTTATTTATGTATTTATTTATTTTTAATTTTTATATACCGAAATTCCCGTATTGGATACAAATCAATCCGGTTTACATGGAACGATAAGTTGCCCTGGTCTGAGAGGTCCGACCAGGGCTTTTTACATGGAACAGTGAACAGTACATTTCCGTATTTTATACAATTAACGAGTTAAACATTGCATTTAACGAGTGAAACATAATGCTGACTGTTGGAAACTGATGAATTTTTTATTTATTCAATACATAGATGCAATCACGCTTCACATCCTTGTATACAGTTTGCTGGCTGGTTAGTCCAGAGTATAAAATTTGTAGTGCTGAATTTTGGAATTTGGTGTCTGTCACATTTTTTTCCAGCAGCATTGAGTTGAAGCAGGAACGCTGAGTTCATGGAGGGGAGCGGAGGGATATCCTCCCTATCCAGTGAAAGATGAAAATGGAGTCAACCATCTAATCCTACTCTCACTACACAGGTCACTTCACTATCTGGTATACTGAACCTACCAAAGTAATTTGGAAGGGAAGATCTTTAAACAATAGGGAAATCCCATTCCATCATTTTATGTACCTAACCTGGGGTTACATGCACAATGTTGATTTTTAGAAATATGGGTGTAAATGATTTCCCTGCCCCAACTCTGCCCCTAGAACATCTTTTTGTGCGCATAAAACACCGCACGTACTTTTAAGTGCACAACATAATTTGTAATTAAAATTGTAATTTTAATAGGCATTTGTTCTCCCCACTTTTAATTATGTGCCAAGTTTTCTACCCATGTAACCTGATCCAAGTTTTATGCCCTGTTCTCTGTAATTGCATTTCTCATGCCAGTTTTTTCAGTTACAATGTAAACCGAGACGATATGTAACATTTTACATGAATCCCGGTATAGAAAAATGTTAAATAAATAAATAATAAATAAACACCCCCCGGGCAATTTTCCAAAACCCAGTTTTATGATTGTAAATCCTTTTGAGAATTCAGCTCAAAGGATTTGAGTATTAAACTCTGAATAACTTCCAAAGGTAAAAATTCCACTTTGTATTTTGCTCTCTTGGCTTATGCCAAAATCATTTCCGCACATGCCTACTCAATATGGCCACTTGAGTTTGATTATTATAATATTCATCTTGAGCAGCATTTTTATTTCATCTCTGCTTGAAGATTCATTTTATTTTTGTAGAAACAGAAAAGAGGCAATTGCATGGAAACCGTCTACAGGAATCCTGATAGCATTAAGATCGTATCAGCATAATATAACACCCTGACACGTGAGAATGGATGTCTCCACTCTGGCTGCAAGTAGCAACCAATCTGTTCCAGTATAAAAATACATTAGGACATTCTTTCTTTGTCTAATCTACATGAAAAAGTTAATCCTTGCAGTTAGAACATTTTTTCTGAAATATACTTAGCTGATACTGTATTTGACAAGCAATATTTCCTACATGAAATATTTATTACAAATTGAATTAACATGCATAATTTATTGACATATTAGAACTCTAGGATGTGCGGATAGGATAGTATACTGTAAACAGTTTTGTTACATGTAATTTATTATTATAATGCCCTAAATCTTAAATTAGGATTATAGAAAGGTAATCAAAATATCTGATGGATAACAAAGGGTGTAGCTACTATTGCACATGTCTTCTTCTCAAGGTCAGCTACCGTGGCAGACAAAGTCACCAAATGAGAATTGATCTTAAGCACTGATTGTTGTGCTCCGCGGCCGCGGACATCCGCGGCCACGGTCCCCTACCTGTCTGCTGCCGGCGGGACGCTGCAGCAGCGATGGGGGAGGTGGCTGTGTCGAGTCCCCTTCGCTCCCTCGCATCGGCACAGGTCCCCGGGGTGACTCGCTGAGCTTGGGAGCTGTCCCTGCTCCTCCTCATGGTGTCAGGCGGCTTCCCCCGTGGGTCCAAAATCCAAGATGACTGCCGCCATCTTAGACGCGAGGCCGCACCTCCTTGCTAGATTTAAAGGGACCTCGTCCCTTTAATTGCTTACAGCTGTGTTCAATGGACCAGAGCAGAGGAAGTATATAAGGAGACTTCCTCTGCTCATTCCTTGACTTGGCAACGTCCCACGTAGTCAGGTCTGCTTGCTTTGGTGAGTTCTTCTACTTTGGATCCTTGTTCCTGTCTCGTCTTGGTGTTCCTGGTTCCTGACTTCGGACTGGCAAGCGGTGATTCCTGGTGTGTGACTACGAACTGGCAAGCGGTGATCCCTTGGTGTAAGACCTCGGACTGGTAAGCGATGACCCTCTGGCACTTGACCTCAGACTTCTTCTGGACCATTGTCTCCAAGGGCCCACCTAAGTCCCAGCAGCCTGGGTCCGTACTGGATCCTCCCGGGGGGACCGCGGGCTTCCAGGGGTGAAGCTCCAGTTAACCCTTGCACCAAACTCTCGACTCCTTGACCTCTCAAAGGTCCACCTAAGCCCCAGCAGACTGGGTTCCTATGGGCTCCTCCTGGGGGGACCGTGGACTTCCAGTGGTGAAGACTCCGTTCCTCTTCTTGACGTCACGACTCTTCGTCTACCTCCACAGTCGCCTCAGACTCCAGTGCCGAGGGTCAGCTGGTCGCATCTTCTGTCCTGCCTCGCCAACCGACGGGAGAACCTACGGATCCACTTCCTAAGGTACACCATCCTCCCGTCTGCCCAAGGGTTCACAACCTGAGCATAACAC
Organism: Rhinatrema bivittatum; assembly: GCF_901001135.1. Lineage (NCBI taxonomy): Eukaryota > Metazoa > Chordata > Amphibia > Gymnophiona > Rhinatrematidae > Rhinatrema > Rhinatrema bivittatum. Next base: position 340,638,899 of record NC_042617.1, read on the forward strand.
TGATAAAACAATGAAGCTATATTACAAGGAAAAACCAAGGGAAAGGGGACCATTACCAAGATTCATGGCTCATTTCAACTATTCAAATGAATCACAACATTTTAAATACTTTCAATCCCAAGGAGCTTGCTCGATTTGATGCATTGTAGAGTATATCTTAGCAAGGTCAATAGGGAAGCAAGAAAACTTAGAAAACAGTGTAGTTGGTTCATAAATATACTAACACATTTCACATCACTCTTCATTTTTGGACATATACACAAGCTCTCTTTCAACATGGAAAGGCTATAAAATACAAGAACATATGCATGCACAAATGCTGGTGCATTTGAGTTACGCAAATTCGGACATATCTGCATAAATGCTGATTTATCTGCCTAAGCAGTGGCACATAACCAGACAAGCAGCACTTTTCAAACTTATCCAGCCATGTAGGCTAGATAAATCAGAATATAGCCGGATAAGTGCAGTTACTTATCAAAATACGTTCAAATTTGTCCGTCTAAGTAGCGGGATAAGCTGAATAAGTTGGAAATTAGCCAGATAAGTGTGTACAACTCACATACCAGCATATTTATATTTCCAGTTTTACAAGTACACACATGTAGATTGTTATCGTGTTAATGTAATGGCTTTTACATGCATAAATCAGGGCATTTTATAACATACATATGGCAATGAAATAACCAGTTTTACCATTTAGTCTTTTTTTTTTCAATTATTTCTTTATTGAATTTTTTTCAAACAATATACATAAAACATGAATATGTTACTTCACAAAGTAAAATATATAATTCTAAATTTGAGAACAAATAATAATTTCCTATGATTAGACAAATAATCCTCTAATTTTCTCAAGTTAGAATTTCCAATAATGAGGGGGATCTGATTATCAAATAAATTCCCATACTTACAAATCATGTGGAGGGACAACTACTTCTTTATTCTCTATTGTATCTCCTAGAATCATTTCTTGGTTACTTTTTGGACTTGATTTATCTTGCAAGAAGTTTTCTAATTGAGACGGTTCATTGAAACTGAATTTCTTACCCTGGAAATTAATAAAACATCTAGACGGATACCTCATATAAAACGTTGCTCCGATTTCCAGGGTTTTACTTTTCAGTTCCAAGAATCGTTTCCTACGGACCTGAGTGGACTTTGAAACATCCGGAAACATATAAATCTTTTTACCACAAAACTGTAGGTCCTTATTTCTAAAGAATTTCTCCAATAAACATTCTTTTTCACTTTCCACCATAAAAGATACAAAGAGAGTTGCTCTGTTGTTAATAATATCTATTGATTCCTCTAAAAATGTAGTAATTCCAACACTATTTTCCTCACTTAACTTGTTCTTATCGTATCGAGGTACAAAATAATGTATTTTTGAAAAAGATGGTATATCTTTTTCCTCATACATCAAGATTTCTTTTAAATACTTTATTAACATTTCTCTTGGAGATACTAACCTCGTTATTGGGAAGTTTACTAATCTTAAGTTTTTTATTCTTATCAAATTCTCCAAGTTTTCTAAATCATAATGTATTGAGGTGTTATCTCTAACTAATACATTTTCTACTTTCTGTAGGCTCTCTATTTTCCCTGTTGTTTCATTCATCAATATTTCTACAGCACTCAATCTTTTACCTTGTTCTAAAATTGACGTTCTATTAATACTAATTAGAGAAGTGAGAGAAGAATTAACTTGCGTCAAATTCATGTCCAATTTCACCAGAACCCTCCACAGATCCGAAAGAGTCACTTTGGAAGGGTCCACAGCCGAAATCTGTGGACTACCAACAGTTACCACCGGATTCCTTTCCTGTGCCTCACTCGAAACATCTCTGAGGCACACAGAAAGGTCAGATACATCCGCCGCAACTTGCAAACTTCCTGCACTTACGTTGGATGCAACTTCCCCATCCAGCTGGTCCTCTCCCGGATTCCTGTGCAGTTGAGGGGGAGTTACTGCATTGCCTGGACTCAGCGAGGCTTCCGACGAGTCTCGCAAACTGTCCATCTTTGGCAAACCCTGCCGACTTACATGGGCGTCCATGGGTCCAAGCTTAGGTGTTATTGTTGCAGGAGACGATGTAACATATCTTGCCTTCCTTTTGCGGCCCATCAAATCGCAGATGTTTCCTTCCCAGCCAAATCCCGGTCAAAGCCGGTCTAAGCCGCGCGCGCCTTCGGCACGCGCGGCGTCGGCTGCGCGCCGGCGTCGGCTGCGCGCCGGCGTCTCTCGGGTTTTAAAGACCCGGACTCCTGATGATGACGTAAGTCCTCTGCTCAGCTGATGTTAATTGCTGTCTTTCAGTTACTCACTGCTCGCTTCTAGTTGTTTATTAGCGTGCGTTTTCACTCCGGGGACTCCAATCAGGGCGGCTCGTTGTCTCTCCAACTCTCACTCGGCCAGACCCCGTTTACCATTTAGTCTATCAGTTCACCCAGTCCATTTGCAGCTCATGAAGACCCTCCTGACTCTTCAGCCTGAGGTTACCCATTGCACCGAAATCCTCTACCCAGTCATTTTTTCACTTTAATGATGTTTACAATTGCCTGCATCAGATATTGAGTAGAAGTGTAATATATACACTTGTCATTTTGTCAGGTTTTAAAATAGCAACTTATGCATGTAAATGTTGGCTTCACCTGAAATGCCTCTGGCACACCCCTTTCTTACATATGCAAAGTTACTCGCAGAATCTGATTTATGTGTGTAAGTTGCAGTTTTGAAAATAGCTTGTATTCTTGTATGTGCTATTTTATATGTGCAAGTGCTTTTTTTTTTATGTGTGCACTGTTTGAAAATTCACCTCATTGTGAAATGGGTGGATATTTTGTCTCAGATACTTAAATAAATCTCAAGTCCCAGGTCTCATACCTTTCCTGTAGTCTTCCCTGTTTCTCCTTTTCTTCTCCTGGCAATACCGGGTTGGCACTCCTCTAAAGCAGCGATTCTCAACTGGTGTGTCACCAAGCACCAGCAGGTGTGTCGTGGTTTCCCGATATCCCGCCGCCCCAGTTGTACACGAGACGCACACATTCTTCCACTAACACTGCTACCATTCTGTCCAGGCAAGAACAGCAGCAGTGTTTAAAAAAAACAAAAAAACCCCAAAACCTGCCCCATCCCTTCCTATTTCATTAAATATAAAGCCCCCTCCCCCCCGATCCCCCTCAAGACTCTCCCAAGGACCCTAGTGGCCAGCGGGGGCCCGGGAGTGATCTCCCTCTCCCGGGCTGTCGGCTGCTAGTAATCAAAATGGCGCCAGCGGTCCTTTGCCTTTACCATGTGACACTGGGTCCCCCGCTGGACCACCAGGGACCTTGGGCGAGTCTTGAGTGGGGTTGGGACAGGGGAGCTTAATATTTAATGAAATAGGAAGGGATGGGGCAGGTTTGGGGTTTGTTTGTTTTTTTATAAACACTGTTGTCGTTTTTGTCTGGACAGAACAGCAGCAGTGTTAGTGGAAGAATTTGTGTGTCTCATGCACAACAGGGGTCCAGAGTGACAGTGAGCCAGAGGAGGAGAGCGTATTTGTGTGTGATTTACAGCATGTATGTAAGAGAAAGCATATTCGTGCTAGTGTGACAGTATGTGTCAAAGTGAGAAAGCATATGTGTGATTGAGAGAGACAGGTCAGGGAAGTGATGTTTTTGTGTGTGAGAGAGATAGACAAACTGGTAAAGGAGGTGACTGGTGTGTGTGAGGGAGGCAGAGACAGAGACTGGTCAAGGAGGTGACTGGTGTGTGTGTGTGTGTGTGTGTGTGTGTGGGTGTGTGTGTGTGAAGGAAAGAGAAAACTGTTCAAGGAGGTGACTGGTGTGTGTGTGTGTGTGAAGGAGAGAGAAGACTGTTCAAGGAGGTGACTGGTGTGCATGTGAGGGAGACAGAGACTGGTCAAGGAGGTGACTGGTATGAGTGTGAGGGAGACAGAGACTGGTCAAGGAGGTGACTGGTATGAGTGTGAGGGAGATAGAGACTGGTCAAGGAGGTGACTGGTGTGTGTGTGTGTGTGTGTGTGTGTGTGTGTGTGTGAAGGAAAGAGAAAACTGTTCAAGGAGGTGACTGGTGTGTGTGTGTGTGAAGGAGAGAGAAGACTGTTCAAGGAGGTGACTGGTGTGCGTGTGAGGGAGACAGAGACTGGTCAAGGAAGTGACTGGTGTGCGTGTGAGACAGACAGAGACTGGTCAAAGAGGTGACTGGTGTGTGTGTGTGTGAAGGAGAGAGAAGACTGTTCAAGGAGGTGACTGGTGTGCATGTGAGGGAGACAGAGACTGGTCAAGGAGGTGACTGGTGTGTGTGTGTGTGAAGGAGAGAGAAGACTATTCAAGGAGGTGACTGGTGTGCATGTGAGACAGACAGAGACTGGTCAAAGAGGTGACTGGTATGTGTATTTGGGAGACAGAGATTGGTCGTGGGTGTAATTGGAGTGTGTGTGAGAGAGAGAGAGAGCTGATCATGGGCCCTAAAGAATAGGACCAAGAGGACAGAGCTTCAGCGGCCACTGCTGCTTCTGGTGTGTGCTGTTGGCCTGCAAGGGAAAGGAATAGGAGAGTTGCTGGAGAGGGTAAGTAAAGGTAGCTTTTTAAGTTTATTTTTCTTGATTGACTGTCATTTTAATTATTTAAGTTTTTTGAAATATTTTATTGATATTTGGAAATGATTTAATAATTTTTACGATTTTTAATTGTTGGATGTTGTTTTGTTCATCAGCTGTTTTGCAACATTTATTAGTATAGATTTTAGGGATGTGAATCGGGCTTCGGACGATTGAAAATATCGTTGATATTTTCAAAATCGTCAGAAATCGGGGGCTCCCCCAAAAGGATAGGAAAACCCCACGATATTGTTCGTAGGGGTTCTTTTATCGTTTTGGGGGAGGGCGGGAAAAACGGCACACAAAAATAACCCCTAAACCCACACCGACCCTTTAAAACTAATCCCTTAGCTTCCCCCACCCTCCCGTCCCCCCCCCCAAAAAAAAACTTTTACAGGTACCTGGTGGTCCAGTGGGGGTCCCGGGAGCGATCTCCCGCTCCCGGGCTGTCGGCTGCCACTAATCAAAATGGCACTGATGGCCCTTTGCCCTTACCATGTGACAGGGTATCCAGGCCATTGGCTGGCCCCTGTCACATGGAAGGAGCACTGGATGGCCCGCGCCATTTTTAAAGATCGGCTCGGGCGCAGCTGATAAACAAAACCGCGATCGAGCCGGATGAAAAAAAAAACCCACGATGTGAATCGGAACTGGAATCCGAACCGATTCCGGTTCCGATTCACATCTCTAATAGATTTACAATTATTTCTGAGTAGAGATCTATAGCAGCTTGGCTTGCTCTGTTTTCCTAATAGGAGGTGTATTAGTGTTTAGGGCCTGGTTTAATATTTGTAGTGTAGCCTTTTCATAGATAGGGTTGTTACTGTTTGAGTGTGTTCCATAATGCAGGTGTAACTTTGTACCTGTGCGCGCATGTTATAAAATCGTGTGTCCATGTGTGCACGCCGGGGAGCACGCGCACATGGATGCACTTGTGCAGCTTTTAAAATCTACCTCTATATTTCTGTTTCCATTTCTCCAGGTTTGCACTGCATGCAGAATGGATTTTTGGGTTTCCATTCCAGTTTATGTCTCCATATTTATAATTTGTGGTCTTTCTGTACTTGGTGAAGGTCAGTTCTGAGTGTGTGACTGAGGTGAGGTATTTTACTAGCATGTAGGCATTTGTTATCAATCTTATTTGTTTTGTTTTCTCAAAAGGAAATGCATTGGTGGTAAATTACTGTCTTTTCATAAGCAGGGCTATAGCACCTGGTAGTAGAGGGAGTTTGTTTTGCTTTTACTGAGATGTCACCCGAACCAGAATATCTTTTTTATATGGTGAATTGTATGGGGAATGCCCTCGTTCTTCTCTGCACCCTTTGTTGGGGGGTCAAGGGGGTTCCTGTGGATGTAGAGTGCATGTTTACATTTAGCGCTGCAATGGTCACATGTTCAGTGTGTCACACATGTGAGAACCATCTGTCAGGTGTGTCCTGACTGACCAAAGGTTGAGAACCACTGCTCTAAAGTATTTCTCACTTGGGTCAGTAATGTTATACTCTTGAATGATACTCTAAATTGAAATTCCTTTTCTCTGTTAATGAATGTGAATCCATTCCTCTGAGATGGCACAGCTACTTTTCAGGTTCTTTCTAGATGAAAGACACCACTTCCTGCAGATTTTACACAATCTGAGACCCTGGGCCCTAGAGTGCTCAATCAATAAAATAAAAACAAGAAGGAAAAATCGTACTCGAAGGGGAAACTAAATAAGAGGCAGAAAGGGTAGAAAAACTTCTTCCTCGGACAACAAAAAAGTTTTCCATAACCATGGACAAAATTAAGGGTTAAGGCACTCTGTCACCATTCTTTTACTCAGGTCTCAGTCTGAGACCCAGAGTCCTTGTGAATAAAAATTAATCAAAATAGGGGACAGGAAAGGTCAAGCAGAGTTGCTTACCTGTAACAGGTGTTCTCCAAGGACAGCAGGATGTTAGTCCTTACACATGGGTGACATCATCAGATGGAGCCCGGCACACTGAGCATGCTGCTAACCACGCATCCACGTGGGGTCCCTCTTCAGTATTATAACATAGAGTTCGCGAAAAATAAAATAAAAAACCGAGAGAAACCCAACTCTGCGGGATGGCGGGCGGTTTTCATGAGGACTAACATACTGCTGTCCATGGAGAACATCTGTTACAGGTAAGCAACTCTGCTTTCTCCAAGGACAAGCAGGATGGGTGATTATGAAGCTCCAGGCCACTCCCAACACTTGCAGCATAAACAAGTGCCAACGTGCACAACAACTAGAGATACAATAACCAGAGGAGCAGGCCTGCACCCAAGGATAGGGCCCATGGAGGGTTTTCATGCCTGAAAGAGATTACAGAAGACTGATTGTCCAAAACGACTGTCCTGCCAGCCATCCTTATTTAGGCAATAATGGGACTTGAACAAGGTTTTGTAACCAGAAAATAATTTGAATATTTAAATGTTAAGAGTCCTCAAATGCCTATATTATACTCTGTACCTAAAGTGCATAAGAATAAAGAAAAGCCACCTGGGCGACCCATTGTTTCGGCGAATGAATTGGTATTGGAAGGACTGTTGTATGTGGATAAATTCATAAAACATTTTGTGCAGGCAGAGGCAATTCCTTCTTATCCTAGAGACTCTATGCATGTGTTAAGGATTTTGGAAGATCTGGGTGATCAATATTCGGAATGCCTATTAGTCACAATGGATGTAGTTGCGCTCTATGGGCTGGATTTTCAAATCTTGTACGCACGTAAATCCAGTTACGCGCGCCGGGCCTAAAGCCCCGGGATGCATCTAAGTCCCGGGGCTTTACTAAAGGGGCGGGGCATGGGCAGGGAGGGGCTCTCCGGGGGCGGGGCCAGGGACCTCTGACACAGCAGCCATTTGCCGCTGTGTCAGAGGATTGCGCGCTGGCAGGCTGCCGGCGCTCACAACTTGCGCCTTCCCGGAGGCAGGCGGAAAATGTAAGATAAAAGTCGGGGGGTTAGAGTAGGGCTAGGGGGAGAAAGGTTAGGGGAAGGGGTGGGAAGGTCAGGCTAGGGGGAAGGGAACGGGGGTAGGCAGTGCAGCTCGGCAGTGCATTTCTGCACCCCCTTGCGCGCGCCGACCCCTGATTTTATAATTTGCATGCGTGCACCCTTTTAAAATCTACTCCTATACGAATATTCCTCAGGATGATGCATTGGAAGAACGTGCGCGTCCTTACACTGTACCAATGAACTTCAGTGTAAGATTGGCCAGCATAGTGTTAAAAGAGAATTATTTCATATTTGAAGATTGATTATTTAACAAATATCTGGCTCATTTTGAGAAGAAATGGATTGCTAATGCACCATTTGCTGACAAGATTTACAAGATTTGCAAAGTTTACTGTTCTATGTAATGGCAGTGCCAAAAGTTCTGTTTAATGACACTGTCAAAAAGTTTTAGTTTTCTGGAAACCGATACGATGTGCAAACGGCTATCGGTATATAAAATCATTTAAATAAATAAAATAAATAAATAAATAAGATTTATGTTTGGAAAAGATATATAGATGACGTCCTGATGGTGTGGTCTGGAAATGTTGAATTGAATGGATTCCACAAATTAATTAATTCATGTGAAGGAAATAAACAACTTTATATGGACAGTCATGACTAATCTATACTGTTCCTAGATTTGGAGATATTTAAAGATAATGAAGGGTATCTTAAAACATCTTTATATGTAAAACTGACTGATTTGAATCAAGGATTGCATTACAGTAGTTTTCATCCTATTCAACTGAAGAAAAATCTACCTATATCTGAGTTTTTTAGATGCAGAAGGAATTGTTCTGAATTGAGTAGATTTAAGAATGAAGCAAGAAGAATTGGTAATAATTCTGTATCGAGGTGTTACCCTATTGCCTGTGTAAAACGAGCTTATAAAAAAGCAAGATTCATTAATAGAGATTTGTTATTAAAAGAAAGAACAAAAGAAGTTCAAAAGGATATGTTCACATGTGTGTAACAAGGTATTCACCTTTATCAGCAGGAATACATAAAATAATTCAGAAACATTGGTCAGTTGTACAAATGTAACCACAATTCCAGAATAGTGTAGTAAGAATGGCATATACATGAAATCACAATTTAAAAGGAATGTTTGTCCCTGTCAACATTGCTGAAGGTGCAGAATCGAGCCATGTATATATTATCAAAGAAAACAGTGAATGGGTTTATGAAATTTTACCTGAACTTAATCCCACATACTGGGCACTGGGCAGTGTCATTTCAAATGTGGGGTTAATGCTCAGTTAAAATTTTTCATAGACCCAGCAATGAACAAGCAGCACGAATTGAGAGAATTTTCAAACTGTTCAACACCTTCAGTAATTTATATGATCAAATGCCCTTGTGATTTATTGTACATCAGGAAGACGAGTAGAGTATTTTGCATGAGATTGATTGAACATAGAAGCTGTCTCCATTTGCTCCTATGGTGAATCAGAGTGTGAAAGAAAATCACACATTTGAACAATTACATTGCCATGTAATTGAGGTGGTAAAAAAGCATCACCTTGGTGGCAATGTGGATGCATATCTGTCAAGAAGAGAATTGCAGTGGATTTACCGGTTAAATACTGTTGAACCAAGGGGGCTTAATAGGAATATGGAATGGAATTGTATCCAATGAACACGCATTGTGAGATACATCAGTGATGACGGGTGAGCGTAATAGAACATGATTGGTTCATTAAAAATCTTAGGGTGTGTATAAAATAGTCTGGAAGCTTTTAGTTTGTGGACCGCCATTGATCGCAGAAATTTTTGTGTTGTAAGTAAGTGCACTATCTATTACAAAATTAAGAGAAATGCATATTCTTTTTAAAAGAGTAAAAGTAATTTGTTTGTTTATAGATTGAACTTTGAGGCAGCTGGGGAAGCGAAACACTGTCAGCATCAGGATTTTGGAATGGGTGGTGTAGCAGTCTGTGAATCCGATTTCACGAGAAATCTTCACAAGAACTTAAGTACAAGTTGATATCTGCTTTTGTGAACATTTGATTATATAGATTGTTGAACTGAGCTATAAGAGGAGCCCTTATAGTTGGTTTAAATTGAAGAGCGATACCAACTGAGATTATACGTTGTTTGAATTTTTTATAAGAAATGCAGATAAAATATGAAATTTAAATTAGGATAAATAAAAAAGAAGTAAAAATTAAAAGTAAAGAATTGAAAAATAGGCAGGATTGTGATTATAGGGCCCAATGACTAAAACAAGTATATAGGACTCTGTGGGACTATAGTCTCAATTGAGTTTAAAAATCTGTCCTGAGGTCCATTCCTCCTAATTAATTTTATTCTAATAGAAGTGCATTTTGTGGGAACTGAATTTTTGGTTTTTAGCTCAGCAAGTTAGCCAGATAAACCTATCTGAATAACACACACCACTTAGCCAGATAAGCTGGAACTTATCCAGCTAACTGGCATAGAATATGGACCACTTTATGTTTTTTTCAATTTGGGAAATAAAGCAAAAAAAAAAAAATCCCCCGAAAAAGAAAAAGCTACGGCTGCAGTTCCCTATTATTTTCTCAATTATAGTTTTGCAAATAATGTTTGCATTTCAGAGAATGAGTCAGCAAAATGCAGAATATGATTTAAAGCTAGAGTACAGAGAAGTCATTTAATAAGTTTTGGGCAGCTGCTAGAAAACTCTGGGCAAAGTTAAAGGGATCCACAATGTCGATGATGCTACCTGTGAATGCCAGCCACTTATTAATAGATATTGCTATATTTTTCACCGTGCTGCCTCAGGGATACACAATAAGATTTTACTATCATTACCTTACTAAGCTCTTATGGTAAAAACAATAGGGTTCTAATTCAGTAAACGGGAAGAGTCTTCTGCGCTGATGTATTGTTTGTCACATTTTGGAAGCAGAGTGCCATTAGTGCAATGCTTTTGTGTGCCTTGACCTAGTTTCTTCCTCCAGTGGAATGAATACAAATGGTGGAGTCAAATGTACTAATGACTGGCTGATCTTCCTTGGGAATTCACTGTACAGCGGGAACATTTTTTTTGTTTTTAATTACGGGGACTTTATTCCTCATGGGGTGGCAACACCCAGTAATTCAAACCTTCCAGTCAGAAGTCTCGTCATGGCTATACAAAATGAAAAGGTTGTTAATCCCAGCAGACTCTCTGCTAATTTTATTGGGGTCGATTGAAAGAAGATCACTGTTTAGAGCTAAAAAGGGTATTGTAATGATAAATCACATTAGTGGCAGCAAAACAGGCTAATGAAAAAAATAAAAAATACTGGAATAATCCCATTAAACCCTCTCATGAGACTTGGATTCCATGACTGTGGGACACCGATGCTTTTGAATAATTAACACATGTAATAAAAGATTATCCTAGTGCTGTTTCTTTTTAATAATTGTGGGAGATTGGGATATGTGTACACAGCAGATAGTCAGGGTTGCAGTTTATTTCTTGCATCTCCAACAGCTCTGATAAATCAGACTTGTAACCCTGGGAGTCCAGGTTCACTGTCAGAGATTGTGTAGGAAGCCCCGAGGCCCTGGATGCTGTGGTGGGGAATTCAGAAAGGGGCACGACAAGTGAGATGGTTAAATTTGCGGATGACAAAAAATTATGCAGAGTAGTTAAATCTCAAACAGATTGTGATAAATTGCAGGAGGACCTTGTGAGACTGGAAGATTGGGCTTCCAAATGGCAGATGAAATTTAATGTGGACAAGTGAAAGGTGTGTAGGGAAAAATAACCCATGCTGTGGTTACACGATGTTAGGTTCCATATTAGGAGCCAGGAAAGAGATCTAGTTATCATAGTGGATAATACATTGAAATTGTTGGCTCAGTGTGCTGCGGCAGTCAAAAAACCAAAACAATGTTAGGAATTATTAGGAAGGGAATGGCGAATAAAAAGGTGGATGTCATATTGCCTCTGTATCGCTCCATGGTGAGACCGCACCTTGAATACTGTGTACAGTTCTGGTCGCCACATTTCAAAAAAGATGTAGTTGCACTGGAGAAATTACAGACAAGGGCGACCAAAATGACAAAGGGGCTGGAACGGCTCCCCTATGAGGTTAGGCTAAAAAGGTTATGGCTGTTCAGCGAAATGAGATGGCTGAGGGGGGATATGATAGAGGTCTACAAAATCATGAAAGGACTTGAATGGGTAAATGTGAATTTGTTATTTACTCTTTTGGATAATATAAGGTCTAGGGGGCACTCCATGAAGTTAGCAAGTAGCTCATTTAAAAAAAATCACAGAATTTTTTTTTCACTCAACATATAATTAAGCTCTGGAATTCATAGTCAGAGGGTGTGGTTATGACAGTTAGTGTAACTGGGTTTAAAAAAAGGTTTGGATAATTTCCTAGAGCAGAAGTCCATAAACTGCTATTAATGAATAAGGATTAGTAGCTTGGGATTTATTCATTTAATGTTTGGGTACTTGCCAGATGTTGCACTGGAGATGGACCCTTGGCCTGGTGCAGGATTGTTATGGCCCTCTGGTCGGACCCAGAGAGCACCTGCCACAAGGAGCACACATAATAACAAAAGAACATAAGAAATTGCCATGCTGGGTCAGACCAAGGGACCATCAAGCCCAGCATCCTGTTTCCAACAGAGGCCAAACCAGGTCACAAGAACCTGACAATTACCCAAACACTAAGAAAATCCCATGCTACTGATGCAATTAATAGCAGTGGCTATTCCCTAAGTAAACTTGATTAATAGCAGTTAATGGACTTCTCCTCCAAGAACTTATCCAAACCTTTTTTGAACCCAGCTACTTTAACTGCACTAACCACATCCTCTGGCAATAAATTCCAGAGCTTAATTGTGCGCTGAGTGAAAAAGAATTTTCTCCGATTAGTCTTAAATGTGCTACTTGCTAACTTCATGGAATGCCTCCTAGTCCTTCTATTATTTGAAAGTGTAAATAACCGATTCACATCTACTCGTTCACGATCTCTCATGATCTTAAAGACCTCTATCATATCCCCCCTCAGCCATCTCTTCTCCAAACTGAACAGCCCTAACCTCTTCAGTCTTTCCTCATAGGGGAGACAGAGGCTAGCTGGAGCTTTGCCAATAACAGTTCGGGGTTTCTGCAGGTTGAGCCCTTGGGTACCCTGACCACCTGGACTTAGGTGGGCCTCAGATGGTCTCCCAGAGAGGTAGCGGAGGGGTGTGCCCACCAGGAGCAAGGGTGCGCGGCTGATGCTGAAAGGATGGACTAGACCTGAACTGGAAGCTCCGGAGACCTCAAGGAGGTAACTGTTCAGGAAGGTTCTCTGGGCCTGCGGGTCTAGTCTGGTGAAGGCCGCGGGTTGAATCCAAGCAGGTTGGTGTGGTAGTCACGGTAGGCCAGAAGAGAGTGTCCGAGTGAAGCGCAAGGGTCAAAGCCAGAGTATCCATCTAGTCAGCCAAAGCAGGGGTCAACACCAATGTCAGTCCGAGTGTAGTCAAGGCAAGCGAGGATCAGTTCCAGGCAGGAGATGAAGAGAATGGTCAGGCAGGCAGTGGTCAGTTCCAGGCAGCAGTTGAAGAGAATGGTCAGGCAGGCAGATGAAGAGAATGGTCAGGCAGGCAGTGGTCAGTTCCAGGCAGAAGATGAAGAGAGTAGTCAGGCAGGCTGAGGTCAGTACCAGAGATCAGTCTGAAAAGGTACTACCTGAGTGGGGACACAGGAAGGACACAGGAACACTGGAGACGCTGGAACAAGGAGATGCTGGAACAAGGATCAGATACGAGGAACAGGCAAACTAGTACACTGAGGTGTTGACCCAATTGCCAAGGCGAGGTGCTGGGGGCAGGACCTCACTTTATATAGGACTTCTATGTGATGTCATCAATTCACATCCGAGTCGGGTTTCCCGCGCTTGGCCCTTTAAATATCGAGACGTCGGCCGCGCGTGTGCCTAGGGGTGGGGCCGAAGCGGCTGAAGACACGGAGCCCCGACGGGAGCTCCGCTGCAAGGTCTGCAGCATGGAGGAAGCTGGAGAGGGCCGCGGTGAGCGACGAGGACGGCGGGAGCTGGCAGCAGCGGCAAGATTAGAGCTAGTTGAGGGCTACACGAGGTGAGCAGGCCCGCTTGCGGCACCCATGCGGCCTGGACGCACAACCCCAGGTACTTTTGACTTTGTTGGCCTCTGTTGGATATGGTATTCTGGACTTGCTACCCCTGACTTAAGTCAGTGATGATGCATTAAAGGATTATATCAGTGAATGCTTGTGCAATCTGAGGATCCATGTCAGACTAATTGCTTTTGCATGAGGGAATGCACTCAAGTGCCCCAGAGAAGTGTCCTTGGAGATGCCAGTGCTCCTCCATAAGTGCAGGTTTACATAACAATAAAACTAAGGGGTAGATTTTAAAAGGGTTACGCGCATAAGGTACGCGCGTAACCCTTTTAAAACACCCCTGCGCACGCTGAGCCTATTTTGCATAGGCTTGGCAGCGCGCGCAAGCCCCGGGACACACGTAAGTCCCGGGGCTTCGCTAGGGGGGCGTGTCGGGTGGGCGGCGCGACGTTCAGGGCATTCCAGGGGGCGTGTCGGGGCGTGGTGCCGGCTCGGAGGCATTTCGGGGGCGCGACCAAGGCCTCCGGAACAGCCCCCAGGTCGGGAGATGGCGCGCAAGAGTTACACCTGCTGGAGGCAGGCGTAACTTTTTAAATAACGGTAAGGGGGGGTTAGATAGGGCCGGGGAGGTAGGTTAGGTAGGGGAAGGGAGGGGAAGGTGTGGGGGGGTGGAAGGAAAGTTCCCTCCTAGGCCGCTCCGATTTCACAGCGGCCTCGGAGGGAACAGGCAGCGCGCGCAGGGCTCGGCGTGCACAAGGTGCACAAATGTGCACCCCCTTGTGCGCACCGACCCCGGATTTTATAAGATACGTGCGGCTACGCGCGTATGTTATAAAATCCAGCGTACTTTTGTTTGCGCGCGCGCTGTTTTTTAAAACGTACCCCTATGTGTGCTTCCAGCAAAGTAGTGCACATTACATGGTGCCCATGCAGACTATTATATGTAAGTAAAACAAATTGCATGTTACAGTCACAGATGATAGAGCATCGTAGTGCCATAAACTGCCAGAGATTGTAAGCCCCATTAGTAGTGCACTGTCCGGCAGACAGACATACATTTGAAGATTTATTTTTCTCAGTTTTGGAGGAACTTAAAGTGAATGAACATGCAATGATCATAATCTTATGTTAAGTCAACATGAACAAAAATGGATCTTTAAATTGTAGACTGTGTCTCAATAAGGAAGTTGATTGGTCTGTGTTCCAGTAGATGTGTGCAGTGACATTGCAGTTTCTAATAGGTGAAAAGGTCCATCTGTTTAGCCCTTTAAATTTTAGTGGTGTTTTGGTAGCTGCCGCCATTTTTTTGAAAGCTAAGCAGAGCCTGGAGTGGTCAGATTAGGGGTATGGTCTCACGTAGTCGCCATTTTATTTTATTTTATTTTGATGTGTTTTTAAATTGTACTTTTTGTGATTTGGTCCCCTGATGAAGGCACTTGCTGGCACTGAAACATTGTCAACGGTGGGCCTCAGTTTGAAAGCACTCATGTTTGTGGGGTGAGTGGAACATGTTTAAGTGTGTCAGACAAGCAGAAATAAATTTTCAAAATATAAAAGTTTGTTAAAAATAAAAGATCTATAAGCAATTGTTTTAAAGGTGTAATAAATAAAAATAAAGCCTGGAATAAAGGTGAGGAAAAGGTAAATGACGTTTTTCAGAGTGCTTTTTCTATGATAGGGACTGAAGCCTGTTGCTGCATGAGCGTGTGGATTAAGATTTCTAAGCACATTTAAAATCTGATACTATTACGAGTAAATTTATATCTTAAATATTGGAGCTTTTTTTGTATATTTTTGGAATTACATAAGAATAATACATCGCCTCACACTGTTGGAGTGGGGCTGTTAAAACTGTAGGGATATGCATTCATTTGAAACAAAATTTCATTTCATTTATAGCCCCCCTGAAACAAATAGAGGGGTCCTCACAAATAAAACAAAAATTTTCACCTCATTCTTTCATGTTTCCCATTCAAATCTATAGCATTTCCAAGAATATGACTATGTACTGCTGAGCAAAAAACCAACTGATAACTGTAGCAACCCACTCTTGCTTATGCGACATTACAGCCTGGTCAGAGCTGAGGCAGTCAAGTAGGCAATGAGACCAGACAGAGGACAGATCATAGTGCAGCATCTTTTAAACCAGTTTATAGATGCTATCTGGATCAAGTGACACTGATGTCCTCACACTGAAAGGACTGATCATGTGCAAGAAGCTCTGTATTTCTTCTAGCAGTTGTAGGGAAACACCTGTGATGAGATGCTGTTTCAGAGTATTAAAATAAAAAGCTAGAAAAACTTGGATTTGAAACTGGTAAAGGACTGTTTATGATCTTCTTTATTGTGGTAGTCTCACTCACTGTACCAGAAGACAGTGGCACTGCTGCATTTTTTCTTCATTGGGGGAAGGTCAGGGTAGGGGTGTGGAGATGGTAGCAGTGCTAGTGAATTTTTTTGTCTCTGTCTTGTCTGAGTGTCTCAGTTAAGTCAGCAGTGAGTATAGAATAAGGGCAGACTGAAGAGAGGAAGAGTCTTACCAGGTTACCAGTCTTTTTGTTTAAAAGTATTTTTCTGTGTGGAAAAGGAGTCAGTCATCACTGAGTGCAAACAATATAGCAAACATACAATAAGTATTTATCAGACAGTAGAGCGGTACTGTAAGTAGAGGTACAGTATTCCTTTGTGCACTTCAAATTCCATCATATTATTGAGAGAAAAAGGACAAGAAGGGAATGGCAGCCTTGTCAAAGGGTAAAGGTTTTACTGGAGAAGCAGCCCAGCCTAGGAGCAATGATAGTAGAAATAGGGGTCACGATTTGAAACTCCAGGGAGGAAGACTTAGAACCAATGTCAGGAAATATTTCCTCACTGAGAAGGTGGTGGATGCCTGGAATGCCCTTCTGGAGGAAGTGGTGAAGACTAAAACTGTGGATTTCAAAGGGGCATCGGATAAACACTGTGGATCCCTAAAAGACTAGAGGATGGGAATAAATAAAAATGTTTAACCGGCATGGAGCAACAATTACTACCCTTAAGAGAAACATGGGGGTAAACTGCACAGAGCAGCAGTTACTACCTTGGGAAGCTTGCTGGGCAAACTAGATGGACCATTTTGATGTTTTCCTGTCGTCATTACTAAGTTACTATGTTATTATAGAAAAGGCAGCCCTGCTACTAAGTTGAAAAAAAACTTTCTTAGCCACCGAATAGCAGGAGTGTAAGGCAGCTCAAAGTTGAAATAACTGAAATGTGTAGAGCACATGCCTCCACCACCTGTTCCTCTCTCTTTTGTTTTGCAGTAGAAAAGGGAAAAGGTGGGAGAGCTATCCAAGGCTGGCATAGGCAGGATAGGGGCAGCAGAAGTTCAATGCCCAAAAACAATAGTATTCTCTTCTATAGTTAGAGCTTCTGAGGCAGTGAAGGCAGTATTTTCACTAAGTGATTCTAAGGAAGAATCTTGTCTATGATCCTATGAATTAAATCTTGAATAGCTAGTAGGTAAATAAAAATTTGGGTGGATTAGTCAATAGTATCGTAGCCTCCAGTGTTGTGATGGGGAGATAGATGATATGGAATTGACAGCAACCCCCGGGATGAACAGGTAGTGTATGTAGATAGTGTGAGTGATGCCCCTGGCATTTTTCTTCAGATCTACCCTCTACTTCAACTCCAGTGACAGTATAAGCCCCCAAGGATGTAGAGAAGAGATTGTGGAAAGCATCCCTTATCTGGAGGCATTTTAAAGTGAGTAAGGACCCCCATTTTAGTATATTCACTGCAACAAGGTCATCAATTGAGGGAAGCAAGTGGGCTATCTGACAAATGCTGTTATGCAGCATCACCTACAGAAACAGCATCCTCTAGCATTGAAATCAGAGATGGTTTCAATACTAGCCTGGGGACTCCTTCTGCCACTCAAAGTAAAAGCCAGAGGAAAGGAGATGAAAAGAGGAAGACTTTTCTCCAAGCTGATCCTATGGCCCATTTCAGCAGTCAAGTAGCAGCCAGCAGCCCCCTTGCCATGCATCTGCAGTGGTGACCAAGCATAAAGGAAATGAGGTGATGTTCCATATCCTAGAGCAAGAGGCAATAATAATGAAGAGCATTGGGGAAATGATTGCCTTGGATAACTAGCTCCTGAAAGTAGTGGAGAATGTGAGTTTTAACCATCCACTGCATGAATTAGCACCTATTTACAAAATCCCCTCCAGGATGGCATTTAGTAGGCAGGTTGTCCTCATCCTGTACAACCAGTAACATAGTCGCATCCAGGTGCAGCTGGCTAAGGCAGAGTGGAGTAGCATGCATTTCACCAGCAATATCTACATCAGTGTAACACTACACATGCTTACATGTCCCTGATGTCACACTGGTGAGACCTGGCTGAGGCAGGGGCAGGCAAGAGCTCTAGTGGGGACCGAGCATCAGGGTGCAGATGGGCTGTGATGCACATGATGGCTAACCCCCATATCTTGTGCAATATTCCATCAGCTATAAGAAACATCCCGGAGGGCTGGCCATTAGTGGAGTGGCAGAAGAATTCAGGCAGGTTTCTTTGTGACAGACAGTGATTCAAATATGATAAATAGAATGGAAGATGGCGGCTTTTGGGGGATCCATTGCTTTGCACGCTTGCTGTACATGGTAATTAGGGATGCCCTGGGGCTGGGGCCCAAGGGCCATGGGAATCTATTCCTGAAGGACCTGATAGAGAGGTGCAGGAAAATAGCAGGACATACCTAATGAAGCATGAATGAGGGGCAGCTTCTCCATGAGAAGCGGGAAGAATTTGAGATGTCTCATAAGTATCTAATTCAAGATGCTGGCACCCACTGGAATTCCAGTTATATGACGCTGCAGAGGTTACTGAAGTAGCTGGCTCTCTTAATGATCTGGCTCTGGAAACAAAGATAAGTATGGATCGCTCCTGGCCATCATGCGGGCCGATACAGTAAAGTCCGCGGGAGAGCGGGCGTTTGCCCGCTCTCCCGGCACGCACACAGGCCACTCTCCTGTGCGCGTGGTTCAGTATGCAAATTAGGTCCGGCGATAGAAACAGGTAAAAAGAGACACTAGGGACACTAGCGCGTCCCTAGCGCCTCTATAGGGACAGGAGCTGCGACTGTCAGCGGGTTTGACAGCCGATGCTCAATTTTGCCGGCGTCGGTTCTCGAGCCCGCTGACAGCCACGGGTTCGGAAACCGGACGCCAGCAAAATTTGAGCGTCCGGTTTTCAACCCGCGAGCTGCGGGCCTATTTCAAATTTCATTTTCTTTGTTTTTTTTTACTTTTTTTAACCTTCGGGACCTCCGACTTAATATTGCCATGATATTAAGTCGGAGGGTGCACAGAAAAGCAGTTTTTACTGCTTTTCTGTGCACTTCCCCGGCGCCGGCAGAAATTAGCGCCTGCCTTTGGGTAGGCGCTAATTTCTTAAAGTAAAATGTGTGGCTTGGCTGCACATTTTACTTACTGTATCGCGCGGGAATACCTAATAGGGCCATCAATATGCATTTGCATGCTGCGGGCGCTATTAGGTTTGGGGGGGTTGGACACGCGTTTTCGACCCCTTACTGATTAAGGGGTAATGCTAGCGCGTCAAACGCGCGTCCAATGGCGAGTTAACAGTGCTATTGGCCTGATGATTAGGTAGTGAGGAGGCAGTTAACAGAAATTCTAAATCCCTTAAAGGATGCTACAAAGGATCTGATTTCCAGAAGCGCCATCCTGGGGTAAATAATCCCTATAGAAAATATTCTGGAGGAAAAACTACAGGGTTTCCATGAGCAAGAAGGAATGGAAGCAGAGATCTTGCAGATTATGGACTCCTTGCAGCAGCAGGTGTAAGTGAGTCAGGAAACAATGCATACAAGCTTGCCACTCCTTGTAATTCTCAGGTCAAAGGGCATCTCGCCCTTCAAGTCCCAGTGTTTCATATTAATGAAGGAGATGCTGGTATGTAAGGTGGGTGAAGAGGTTCACCCGAGGCAGAGGCACAGTGGGGATGTAGCACAGGAAAGAGTGGCCACCCCAGAGAATAGTGCAAGCAGGAGCAGCACCCTGCCAGCTGCTCTTTTTCCTACCACCTCAATATTGCAAAGCCACGTTGCCCGCAAAGGAACATCTCTCCTGTCCTAAAGTTAGCCATTTTGTTTGAACTGAACCAAATGAATGATTGTGACTTATGAAATGAATGAATGGAGTGAAATAAATGTTTTTACTCTGCACATCCCTATAAACTTTAATGAATAAATAAAATATCATATGTACTATTTTGTAGTGAGGCAAAATGACCATTGCAAATCAGTGATACTTGGAGCCTGATGTATGTTCATGACTGATTCCTTACAACTTGCGTGCACACCTACTGTATTTATAAATAGTTGTATCAGTTAATACTATCTCTATTTTAATTCTCAATATGTACAAAAAAAATCAGTCCTTCTTGTAGTGAAGTATCCAACGTCATTGCTCTGCCAAGATACGCAACATGGGGTGGATTTTCAAAAGGTTTTACTGGCTAATCATGATACATTTCATTTTGTTTTTGACTGAAATAAAAGAAGTGGTAATGCTGGGAGGGTTACAGTGTAATAATTGTAGGGTAATAGTTTTTAGAGACACCCTCTGCAGGCTTCTGTGTTGCCCTCTATGTAGTTAACTCTCTAGATAGGATGAAGATGGATTTGTTCATGGCAGAATTGGCCAGCACTAGAGGGAGCTCCCCTCATATCCAGAGTATACCAACCTGCCCCCTTCTCACACAGAGAATTTTAAAACTGAAGAGCAGATGGATTATAATGGATTAAAGTAGGATAAAGGCATGTGAGTCAAAGACACTTTCCATAAATAACACCACTACACAATATCTTTACTACCTTGGAGGTAAAGGAAAATCCCACAGAGGCATCTGAAGTGGATAGAAAAGAAAGTGGAGGCCCACCATAAATGGAAACAAGAATGGTGGCAGAGGATTCCGGAAAAGGAAAAAAATGTCTTTTGGTGTGAAAATAATGTCCGAGGAATAGATCTGGGGGAAAGACTGGAGAGAGATAGGAAGGTTACAGTCTGCAGAGATACAGACCACATTCTCAGGATTGCCGGAGCAAAAGAAGAGGAAGAGAAATTGATATTGTCCACTTGGGGGGCAAACGACCTGGCTGGCATTCAGAGGGGTTTACAAAATTAGAGGATGATCTTAAGCAGCTGTCAGTAAATAATAGTGATTTTTCTAAGGTGTTTTCCGTGTGTTACAGAGGAAAACATAGAAGTTCAATGCCTGGCTGAAGCTCAGAGAAGAGGTTTGAAATTCATGGGGGACTAGGGATCTACGTAGAGGTGTAAAAGACTTTTTAATGGTAATGGTCAGCCTCACCAAAGGGTATAGCATGGTTCTACATGGACAGTCCAGATCTTACCTTGGCATGGGCTTTAAATTAGATGAGAGGGATGGCAGATGGAAACTAAGTGAATCAGGCTGTCACCTCTATACAGTCTTTATCTATCCTCATATCATATATTTATATCTGGAAAGGCATCCTATCATTTTAACCCTTACCATCTGTCAACAAAGAAACCCATTAATACTGTTTGAGGACATTCAGATCCAATAAATGGACAGTCCTACAATTCTGGGGTCCTTCAGAACCCCAATCCAAATAACCAATAAATGGTACAGTAACTAGGAAAAAAACATTAATTAAACATTTTAATTAGCATAAATAATGTATCTCCCATGAAAACACATTTTTTAAAAAATGGGAAAAATCTTTTTTCTCAGCAATAAACATTTTGGAGTGACCCAGACAGGAAGTATTAAATAATAAGATGCACTTATCGACATGAATTTTTTCGCTGAACGCAATCAAAATGCAGCTCTCCGCACATAAAACTTCTTGCAGTCCGTACAACATCTTAGTGTCTTCTGGTCTGTTGCTCAGAGACGAACAGCACAACTTGCCCTTTTAACCTCATTAAGTTCAGTGGTGGCTACTAAGATTCTGATTGGCCTGGTCAGACTCTTAATATTATTTTGTCGTCTCCATTTTTTCAGTCCATCGATCAGCTACTCTCCCAGTTGACTAAGGAGCAGGTGTCTTCTTTCTCAAGGCAATCTGCTGTTCCAAGCAGCATAATTTCTCTTCCAAACAACAAAACTGGCAATTTCATCAAAATTAATCACATTGAAAAATGTCATTGGCTATCTGTTTGTTTTGCAATTGCAAGTAGTCATATGTACTAAATGAGCCAGATTGTCCAACCACAGTTTTGGTTTTGTTATAGTCATAGTTGGTAAGTTTTCTTTCCTTTCCTACTACTGTCATGTCATAGTGCACTTTTGATAGCAGCTACACTGCTTTAAACTTCCTGCTTTAGACTTCCTATGAAACTAAGGTGAGATTCTAATCAAAAATAAAGATGGATGAAAATTTCTCTCTTTTGGGATCAGGCTGCATTTCATAGGCAATCTCAGCCTTCATTCTCCTAATGATTCCTAAGTAGGTCATGTTTTCACTTAGCAATGTTCCAGCGAGGTTTATGCTGATGAAAAAGTTATCAGCCACAACATTCCTTACTGATTTGCACCAGGGCCAAACAAATTTTTGTATAACTTCTATTTGTTGAAATCTTTCCAAATTCAATGTGGCATGAAAACAAGGATGCCAGAGCATAGAGACTACAACACATTCAGGGTTTTGTGCTGGCCATAAATCAAACCATTCAAAATGAATAGCCAGTGTATGCTTTTAGTTCAATTTTATCCAACTGCTTCTATGTTTTTATGTTATTAGAAAACCCTAAGTCTGTCTCTATCATGCCTGACATGGGATATTCCTCGTCATCATACCACTGGAGAACTTGGCATTTTGGCTGCTGTCACCACTAACTCCTCATCACTTGTGATCTTCAGTCACTGACCCTGGAAAAAAGTGGATCGCTATCATTGGAATATCCTTCAAATGGAATTTACTCTGACAAAGACACTGTTACTAGCAGTGTGCCTCAGGGATTGGTCTAGGTTCTTTTCAACATTTTCGTGAGTGACAACACTTTAAACAGCCAGTATGATGTGGAAAACATGAGAAGAGATCTAGTGAAGCTGGAGGCATGATCTGGGGTTTGCCAGCTAAGATTTATGCTAAAAAATATAGAGCAATGCATTTAGGCTTCAAAAACCCAAGGCAGATGTACACTATTGCAGGTGAAATCCTTCTAAGCATGAAAGAAGAGCGGGATCTGAGGGTCATCGTATCTGATGACCTTAAAGTGGCCACACCGGTGGATAAAGTGATGGCAAAAGCCAGAAAGCTCGTGGATGCATAAGGAGAGGAATAGTCAGTAGAAAATGGAAGGCAATATTGCCCCTGTATGGGTCCCTGGTGAGACCTCATTTGTAATATTGTGTACAATTCTGGAGACCGCACCTTCAAAAGGATATACACCAGATGGAGTTCGGCCAGAGGGTGGCTACTAAAATGGTCAGTGGTCTTCATTCCAAAACATATGGAGATAGACTTAAAGATCTAAAAATGAATAGAGGAAAGGTGATATAGTGGAGATAAGATAGAGATATTTAAATATCTCATTGATTTCCACAAACAGGAGGCCAGCCTTTTTCAACATAAAGGAGGCTCTAGAATGAGGGGGTCATGGGAACAAGGTGAAAGGGGATAGATTAAGGAATAATCTTAGGAAATATTTCTTTACAAACAGAGTATTAAATATATGGAAGGCCTCCCAGTGGAGGTGATGGACATAGAAATGGTTTCTTAATTCAAGAAAGCATGAGATAAATACAAGGGATCTCTGAGGGAGTGATGGGAATTGTGAAGCTAAATTATTTGGGTGGATGGGCAGACTAGATGGGCCTGACTGCCTTTTTCTGTGTTATGTTCTGTGTGTCTTGATAAACAATAGAGGAAACAAACTTTATTATACAACCAATGGTGATCCAAGGCGTGGATCAACAGAGTCAGTCCCGAGAGAGTGACCTGCAGCTGGTCGGTCTGCATAGAATCCTCAGCATGGAGTAGTCTGGTGAATACCTTCTCTAGGCATAGCTTGTGCTGGCAACTCCGGTAGTGGTCCGCAAGTACACAGCAACCACAAAGTCTCTCTCTCTCTCTCTCATATCTGCTTTTGGCTGTAGATAGCCATATAGGCTAATGTCCATTTTTCTGATGTAGGAAGGCCCAGAGGAGGCATGGAGGTTGGCGGCATCCCAGCCACCATGAGAAGTCTCTGGAGGTAGGCGGCATGCGGCAGCAGCGGCTCACCACAGCCGCGAGTTCGCCTAGAGAGGAGAGCAGGGCAGCACATGACGTGAGTTGGGTCTGCCACAGGCGGCCGCAGCCAACGTTCATAACAAAATTGAGTTTAAGTATGCAAATCTACTTCAGTTTCCCTCTATATCATACATTGAATCCCACAATCCCTGAAAATCTCAGTAGCCTCCCTTTCATTAGTAATGACTGGCTTTTACAATTACTGCTGAAAAAATGTTGAAGTTGTAATGTGGATGAAAATTAATGACATAGAATTCCAGCAATGTTTGCCTTGATGTTCCCTAGAATGGAACAGTCCAGAAAGTTTTGTGATGGGAAGTAAAATTCCCCCTATTTATTAAAACAGGTGCACTTCCCTTATCTGTTTTGCCACATAGCACTGGATGAGAAGCACTTGCTAATTCTTATGTACCTTAAGTTTTAAGATGGAGCAAGCATCACTGATTTCTCTTTGCTCTGGATAACAATGACGTACTACAAGAACGGAAGTGGAGGAGGCCAAGAATATCGGCATTAGATTCTGAAATTGTGTTCTTATGCCCAACTACAGTAGACACGACCTTGCAGGAACATCAGATTTAATAGCTGGAAGAGGCTCGCGCTCTTTGAAAACTATCAGCTGAAATTGGGAGAGCCACAATTCCCACACTCTAGGGATCAAAATGTGTTACCTGGCAGACAAGCAAATGGGAGGTGATATAACACTCACTGCCAAAACTGAACAAAGCTAACCTGGTAGGAGAATGATGGAATGTCATTTGGACTGCAGCATGCCAGATTTTGCAAATTAAATCTTAACAGAGTTCTTCTAATAAAGCAAAGATACCCAGATTTAATACCATTTACAACATTATGAACAAGAAAAGAAAAGAAATTCGACATCAGAGGATTTTTATTTGGCAATCACTTCCAGAGTAGGGATTCTCAGTGAGGGAAGCAGACATGCCTGGATTTCAGGTTGGCCAGAGTGAGTGTCTGCCTACCTGGTGCGAAGGTGGTGGACCTCATGCGTCACCTATTTAGGATTTTTAGATAGTGCTGGGGAGAAGCCTGCTGTCATGGTACATGTGGGCACCAACGACATAGGAAAATGTGGGAGGGAGATTCTGGAAGCCAAATTTAGGCTCTTAGGTAGAAAACTTAAATCCAGAACCTCCAGGGTAGCATTCTCTGAAATGCTCCCGGTTCCACGTGCAGGTCACCTGAGGCAGGCAGAGCTCCGGAGTCTCAATGCGTGGATAAGACGATGGTGCAAGGAAGAGGGATTCAGTTTTGTTAGGAACTGGGGAACCTTTTGGGGAAGGGGGAGTCTCTTCCGAAGGGATGGGCTCCACCTTAACCAGGGTGGAACCAGACTGTTGGCGCTAACCTTTAAAAAGCAGATAGAGCAGCTTTTAAACTAGAGCAAAGGGGAAAGCCGACAGTCACTCAGCAGTAGGGATGTGAATCATTTTTTGACGATTTAAAATATCGTCCGATATTTTTTTAAATCGTCAAAACTCTTTAAAGAGTGCGATACAATAGAAATTCCCCTGATTTATCGTGAAAAATCATTAATTTATTTTATTTATTTATTAAGGCTTTTATATACCGACTTTCTTGATACAAATCAAATCAATTCGGTTTACAATGAACTAAGCAGAATATACAATTAACCAATCAACAAGAGATACGGAGCATACAGTTACATTATAACAAGGAAGCCTTAACTTGGAGTAGGAAAATAAAGAAGGGGTGAACGGAGCAATAAATAGATAAATAAAATGAAATAAAATAGAATAAATACTATATACAGAAGAGGGGGTAAGGGGCCAACCTCTCTTTAATGGATATTATGCATGAAAAATTTGGAGAGTTTATCAGGTTTGTGTCCACTAACGGGAGTTATATGGGGGAAGGGCGGGAAAACCGGCCCACCAAAACAACCCCTAAACCAACCCGACCCTTTAAAACTAAACCCTTACCTTCCCCCATGCTCCCAAACCCCCCAAAACGTTTTAAAATCACCTGGTGGTCCAGTGAAAGCCCCGGGACCGATCGCCCACTCTCGGGCCGTCGGCTGCCACTAATAAAAATGGCGCCGATGGCCCTTTGCCTTTACCATGTGACAGGGTATCCGTGCCATTGGCCGGCCCCTGTCACATGGTAGGAGCACTGGATGGTCGACACCGACGGCCCGAGAGCGGGAGATTGCTCCCCGCGCCCCCACTGGACCACCAGGTAATTTTAAAACATTTTTGGGGGGGTCGGGAGGGTGGGGGAGGCTAAGGGGTCAGTTTTAAAGGGTCAGGGTGGGTTTTTTTGTTTATCGGATCGGGCGCAGCCGATAAACAAAAAACCAATCAGGCCAGATGATAAAAATTATAAGATTTGAATCGGAATCGGAACCGAACCGATTCCGGTTCCGATTCACATCTCTACTCAGCAGTGCATGGTTCGGAGAGAGGTATCTTCAAAGGATACTAATGATGCATTAGAATTAGGGCATCCCGACAGTGAGGTTCCAATAATAAGAAAAGTAGTCCAAGTGCCTCTAACTAAAAACTCACCTGTGCTAAAAAATTCTAACTTATCCCTATCAATTAAAAAGCAGAATGAAAATACAAACAAAAAACAAACTTTGAAATGTTTGTATGCTAATGCCAGAAGTCTAAGAAGTAAGATGGGAGAATTAGAATGTATAGCAGTAAATGATGACATAGACTTAATTGGCATCTCAGAGACATGGTGAAAGGAGGACAACCAATGGGACAGTGCTATGCCGGGGTACAAATTATATCACAATGACAGAGAGGAGCACCCGGGAGGCGGTGTGGCGTTTTATGTCTGGGATGGCATAGAGTCCAACAGGATAAACATCCTTCACGAGACTAAATGCACAATTGAATCTTTATGGGTAGAAATCCTTTGTGTGTCATGGAAGACTATAGTGATAGGAGTATATTACCATCCACCTGGTCAAGATGGTGAGACTGACAGTGAAATGCTAAAAGAAATTAGGGAAGCTAACCAAATTGGTAGTGCGGTAATAATGGGAGACTTCAATTACCCCAATATTGACTGGGTAAATGTATCATCGGGACACGCTAGAGAGATAAAGTTCCTGGATGGAATAAATGATAGCTTTATGGAGCAATTGGTTCAGGAACCGATGAGAGAGGGAGGGAGCGATTTTAGATCTAATTCTCAGTGGAGAACAGGTTTTGGTGGGAGAGGTAATGGTGGTGGGGCTGCTTGGCAATAGTGATCATAATATGATCAAATTTGATTTAATGAATGGAAGGGGGACAGAAAGCAAATCCACAGCTCTCGTGCTAAACTTTCAAAGGGGAAACTTTGATAAAATGAGAAAAATAGAAAAAAACTGAAAGGAGCAGCTACAAAAGTAAAAAGTGTGCAAGAGGTGTGGCCATTGTTAAAAAAATACCATCCTAGAAGCACAATCCAGATGTATTCCACACATTAAGAAAGGTGGAAAGAAGGCAAAACGATTACCGGCATGGTTAAAAGGGGAGGTGAAAGAAGCTATTTTAGCCAAAAGATCTTCATTCAAAAATTTGAAGAAGGATCCAACAGAAGAAAATAGGATAATGCATAAACGTTGGCAAGTTAAATGTAAGACATTGATAAGACAGGCTAAGAGAGAATTTGAAAAGAAGTTGGCCTTAGAAGCAAAAACTCACAGTAAAAACTTTTTAAAATATATCTGAAGCAGAAAGCCTTGAGGGAATCAGTTGGACCGTTAGATGATCGAGGGGTTAAAGGGGCACTTAGAGAAGGTAAGGCCATCGCGGAAAGATTAAATGATTTCTTTTCTTCGGTGTTTACTGAAGAGTATGTTGGGGAGGTACCCATACTGGAGAAGGTTTTCATGGGTAATGATTCAGATGGACTGAACCAAATCACGGTGAACCTAGAAGATGTGGTAGACCTGATTGACAAACTTAAGAGTAGTAAATCACCTGGACCAGATGGTATACACCCCAGAGTTCTGAAGGAACTAAAAAATGAAATTTCAGACCTATTAGTAAAAATTTGTAACCTGTCATTAAAATCATCCATTGTACCTGAAGACTGGAGGATAGCTAATGTAACCCCCATATTTAAAAGGGCTCCAGGGGCGATCTGGGAAACTACAGACCAGTTAGCCTGACTTCAGTGCCAGGAAAAATAGTGGAAAGTATTCTAAACATCAAAATCACAGAACATATAGAAAGACATGGTTTAATGGAAGAAAGTCAGCATGGCTTTACCCAGGGCAAGTCTTGCCTCACAAATCTGCTTCACTTTTTTGAAGGAGTTAATAAACATGTGGATAAAAGTGAACCGGTAGATGTAGTGTACTTGGATTTTCAGAAGGTGTTTGACAAAGTTCCTCATGAGAGGCTTCTAGAAAAAATAAAAAGTCATGGGATAGGTGGCGATGTCCTTTCGTGCATTACAAACTGGCTAAACGACAGGAAACAGAGAGTAGGATTAAATAGAAATTTTCTCAATGGAAGGGTGTGGGCAGTGGAGTGCCTTAGGGATTTGTATTGGCACCCTTACTTTTCAATATATTTATAAATGATCTGGAAAGAAAAAGTGAGGTAATCAAATTTGCAGATGATACAAAATTGTTCAGAGTAGTTAAATCACAAGCAGATTGTGATAAATTGCAGGAAGACCTTGTGAGGCTGAAAAATTGGGCATCAAAATGGCAGATGAAATTTAATGTGGATAAGCGCAAGGTGATGCATATAGGGAAAAATAACCCATGCTATAGTTACACAATGTTAGGTTCTATATTAGGTGCTACTACCCAAGAAAGAGAGCTAGGCGTCATAGTGGATAACACATTGAAATCGGTTCAGTGTGCTGTGGCAGTCAAAAAAGCAAACAGAATGTTGGGAATTATTAGAAAGGGAATGGTGAATAAAACGGAAAATGTCATAATGCCTCTGTATCGCTCCATGGTGAGACCGCACCTTGAATACTGTGTACAATTCTGGTCACCGCATCTCAAAAAACATATAATTGCGATGGAGAAGGTACAGAGAAGGGTGACCAAAATGATAAAGGGAATGGAACAGCTCCCCTACAAGGAAAGACTAAAGAGGTTAGGACTTTTCAGGTTGGAGGGGGGATATGATAGAGGTGTTTAAAATCATGAGAGGTCTAGAACGGGTAGATGTGAATCGGTTTTTTACTCTTTCGGATAATAGAAAGACTAGGGGGCACTCCATGAAGTTAGCATGTGACACATTTAAAACTAATCGGAGAAAGTTCTTTTTCACTCAACGCATAATTAAACTCTGGAATTTATTGCGAGAAGATGTGGTTAGTGCAGTTAGTATAGCTGTGTTTAAAAAAGGATTGGATAAGTTCTTGGAGAAGTCCGTTACCTGCTATTAATTAAGTTGACTTAGATAATAACCACCGCTATTACTAGCAACGGTAACATGGAATAGACTTACGGGCGGATTTTAAAAGCCCTGCTCGTGTAAATCCGCCTGGATTTACGCGAGCAGGGCCTTGCGCGCCGGCGCCGGCGCGCCTATTTTCCATAGGCCGCCGGCGCGCGCAAAACCCCGGGATGCGCGTAGGTCCCGGGGTTTTTGGAAGGGGGCATGTCGGGGGCGGGGCCGAACGACGCGCGTTTTGGGGGCGGGTTGCGGTGTTTCAGGGGCGGGACTGGGGGCGTAGCGCCGGCCCGGGGCATTCCGGGGGCATGGCCGCGCCCTCCGGAACCGCCCCCGGGTCGGGTCTCGGCGAGCCAGCAGGATGCTGGCGTGTGTGGATTTACGTCTCCCTCCGGGAGGCGTAAATCCGTGGATAAAGGTAAGGGGGGGGGTTTAGATAGGGCCGGGGGGTGGGTTAGGTAGGGGAAGGGAGGGGAAGGTGAGGGGAGAGCGAAAGAAAGTTCCCTCCGAGGCCGTTCCGATTTCGGAGCGGCCTCGGAGGGAACGGAGACAGGCTGCGCGGCTCGGCGCACGCCGGCTGCCCAAAATCGGCAGCCCCGATCCAGGATTTTAGAAGATATGCGCAGCTACGCGCGTATCTTATAAAATCCAGCGTACTTTTGATTGCGCCTGCTGCGCAAACAAAAGTACGCGAACGCGCTTTTTAAAAAAATCTACCCCTTAGTTTTTGGGTACTTGCCAGGTTTTTATGGCCTGGATTGGCCTCTGTTGGAAACAGGATGCTGGGCTTGATGGACCCTTGGTCTGACCCAGTATGGAATGTTCTTATGTTGTTATGGCCTAAGGACAAGGCTAATTTGTGTAACTTGGTTTTCCTGAAAACCAGACCTGTTTTCACCCTGGGATGACTGGAGTTTAGAACCTATGTCCTACAGTGTAGGTTCCAAACGGAAAAAAACCTGATTGGTTACTTCGATAATAGAAGAGTATGTTGTGATGAACAATTCATTTATTAATTTGACAATTCCTTCTAAGCTGTGCCTGTATATAAATCACATTTTTTAAGCTAAATGTATGCAATGAATACATTCCTCTTACTGCCTAGAATTTTTGACAAATGATGGAAACATCCCCCTCCCAAATGCTATACATAATATCCATCTGTCATGTTCTGTAATAGCACAGCAGTGTAAAAAGCAAGCTGATTAGTAATATGTGTCTCAGAGTCATATGCAGGAGGGCTCCATTTACTCAGAAAGAAACACCTTCCATGCTTCATTGCACAAAAGTTTATTAAATTATTTTTCTTAGATGAATCAATGGTAAGTTAAAAAAATCTCCTATCCCTTTGGAGTAAATAAAACCCAAAGAGATCTGTGAAACTCAAAATGTGCTGCACCATTTAGAATTTATAACACACAAAGTAATAAGCTTAAAAAAAAAATGTCTTCAAGTGATCCAAATTTATCTTTCACTTCTGGAAGGATGTCACTTTTTTCCCGTGGAATTACTCTGTTGTATCCTAACTGGAAGAAGCAGGAACAGAATGTTTCCATAAAGGTGCTCTGAAGTGATGAATGTTGGCATCTGATCCATTCAAAATAATTTTCCCAAGTCCTGGCCATGTATTATGCAAAAGCAGCTGCAAGCAATTCTCTCCTTATTTATGTTTTTCTTTACAGTACGGTGAGAAAAAAAGTCCCAAGGTCTAATAAAAACAATTATCGCAGCCTACTGGAAAGGTCACAGTGGCATAATCAGTCCATTTCTGTTTAGATACAAGATGCCACACATTTAAATTCTGTTGACTCATTCGCATACATCCAATTACTGAATGAACATTAATGGACGTGATTTTCTTTAATCAAACTTAAAAGGCAGCAGTGTTAATAAGGGTTAGACAAGGTGCAAGATTAGCACATTCTGGAAATTGAAATCTTAATTATCTCTAGTTGCAGAGACCGACTAGTATATAGCATGGAATAACAACTAGAGATTGGTTTGATGCTTCTATTTTTTAATTTCAAATATTTTCAGGGCAGTGGGTGGCTCATTGGGTAATAGGTCATCAGAGTCTTTCGCCTTTGATGAGCTCGATCTGTCCAACTTGCTAGGCTTTTGGAAGGGCGATGTGAAAGCTTGAGGTGGGTGAAATATAACGGCACAGCCACACCAGCTAATCGTTCAAATAATGTTTATTTTGGTCACAGCAGCAAAACAGTAAGAGAAATCACAGCAGCTCTTCAGGTTTCCCCCATAGTAAACAAGAAAGTGACATAGTTTACCAACAGGGTGAATGTTTCTCGGTCATTTAGGCAGATTGATGCCAGTTGAGAGCTTTGCTGCCACTTTTCCTTATGTGTAGCTCGCCAGCAGCTGCACATAAGGGCAAATGGTGCCCTAGGCAAAAAAAAGTGACTCGCCAAAACTGATGGTGCCTCTCTCCCAACTTGACAGTGCATCCTCCTTTGTCAAGCAGGCTCCTTGCTCAAGAGCCACCAGAGTGTATCCGCCCTTACAATTTAATTCTGGCTAAGAGCAGAATAACTTTGGACAGGAATTCTGCCGCTGCCATGCAGCTCCCATTCACAACAGTTGCACAGTTTTGAAATGGTAAAAAAAAAAAAAACCAACTTGTTTAACCTGGACAAAAACAGAGGGGGCCAATTTTCAAATGGTTTGAGCTCCTAACCTTTGGCGTTAGTCTCCTAAACTGGCCTTTTTGAGAATTTACTGGGCCGAGTTCCTAAATTTAGGCTTAGTTTCACTAGGCTCCTAAATATGGGTGGTTACAGGGGTGGAGTTGGGGAGGGGAGACAAAGTTCAGGGCTTGGCACTGATTTTCAGAATTAGGTACCTAACCAGGCAAACAAATAGAAGGCCCAATGAAGGAGCTTAAACTCAGGAGCTTAAACTCAGGAGCTCCATTCCTTTTTAAATATTGGCATCAGGAAGTCTTCCTCAAACCCCTTTATTTTATTAAAAAACCCTCATTGCATTAAAAAATCAAAATAAAACATTTAATTTGCAGCTCCATTCAATGAACGCTTTGAAAGAGCCAGCACCCCGTTTTCTAAACACTTGCTTTCTGTAAAGCGTTTTGTCTCTTAGCAGTTATAAGCTCCTCTAGAACCTACACAGCATATCCATTCTATTGTACAACAATTTTTTCTTTCATTTAGAACTTTTTCTTCTTCTCTCTGACCTGCTTGTATATTTTGACCTCACACACTCACACCTGAGCTCCATGGACACAGCCCAACATTCACGTCTCAATATTTCATCTACTCAGAGAGCATAATTCCACAGGCCTATGTATCTCCCGCCCACTCCACTCCCACTTCCATCCCCCACTTCTCTATTCTCTCACAAAAGGATGTTTGGGTTCTTTCCCATCAAGGCCCTAGTAGTAAAAATAGGCAAAGGGTACTTCAGACTTCTACAGAAAGACTATGAGCCAGCCACAAAAGGCGAGTTCTTGAGCCCAAACTAGAAAATAGTGAGCCAGACAGCAAAAATATATAGAAGTTTGTTAGTGAAACTGATTGACTTCTGTCTGACTCCTATCTATCTTGTCCACTGGTTTCTGTTTCATCAGAACAGAGGAATAGCTTACATTTGCTCCTTGATGCATGATGTCTCGTTTATATAAAATACTAGCCGTTAAGCCCATAACAACGGGCTACATTTAAAAAAAAAATTTCGGTCCATTTCCTTCCCACTCCCTTCCCCTCATTCTCCCTCCCTCCCTCCCTCTTACCTCTCTCCTCCCTCCCCCCTCCCCTCACTCTCTCCTCCCTCCCCCCTCTCTCAATCCCCTCCCCTTTCAGTTCATCTACAACTGGCAGATGGAAGATCTCCGGGGGGGGGGGGGAATGGGTGTCCCTCCCTCCCTCGCGCATGCCGCCACCACCGCCGTTACTGCTCCTCACCGCCGCCGCCACTCCTGCTCCTCCCAGCACCATTTTTTTTTTCGGGCACGCTCCGCTCTGACCGACGTGCTCGCATGCGCAGTAGAGCTGCTCTCTACTGCGCATTTGCGGGCCATCGGTCAGAGCCCATTTATAAGGTAGATTCTAGATAACTGTCTTTTGGCCATCTGAGTAGTACTTTAAAATCTGAAACTTTCTCCCAGTTAAGAATTACCACCAGACTCTCTAGAAAATACTCCTTCATTGAATAATGTTTGATAGCCCCCATTCAGAAATTACAACATATCTAATTTGTTCCCAGGCTCTACTGTTTCTGTGAATATCTATCCTGGACAGTGGTGTTCCTTCCTCTAACCTCATTATGCCAGGGGACAGGGAAACATCTACAGTACCTGCATGTAATCTGCTTCGAAGGGTCTGAAAGGCAGAATATAAGTCAAATCAAATAAATAAATGTTAGTTCCAAATATCACACATGCATGTCTTGCTCACTGGTTTCTGTTTCATCAGAACAGAGGAATAGCTTACAGTTGCTCCTTGATGCATGATGTCTCGGAGATGAAACGTTTCTTCTTCTTCCTGCAGATATCACGCCTATGTCCATGGCCTTACTGGTCATCTGCCGCAACCATAAACCCACATCCTGTGTCCCCCATGACATGTTTCTGTTTTCCTCCATCTTATCTCTAAACTTTTCGTCATAGTTTAACCAGCAGCAGCCTTGATACTCTTTGTAGGCCTCCAGAATCACATCTGCATAGTTAAGCATGGGTGCGTACTGGGACGGGTCCTCCTTTCCTATGACACTAATCATTTTTAAATACGCTCTGGTCCAATTAATGATATTTTTGGCACCTTTACTTCTCCCCCTTTTTGCTCTTCCTTTTTTTCCCTTTTTCTTCTTCTCTGTTGCACCTTTCCTGCCTTCTAATATTGAGAATATATCCATATACTCTCTCCTCCTTATTTTATTTCGCAATGCCCTCGGGACTCTCTCCCATAACTCAGCTAAGGTGGGCAGCGCTGCCATCGCTGTCGTGCTCGCTGCTACCCGCTCGGGCATCACCGAGGTCCCTGTGGATGCCTTGCTCCCATCAGAGTCCTCCTCTGACGAGCCAGAGCTGGACCCGCTTGCCTTTCTCTTCATTTTAGTACCCTTGCTTTTCGATTCTTTGGCTGTTCTCCGCTCGCCTCCGCTCGTTCCATCTGATGCCTCTGGCCAGGCCGCTATTCCTGCTGAGCCTCTGGGTGTCCCCGCTTCCCTGGCCTCCTCGGTGCTTGCTTCACCTTCTCCGGTTTCCGTCTCCTGTGCCGTTTGCGCTCTGTCGCTCCCCTTCGCAGCGACCCGTCTTCTGGGCTGCGGGCCCTTTCTGGTTTGCCTCTCCTTTGTCTGCACTGGCTCGTTCAGTCTCTCTGTGCCTGAGTCTCTGTCACTCGGTGTAGCTGTGCCTCCGGGCACTGAAGTATACCACGGCGGTGGTACCTGACACCATGGTAGATACATTTGCTGATAGTAAGGCTGTGACATTGCTGCTTGCCATGGGGCAGCACCGTACTGGTTTCCTTCTTGCCCTCCTTGCACGGTCGCATTTGTGGTTGCGCCTGGCCGTCCCGCTCTGGGCATGGCCCCCGGTCCCATCATGGGCCACATGGGCCATCCCCACCTCAGGCTGCATTCCTGTTGCCCCACGCTCGCTGCCTTGCTCCATCGCACTGCTTTTGGCTGCCTTTGGCTGCTGCCTGCCTCCGCTCCTTCCTTTCTGTGCCTTCTGCCCCCGGACGGCTGATCCTGCTCCCTTTTTGGCTCCTGACCTCCGGTCTTTGTCTCCTTCCGGCTCTTTCTCCTCCCTCTCCTGGACTCGAGGATGGCTCCCCCTGCGCTCCTTGGGGTTCTGCTCTCTCTTGCTGCCTTCATCTCCCCCGTGCTTTTCCTGCTCCTCCCACAGCCATGCCGAAAATGGGGTTTATACTCATAGTTTGAGAATTTCACAGCTCATAGATGTGGGAAGGGAGTGCTACGCAGGTCCTTGGGCTCCTCTCCGCTGCTTCAGGTCCCAGATCAGGTCTCCGTCCTCTCCTTGCCCACCTTTGCTTTGAGCACAGGGCTCCAACACATGGCTGCTGGACTGCAGCTCCTCATGGCATAGGAAATGCACAAAAAAGGCCGCCTGTGCCTTTAAATTTCCTGTGCCGGTCTCCGGGTCCTCTTTTCTGTCCTTTCCTTTGCCTGCCCGGTTTTTTGGTGCCTTCCCCGGCTCCGGTCGTTGTTCGGGCGACCCGGATCGTGATTCTGGCCTTCTCCGTGATCCCCCTGCTCCTGTCTCACGCAAGAGCTGGCCATGAAAAGAGACCGGGCCCAGCGCTTGCCGTCGTTTTGGTCTCCCCAGCCTCACGATACCCACGAGGCTGATGTCACCACATGATGACGCTCTGGCATCGCTGCGTACATCATCACCTCCCCTCCCCCATACCAGGGGAATGCTCGAGAAACACCGCCGCGGCGCCGGGTAAGTTGGGGGAAAAAGGGGGGCCTCCCCCTCCGGTAAGCGCCAGGTTAGGGGGGGGGCCCGACCTGCATGCCGCGGGTCGACTCCTTTTCTATTCCCACTCTCTTGTCTATATCTGTCCTCTCTCTCTCTCTCTCTCTCTCTCCCTAAAACAACTAGGAGTTCCCCTAAACAAATCTGCTGGCATGTCACATTCAATTCCCAGCCCGGGAAGTGCAATGGACTATACTAGTTCCTTCCTTGTGCTAACGATGGGACTCTCTACTCTAGAGAGGCTATGAACTTTATTCATGTATCCCTAGTAATGTATAAATTTCAAACTATATTTATAGAATTGTGATACACAGCTACTAACTTAACAAGTGTGATTCACGCACAGAGCTCTTAGCATTAATTACGATTATATTTCTCCATCAAGAAAGCTACTGTACATATATCGCGCACACCTTTCCTTCATACCACATTCAGAATACCTCCATTTACATTTCACCATAAATATATTTTGTTAAATCCATATCCACAACACAATACATTTAGCACATAGGTACCCTATTGTATAAATAGTATTTTCATCAGAGAAAAAAAATGACTGGATCCAAGGCTATTTCTTGATAGCCTGCAAATCACTGTTGGCTGCCTAATGCCCATCTTTTATTTTCATGTAAAAATCATATGAGATCAAGACGACATCCGGCTTCAAAATTGTATATTTTGAAACTATGCCAAAGAGGACTTTGGTGATTGGCAAAATATTTTTTTTTCTCCTGAATTTTCTTGCTCAGGATCCCTTCTGAACCAGAATGAAAACTGGATCTGTTCTTCTTTTCAGTAGGATAGTTTAGCTTATTGGACTTCCGATAGTGAAACACGATGTGCCCGGGCACCTTGTGTTTGAAAATCAGCTGGATTTGTTTAGGATGAAAAGAATGCATGCATGTTGCTGGGTGAGTGTTGTACTTGCAGGACTGGTGCAAGGGGATTAGGTGCCCTAGGCGAATCTTCTGCCTTGCGCCCACTCCCCTCCCTTCCCCCCCCCCCCCCCCCTGGTCCCAGCCTTGGCCCCAACCTCATTCACTGAGATGCCACTCTTGGCCCACCAAATGTTTGCTTTTGTCGGCCGTGATTCGGATGGGCAGTGCTCGCAGCCCACCAAGTCTCTACTCTTCTTGGCCATGAGTGGGATATTTATTGTTATTTATTTAAAGTCTTTTCTGTACCGTCGCTAAGTTATATACCATCTCAACGGTTTACATGTAGGCACATAAGTAATGTTGGAGTAAGCTTACTATAGTACATTCTAACAGGTGCCATTAAGTTTCGGTTACATTAAATCATAAAAATACGTACAAATGTTTATTGATGTAGGTTCTGGCCAGGTGTACCTAGAAGGTACTTTTACAGGTAAAAAAAAAAATCACATTTACTGTGTTATATTATTACATTCATTGTGTACTCAATTTGTTAAAATATTGTAATGCACATTTATGAGAATAATGCTGTGTGCCGGTGCTCTTCTGTTTATTCCAGTGTATTTTCTATTCGCCGGTCTCTTTATAAAAGGCTTGTTTAAAAAGCCAAGTCTTTAGACTTCTCTTGAATGTTTTGGGGTCTCTCTGTAATCTGATCTCCAAAGGCATTGTGTTCCAGAGTGTGGGTCCTGCTAAAGATAATGCCCTTTCTCTTACCTGTGTTAGTCTCGCTGTCTTGACTGTGGGAATGGTTAAGAGAGCTTTATTTGCTGAACGAAGGTTCCTGTGTTTTACGTGTACCCATAGGAACCTTCGTTCAGCTAACTCCACTCACAGCCCCACATGGCTACTCTTCATCACCCCCTAATGGTTGGTGCCCTAGGCGACTGCCTAGTTTGCCTAATGGGATGCACCAGCCCTGCCTACTGTAAGATATCCTAGTACTGCCTAGATATTTCTGAAATGACATAAATGGAGAATGTTTAGGACTGGATGAGGCAGCTTCCCCCTTGGAAAGGACTGTTTTCCATGTGTCCTCCTGAACTGCATTGAGGCATGGCAATAGCACTTTTACAATAATAAGCTGGCAGTATTTCAAAGGGAATCATGGGTAAACACCCTTGCAGATGAAGGAACTGCCGCCCTCATTTTGCCTAGTTTCAGAAAATATCACTTTTCTCCAAATGCCTTATCGTGCAGTTACTGTATTCTCAGAGATGAGAATGGATGGTCCCAAGGTTGCTTGGCTTCTGAAAATCCCTATTTGCTGTTTGGGACCTGCCACCTCCTTTTCTTTGAAATTATCATAACCGACTAATGAGACCTCTCACTGCATGCCCTATTTTCTGAATCTACATCAAGCCAGAATTTGAGGATTTGCTAAAAATAGTGTGGTTGCTCTGGCAGTCTACCTTAATCTGTGGGAATCAAGGATTTTCTAAGAGATCCTTTCCAAAGATATCTGATCAATAAGCCCTTTTGAAATGGAGCAAACATCCGAAATTCTACCACACTCTAGGCTAGGAAGGTTTTATCGAAAGAAATCATGTTGCAGAAGAAAGGACTGTCACTCATCACAATCTATTATTTTGTCTTATTTCACAAAATCTAGAGGGCAATTTTCAAAATGACTTCTGAAGACGTAACAAAAGGTTTTGCCCATGTAAATCATTTGTCTGAAAACCGCCCCTCCCTCTCCCCTGAAATGTTGCTAAAAGTTCATATGTCATGTTTAGGTCTGAGGAAGAAATGTGTGCACATAGATGGCATTTTTAAATCGATGTGCATACTTTTCAAGCAAAACTTCTACTCATGCAAAAAAAAAAATGCAGTGGCGTTCTCTGTATCCATTGCAAAGTGAAAGTAAATGTGGACTTTGGGTTTGAAAATTGGTGCAAAGCCTGTGGATAAAAACTGCTTGAGTGGTCTTTCTCAAGGTGGACGGTTTGAAAAATCCCCTCTCCCCCCCCCCCCCCATATTTTGTAACCCACTGCCTCATTGTGCAAACACTGCTCCCATAGTAGAACCCAACAGTACATCGGAGACCAACATCACTCTGTTATTTACCCAATAGTTTCATTCTTAATATGATGCCAGAACAATAAGGCAAAGAGACATAAGTTGTATTTACTGAAACTAATATATAGAGGAGCATGGGATATTTCTCACACAAAGCTTTACTTAAAACTCCCTTCAACTGGTCCATCCTCAGGTAGTGCGTTACCTTACAACACATACAGTATGCTTTAGTTGCAGGGGATTATCGCTCCATGGTGAGACCGCACCTTGAATACTGTGTACAATTCTGGTCGCCGCATCTCAAAAAAGATATAATTGCAATGGAGAAGGTACAGAGAAGGGCTACCAAAATGATAAGGGGAATGGAACAGCTCCCCTATGAGGAAAGACTAAAGAGGTTAGGACTTTTCAGCTTGGAGAAGAGACGACTGAGGGGGGATATGATAGAGGTGTTTAAAATCATGAGAGGTCTAGAACAGGTAGATGTGAATCGGTTTTTTACTCTTTTGGATAGTAGAAAGACTAGGGGGCACTCCATGAAGTTAGCATGGGGCACATTTAAAAATAATCGGAGAAAGTTCTTTTTTACTCAACGCACAGTTAAACTCTGGAATTTGTTGCCAGAGGATGTGGTTAGTGCAGTTAGTATAGCTATGTTTAAAAAAGGATTGGATAAGTTCTTGGAGGAGAAGTCCATTACCTGCTATTAAGTTCACCTAGAGAATAGCCACTGCCATTAGCAATGGTAACATGGGATCTACTTAGTGTTTGGGTACTTGCCAGGTTCTTGTGGCCTGGATTGGCCACTGTTGGAAGCAGGATGCTGGGCTTGATGGACCCTTGGTCTGACCCAGTATGGCATTTTCTTATTATAGTCAACAGTAATTTGTTTATGGTGTAGAAGGGGGGGGGGGGGGGCTAAATCTTCCCCATTCATTGCACTGAGGAACATTCCAGCCATGGGAGGTTCAAGAGCATGTAGTGGTTTTGACAACTGATGGCAGGGTTCCTCTGCAAAAGAATGAAGCTTGGTGGAAGGGAAACACCATATTGGGCATATCAATAAGCCGGTGAGCGGACAAGTTATCGGGATAAAATTAGCCTAATAACATGTCCTGGGTATTCAGCAGGATAAACGTCCTGCTCACTGGTAAATAGGGATGTGAATCATTTTTGAACGATTAAAATTATCGTCAGATAATTTTAAAATCGTCCTAAATCGTTAGAGTGCACGATACAATACAAATGCCCCCAATTTATCGTCAGGGGCATTTGTATTGTATCGTTAAATAGGGCACGGGAATTATTTGGGGGAGGGCGGGAAAACCGGCACACTAAAACAACCCCTAAACCCACCCCGACCCTTTAAAACCAATTCTTTACCCTCCCCCACCCTCCCGAACCCCCCCAAAATGTTAAGTTACCTGGTGGTCCAGTGGGGGGGTCCCAGCGCAATCTCCCGCTCTCGGGCCATCGGCGCCATTTTGGCTGCCACTAATTAAAATGGTGCCGATGGCCCGATAAAAAAAAACCACCCGACCCTTTAAATCGACCCCCCTTAGCCTCCCCCACCCTCCCGACCCTTTTTTTTTAGGGAGGCCCGCACCGCTAAAAAAAAAACCCACCCGACCCTTTAAATCGACCCCCCCCCTCCTGACCCCCCCAAAACCTTTTAAAATTACCTGGTGGTCTCGGGGGGCCTCGGGGAGAGATCCAGGGGGGCCTCAGGGAGAGGAGAGATCCAGGGGGGCCGCGGGGAGAGATTTCCTGTTCCCAGGCATCAGCTGTTCTAAAAAAAAATGGCACCGGTGCCCCTTTGCCCTTACCATGTGACAGGGTATCCGTGCCATTGGCTGGCCCCTGTCACATGGTAGGAGCACTGGATGGCCGGCGCCATCTTTAAAGATGGCGCCGGCCATCTTTACTCATCAGCCCCTTGGGTCAAGGCTACAAGGATGGAATCTTTTGTCATCTGATACGAAAATTTCAGTATTTCGCAGTTGTCATGAAGATTTGACAAAATATTTCAACCAAGTAGACAATCCATTGATGTCACATGCTGTGACATCAATGGATTGTTTTGTGCTCTCGGATGTGACCATGACCCAAAAGAATGGCGACTGCTTATTGATTCATCAGTCTTAAGTTTGAAGGCTGTTTCGCTGCACAACAGCAATATCTACCCATTAATACCTGTCGGACATGCCATTCATATGAAAGAAATGTATGAGAACATGTAGCTACGTCTCAACCACATTGAGTACTCAAGGTACAACTGGAATTTGTGTGGTGATCTCAAGGTAGTTGCAATTCAACTGGGTCTGCAGCTTGTTTACACCAAGTATTGTTGCTTCCTTTGTAACCTTAAGAATCTCCAACATATATCTTTTAAACATTTCTTTTGGTGAAACATATGACAATTTAGGGAAATGAATCAAGCGGAGGTTCTTCTTTCTATTTGTATTTTCTAAGTTTTCTGTTTTTATCTGTAATTGTTGATTTTCTTTAATCAATGTATCTTGTACTAATTTACAATTATCTACATCTTTCTTAATTATATAAATATCTCTTAATGATTTCAATTTAGATTTTTCCATATTAGATATCTTATCTTGTATAACATTCACTTTATTTACTATTGGATTCAATTGCAATGCAAAAGATATATTTAAACTTGTGATTGCTACCCAAATCTCATCTAAGGTAATTTTATTTGGTTTTACCAGGTCTGGGACTGATATTTTAGCAAGATAAGATGTTTCATCCACCGTAGGCTGAACCAATAAATCTTTACCACCTTCTTTTTCTAGTGAATTGGCTTGACCCCCTAAGGGGCCATTCTGGATTTTCCCTCCTGTTTCTCCAAAGGTCTATGGCCCTGCTGGGCAAAGTTCTCCAACTGCGACTTCCACAGGAGGACTTGCCCCCTTATAACCCTGGGTTCTGGAGGCTGCCAGATTTGCAGGTGGGTCCCGGTAGATCGGGGATAATGATATTGATAGGTCTGGGGGGGAGGCTGTGATGTCTCTCTCGGGCCCTCCCCCACCCAGCACCTCATCCGATCTTGGAGCTTGTTGAATGTGAGAGTCCATTGGGCCTGTTACTTGGTGATCGGGGCAGATGCAGGGTCCACCCTCTCCTTAGCCTGTCTTTTTCACACCAAATGTGGCATATTAAACAGAAAAAACTTTAATCAGGTCCCAGGCTACTCAAATTTGCTGATTATTAGGAAGTTGAATCCTTGATACAGAGGATACAGGAGATCTAGAGGATCAAGATTAGGAAAATAAAATCCAGAGCGGAACAAACTTTTCAAACAAACTTCTTTTTTTTTCTCTTTCAGAGACAAAGCTGTGTGCCCCTTCGGTGCGTGCAGCTTAGGCAGCGTGCCAGCATCGGCTGCGCGCTGCAGGCAGGCAGATCTTATAGAGCTTTAGCCGCGTCGCTCCGGTGACGTCAGCAATCAATTAGGCACACTCACAGGCCGGGAAAGCATCCTCACCTCGGGTACCAGTAATATTTTTTCTCAATTCCTCTCTCCTTTCTCCTCGCAGAGTTAATGCAGGTGGGCAGATCTTATAGAGTTTCAGCCATGTTGCTCTGGTGACGTCAGCAATCAATTAGGCACACTCACAGGCCGGAAAAGCATCCTCACCTCAGGTACCGGTAATATCTTTTCTCAATTCCTTTCTCCTTGCAGAGTTAACGCAGGTGGGCGGATCTTATAGAGCTCTAGCCACATCACTCCGGTGATGTCAGCAATCACTCACAGGCCGGGAAAGCATCCTCACCACGGGTACCGGTAATATTTTTTCTCAATTCCTCTCCTTTCTCTTCCTTCTTGGTGTATTTGAAAAACAGTTAGTCTCTGTTGTATGTTTAAAAATCATAAAAGCTACTGTCCAGCAAGAAAATATATGTACGCGAGATTATGTTTTAAAATTTCACATTGTAACAGAAAATTGGCCATTTCTCAAAACCCTAATGTGATGTACAAATTGTGAAGTAATATCTGTGATCAGCATCAAAAAATCTATTTGGGACACCAAAAAGCCTGAAGGAAACACAAACTTTGTTTACCAGTGATATACTCACCTAAAGTTATATGGCTACATATACCTGAATAACTTTAAAACCTAACCAGCTATGTTTCAATATACCTACTTAGGTATTAAAGTTATCCTCTTAACCAGATATCTTTAAATATATCTGATTAAGTGGCACTGTTAAGGAACAGAAAAAATTGCCTAGCAAGCCTGTGACCCATTTCAATTGAAGTCTGAGTGTACCTTCATACGATGCTGGTAGGTAATTCAGCTATCGTGTCTGTGAGCCTAGAATAAGGCTTCAAAATCATTAGGTACCTCAGTGATGTAGTTCTTTGTACCAGAATGTCCACTTCCAGATAATAAAGCCATTAATGTCACTTATCTTTTGTTCTGTGGTCGATCTTGCACAGCCGACATCTAGATGTTTCGGAGACTAGCTCCTTCTTCAAGGCCTGAATATTCTCAAGAGAGACTCGTGGAACACTGTTTATTTCTAAAAAGAGCATAAATGGAGACATCCTTTGGTTATCGAAAACATTTTCACTTAACATCACCACTAGGAGATGGAACATAATACATACGTGCTATGATGGCAGTATTCGTTTATCAAATGTGGACTGTTCCGCTATGATAGCGGTCTGAGGAGCTCCGCTGAAAATAATGAAGAAGGAATCTCAAAGTGACTGGCGATACTTAACCTCATTGAATCGCTGTGTTTTGAAATGAGACCGATGAAAATAGCCTTGTTAGTGAAAATATTTGAGCCAATATTAGAGCGAATAAGATAGCACTATCTTTTTTAAAAAGAAGAATGGAAGCGCATAATATGATAAAACACTCTACACAACGTGAGTGTATGAAGTTATCAATGAAATTAATCTAGCTCTATAAAGCGCAATGAAAATGAATGAAAAAAATGTGCTCGCAGAGTCTGGCTTTAAAGTGCTTGTAACTTCAAAGCATTTACTTGTTGCCTCAAAAAATACAAAGTGTTCGCGAAGTCTAGCTTCGAAGTGCTGTCTTTTTAAATCGTTATGACTTTAATCCGGACGTTTACTTGTTTGCTCAAAAATTAAAGGTACTCACTGTGTTGAAAGCGGCTGCTCCTAGCGGCTCCTTTGCTGGCGTGAAAACGCCGACTGAGGCGCCATATTTAAAGGGATTCCTTCAAAAGAAAAAATGACGTGTGGGCGGTGTTAATGACGTCACTAACTGCGATATTGAGACATACCTATTATGTCTAAATGAGTGTGTGCCAATCGATCTTGTCATTAAGTCCAACAGGTTCCAAGGTGTTAAGGCGGAAGATCCATGCATTCTCTTGCTTGTTTAAGATGCTAACCCAGTCTCCTCCTCTCCATGATGAACGGACATATTCAATGATAGCCCATTTGAAATCATTAAAAATGTGACCACAATCAATGCAATGCTGAACAATTGGTGCCTTCTGATCTTGATTATTAATTCTGCATTAGTGTTCTGTCAGATGAATTCTGATTTTTCTCTTGGTCCTGCCAATATAAACTTTTGGGCATGGGCACTGTAGGGCATAGATGACAAAATCTGTGTTGCAGTTCACATCACAATTAATTTTAACTGTGAATCCTGACGTTGGATGGCACCAAGTGGTGCCTTGATGTGCTTGAGAGCAGAAAATACATTTACCACAGGGTGTCTGACCTGTGGATACTGAGG
The DNA here is from genome assembly GCF_901001135.1 of Rhinatrema bivittatum. Lineage (NCBI taxonomy): Eukaryota > Metazoa > Chordata > Amphibia > Gymnophiona > Rhinatrematidae > Rhinatrema > Rhinatrema bivittatum. The sequence goes on from NC_042617.1 coordinate 340,683,449, forward strand.
CTATTGGTTCTGGGATAGATGCCCTGATAACATGCTGTCTAATATTCTGTCCCCTAGAATACACAAACATAGGGACTTGATTAAAGACTGGATGTGGGCTTAAAACATGCCAGTACTTTAATAAAATTTTTCTGATTTGTGGCATGAGTTGAGAATGTTGTAAAACACACACTAAATCCGTATTATCAGGCTTATTTTTATATTGTAGAAGGGAGTCCCTGTCTGAAAATGTTGCTCTTTTATATGCATGGTTAATAACTTGTTTAGGGTAACCTCGAGCAGAAAAGCGTGTTGAAAGGGTGCGTGCTTGCTTGTGAAATTCGTCTTCTTCTGAGCATAATCGTCTAATACGGAAAAATTGCCCCACTGGTAAACCTTCTTTGAATTTCCTAGGATGGTGACTATCGAACCGGAGAAAATTATTTCTGTCTGTTGTCTTCCTAAATAAAGTGGTTTGCAAAGTAAGTCTGATGTCCAATTATGATATGGTGTCGTGATGGTAAGTAAGAGTAAATTTAAGATTGGGATGGGACTGATTTAACCACTGATGGAATGCTAAAAGTGAAGTTTCCGTGCCTGTCCATATGAAGAAAATATCGTCGGTGAACCTCGACCACTGTAAAATCTGTCCATAAAAAGATGAGGTGTACACTGTGGATTCTTCAAATTTGGCAACGAAGGGGTTTGCCAAATCTGGGGCCACTGGGGACCCCAGATTTGCTACTCCGTGTATTTGTAAGTAATAATTTTGTTCGAATGCAAAATAATTATGAAAAAGTATCATTTCTGCAACTTAAAAAGAAAATGGGACGGAATCCTGTGCGGACGTGGTCTGCGCGTTAATATGTCCTTAATAAGCATGAGGGCTTCTGTCTGGGGTATATTAGTAAACAGTGCCTCTATGTCTAATGTGACCAGGAGGCTCTGTTCTGGTAATTGCTGTATTTTAGCTAACCTGGTAAGCATGTCAGAAGTGACTTGGACGTATGATTTTGCTAATGGAACTTCTGATTGGCAAAAATGATCTATAAATTGTGCGAGTGGCTCTAGTATAGAACCATTGGCTGAAATTATGGGGCGACAGGGAGGCTTCACCAGTCTTTTATGTATTTTTGGGACTCCATAAATGACAGGAGTCCTGGGATGGACAACTTGAAGAAAATTGAACTCATGTGTGGTTAAATATCCATTTTGTTGAGCTTCAGTAAGGAGTTGCTGTGTCCTGTCCTGATTAAGTTAAGTATCGCCAGTCACTTTGAGATTCCTTCTTCATTATTTTCAGCGGAGCTCCTCAGACCGCTATCATAGCGGAACAGTCCACATTTGATAAACAAATACTGCCATCATAGCACGTATGTATTATGTTCCATCTCCTAGTGGTCATGTTAAGTGAAAATTTTTTCAGTAACCAAAGGATGTCTCCATTTATGCTCTTTTTAGAAGTAAACAGTGTTCCACGAGTCTCTCTTGAGAATATTCAGCCCTTGAAGAAGGAGCTAGTCTCCAAAACATCTAGATGTCGGCTGTGCAAGATCAACCACAGAACAAAAGATAAGTGACATTAATGGCTTTATTATCTGGAAGTGGACATTCTGGTACAAAGAGCTACATCACTGAGGTACCTAATGATTTTGAAGCCTTATTCTAGGCTCACAGACACGATAGCTGAATTACCTACCAGCATCGTATGAAGGTACACTCAGACTTCAATTGACATCCATATAACAGGTCTTACATGGTGCAGTGATAGAAGCATAAGCTACCCGCAGTTATTGCATGGTGTAGCCATAATTGGGCATGGGTGGGCCATGGTTGTCTGACACCGGAAAAGCAATGCCATCACGGAATCCTATCCCCATGATGGTGAAGAACGCCGAAGCAGCAAGGACGTCGCAGGATCCCATCCCTGTGACAGTGGAAGTAGGACTTTGGTTATGCCTAATGAAAAGTCCCATGTGTGTGGGTGAGAATGGGAGCCTGGGTATATGTGGGGGAGGGGGGTGAGAATGGGAGCCTGGACGTGTGTGTATGTGAGTGAGACTGGGAGCCTGAGTGTGCATCTGTCTGTGGGTGAGAATGGGAGCCTGGGTGTGTCTATGGATTAGAATGGGAGCCTGGGGGGGTGAGAATGGGAGCCTGGGGGGGGGGGGTGAGAATGGGAGCCTGGGTGTGTGTGTGTGTGTGTGTGTGTGTGTGTGTGTGTGTGTGTGTGTGTGTGTGTGTGTGAATTAGAATGGGAGCCTAGGTGTGTGTCTGGATTAGAATGGCTGAAAAAATAAAGGCAAATAAACAGCATTCAAGAAGTATAAAGGATCCCAAAAGGAGAAACACAGGGAGGAATACCTAGTGAAACTGAGTGAGATGAAGAAAGAAATCAGGAAAGCAAAAAATCAAGTGGAGGAAAGGATTGCCAGAGAGGTAAAGTGAGGTGACAAAACTTTTTTCCAATATATCAGAGAAAGAAGGAAAGCCCAAAGAGGTATAATGAAACATAGAAACATAGATAATGATGGCAGAAAAGGACCGATCGGTGCATCCAGTCTGCCCAGCAAACTTATGGTAGCATCTGCTGTGCCATACAGATCACCCCCATATTTAGTTTCTCAAATCGTCAAAGTCAGGGCCCTTGTTGGTTGCTGTCTGAATCCAATTTCCCATTACCTCTTGCCATTGAAACAGAGAAATGTTGGAGTTGCATCAGAACTATCAGGCTTATTGGTTAAAGGTAGTAACCGCCACACCAGCAAGTTACCCCCATGCACTCTTTTTTTCTTCATTTCCATCCTCTAATCTTTAGGGATCCATAGTGTTTATCCCATGCCCCTTTGAAATCTTTCATTGATTTAGTCTTCACCACCTCCTCCAGAAGGGCATTCTAGGCATTCACCACCCTCTCCGTGAAGAAATATTTCCTGACGTTGGTTCTGAGTCTTCCTCCCTGGAGTTTCATTATGTGTGCTGGGGAGATATGATACAGATCTTCAGATACCTGAAAAGTTTTAATGATGCACGAACTTCAAACCTTTTCCATTTGAAATAAATCAGTAGAACTAGGGGTCATAAAGTGAAACTCCAGGGGGGATGACTCCGAACTAATCTCAAGAAGTATTTCTTCACGGAAAGGGAAGTGGATGCCTGGAATGCCCTTCTAGAGGAGGTGGTGAAGATGAAAACAGTCAAAGAATTCAAAGGTTCATGGGATAAACACTGTAAATCCCTAAAGGCTAGAGCAGAGCTTTCCAAAGTGTGTGTCGCGACACTTTAGTGTGTCGCCTGCAGTGTGCCGGTGTGTCGCGCAAGCCCGGTGCACGTGACACACCAGCAAGTGGGAGCAAATGCGGCCGCCGGTGGATCTCATCCCACTGGCGGCTGAGCAGTGAAGAATCACTGTGCTGTGTGCTGGAGACACACAGCAGGAAGATCGGCAGAGCCGTGGTGGAGCTCATGTCACCACGGCCCGAAGAAAAAGGTCATGTCTAAACGTGCAGGTGCTCCTCCTCCTTCCCCTGATCACGCGGCCCCGGAAGTCTGGCTTCTTGGGGTTTCCATTTCAGTTTTTGTCTAATTTGTGCTCCTTTATTTTGTATTCTGTATTTGGTGAGGGTCTGTCTCTGCTCTGTGTGTGTGACCATGATGAGAGATTCTGCTAGCATAGGGATCTATAGCAATCTGGTTTGTTTTGTTTCCTCAGTAGGTGGTGTATTGGTATTCTAGGACCCAGTGTAATATTTACCCTTGCTTTTTCACAGTTAGGGTTATTGTTGTTTGAGTCCTTGGTGTTATTACTGTTATGTTACAATGGGATTGCAGTATAGATTTTGAGTGTCTTTTTTGCGAGGTTTTGTGTTAGTTCACAATGTGCCTGGCAGTGGAAGGTGTTTGTGCTGCTGTTACTGTGAGGTGACACCAGAATTTGAAAATATTTTTTAGTATGATGAGCTGTAAGGGAAACATCCAAGCTCCATTGTTTGGGGGAATTTCAGTGAATGCACAGAGTTACAGAACTGGAGGTGCAGGATTTATATTGACATTCTGTCCCTTCCTTTATATATTCCAGACTTCACTCTCATAGCCATATAGAATTAGTTGAATGAGGCTATCAAATAATTATATAGTGTGAAACTGGCCAGCTTTTTAAAATTACGCAGAAAACCCTTTGGACTTTTTTATTAACACCAAATATTCAAAAGCTGTGTTCATCCCATCAAGCTCATATATCTCATTAAAGAGGTACATTGAATAGCACAATAACTTTGTTTTATTATTGTTACTCATAAATTATAACAATAACATTAATCTTGGAATATTATATATTTTTAATACAAATGAAAGGTTTTCACAAGATAGGTTGTGTCGTGAAACATTTTATTGTGTATATATTTAAGGAAACATACATAAATTGTCGAAATACATTTCGTTCGTTTAACCTTTAACCTCTGGTTTGCTAGTAGACTGAATTACTGTGTCCCGAAATTATGTTTGTCTAAAAAGTGTGTCACCAACATGAAAAGTTTGGAAAGCTCTGGGCTAGAGGATGGAAATGAAGAAAAGAGAGCATGGGGGTAATTAGCTGGTGTAGCGGTTAGTATCCTTAACAGAAGGTATGGGGATTACTACCCTTAACCAATAAGCCTTGATGCAACTGCAACTTTGCTCTCTGCTTCAATGGCAGGGGGGGGAAAAGGAATTGGATTCAGACAACAACTAATGAGGGCCCCGACTTTTATGGTCTGGGGAACTGATAAGTAGGGATGTGAATCGTGTGATCGATCGTCTTAACGCTGGGGGGGGAGGGAAATCTGATCGTCATGGTTTTTTTTGTTAAAAAATCGTAAAAAATCGTAAATCGGGGGAGGGCGGGAAAACCGGCACACCAAAACAACCCTAAAACCCACCCCGACCCTTTAAAACAAATCCCCCACCCTCCCGAACCCCCCCAAAATGTTTTAAATTACCTGGGGTCCAGTGGGGGGGGGGGTCCCGGCGCGATCTCCCGCTCTCGGGCCATGGCTGCATTAATAGAAATGGCGCCGGTGGCCCTTTGCCCTTACCATATGACAGGGCAAAGGTAGCGCCGGCGCCATTTTGGTTCCTGTCACCCGACGTCACGAGTGCAGATCACTCCCGGACCCCCGCTGGACCCCCAGGGACTTTTGGCTACCTTTGCCCTGTCATATGGTAAGGGCAAAGGGCCACCGGCGCCATTTCTATTAACACAGCCGTGGCCCGAGAGCGGGAGATCGCACCGGGACCCCCCCCCCATTGGACCCCAGGTAATTTAAAACATTTGGGGGGGGGGGGTTTGGGAGGGTGGGGGATTTGTTTTAAAGGGTCGGGGTGGGTTTTAGGGTTGTTTTGGTGTGTCGGTTTTCCCGCCCTCCCCCCTCCCCCGATTTACGATTTTTTGACAATAAATCGGGGGAATTGCTATTGTATCGCGGCTCTAACGATTTTTGACGATTTAAAATATATCTGATGATTGTTTTAAATCGTCAAAAAACGATTCACATCCCTACTGATAAGCATGGGGATGACTTGCACAGAGTGGAAGTTACTACCCTTAACCTAAGGCATGGGATTAATACCCTTATCCAATAAGCCTTGATTCTTTTGACGCAACTTCAACATCACTCTCTGCTTTGACGGTGGGGTGTGAGGGGTGGGATGGAAAGAAGTATTGGATTCAGACACAACTAACACTGGCCCTGAAGTTTGCGGTGTGGGGTACTGATACACAGACATAAATGTATTTCGAAAATTTATGTATGTTTCCTTAAATATATACACAATGATCAAGGACTAAAAGTAAAATTCAGTTTTATTGTTTTAACTCTCATCTGATCATTGTTATCGTCATGTTCTTCCCACTCCCACTGCTTGTATCACATCAATAATCCCACTGGTCCCCATCCCCCTCCTTCTCATGTTTGTAACTTCTGTGAAGCAACCTAAACTTGTCTTTAATGTTCCCTCCAACAGATTATGGCTTAAATCACATTCCGGTTTATTCCATTATGTTAAACTATTTGGTTTATTATAGTTACAGTAGTTATTTTTTGGTTTATGGAAACTTGATTAATGTAAAGCTTAAAGATGCAAATTGTTTACATATTCTTTAAAACGGTTAATTGTAAAATCTGTTATTAATATATTCATGCTGTTTAATTTTGTATAAACTGTTTTATGTAAAGCCTGTTGCTAAAATTAATGTTGTCTGTAAACCGAGGTGATGTATCTTTATACGTACCGCGGTATATAAGAATCTTGAAATAAATAAATAAATAAATAAATAAATAAAGGGAAAATCCCAGGACTGCTTCTACGGCCAAGTCCATAAGCAAAGCACGTCAAGCACTACTGTCTGAATTTTGAAGAAGGCTCACCATCCAGTAAGAGAGACACATGGAGATAACCTACACAGCATGGCAGATACTACCATAAGAAGCTTACTGGGCAGACTGGATTGACCATTTTCGACCTTTTCTGTCTTCATTACTATATTACTTTATGGTTTAATTCATGTTTATCCAATTGAAGACAAACTAAAATTGGAGTAGAGAGTTCCTCTTGGCATCAATTAGACACCAGCATACCACAGAGCTCATCTCTCTCCTGCTTTTTGATGTATATACGTGTCATCAGTCTTCAGATTACTAGCCAGATTATGTAACCGTTACCGTCTGTATGCCAATGACATACAGTTATTCATTGAAATGGGCTCAATTTGGGATGAAACATCAGCACTGGTTTCTTGTTGTGTATCCACCTTATGTCAATGGCTAACTCATATACAGCATAGTTCTCTGCTTCAACGGCAGGGGAGAAGAAAAACTGATACTTCACACATCCAGCAGAGCTCTCTGCTTCAACGGCAGGGGAGAAGAAAAAAGGGTTCGCACTCACAAAGCGGGGAGTAGCTGGCTTGTTAGGGCGGTTACTACCCCAAACCAAATGTGCCTGATACTTCACTTTCGATGCATATCCAGCATGGCTCTCTGCTTCAACGGCATGGGAGAAGACTGATACATCACGCATTTCCAGCATAGCTCTCTGCTTCAACAGCAGGGGAAAAGAAAAACTGATGCTTCACGCATATCCAGCATAGCTTCAACGGCAGGGGAGAAGAAAAAAGGATTTGCACTCACAAAGCGGGGAGTAGCTGGCTTGTTACGGCGGTTACTACCCCAAACCAAATGTGCCTGATACTTCACTTTCGATGCATATCCAGCATGGCTCTCTGCTTCAACGGCATGGGAGAAGACTGATACATCACGCATTTCCAGCATAGCTCTCTGCTTCAACGGCAGGGGAGAAGAAAAACTGATACTTCACGCATATCCAGCATAGCTCTCTGCTTCAATGGCAGGGGAGAAGAAAAACTGATACTTCACGCATATCCAGCATAGCTCTCTGCTTCAACGGCAGGAGAGAAGAAAAAACTGATACTTCACGCATATCCAGCATAGCTCCCTGCTTCAACGGCAGGGGAGAAGAGAAACAACCAATAAGGGCTGTATAACATAATCTGGGTAAAACAAATAAGCATGGGTGTAGCTTGCTTATTGCGGCGGTTACTACCCCTACTACCCCTAACTAATCAAGCTAGATATTTCACTTGGATGCAGCTCCATCACTGCTCTCTACATTAATGGTGGGGGTGGAAGGGAAATAGAACCAAGAGCTAAGAGAAACAGATAAGTATGAGAGAAAAAATGTGTGAAGCTTGCTGGGCAGACTGGATGGGCCGTTTGGTCTTCTTCTGCCGTCATTTCTATGTTTCTATGTTTCTATAATAAACTAGCCCTGAATATTTCAGAAACAGAGATATTAGCTTTACGGCGGAATTTATATGGCTGCCCTAATCAGCATATTCAAATTGAAAACACCGTCTTGCCAGTATCCACCTGTATGAAGTGCCTTGGCTTGCAAATTGACTGTGGCTTGAAATTTAATAACCAAATTAAATCGATCATTCATTCGGGCTTTTGTAAGCTGCACGTCCTGTGCAATCTGAAACCATTATTATCACATTCAGATTTCCGTTCCGTAGTTCAGGCTCTAATACAGCCTTTATTAGATTACTGCAGTGCCCTTTACGCTGGGATGCCAGCAGTATCTTTAAAGGCTTTACAGATATTACAGAATGCCACAGCAAGGTTAATTACAGGGCTTTCTGTGCCTGACCATAACAGCTCCGTTCTCAAAGCCCGTTCCCTGACTTTCTATTCTTTCATGAATCACTGACAAAATTGCTCTGCTAGATCACAAACTCTTAGCAACAAACTCGTTCCCTTGGGCTAATACAAATTTGTGGATTTTCAATGCTAACCAATCCCTGCGCTCCTCTGAAAGAGGTTTACTAGGAGTCCCTTCAGTTTGGTCAGGCTCGTCTAGCTCCGGAGATTTGGAATTCTCTGCCGCAAGCTTTGCACTTCATTACATATTCAAAAACTTTCAAAGTAATGCTAGGAACGTATTTGAGCTAGTTTTTGATCAGTAGCCAACAGAATATAGTAAAGAGCTGATTAATAGTCATTTTATTATGTTTTAAAAACTGATTGTGTTTGAACTGCAAACCACTCTGGGCCTTATATAAATAGCAGTGCAGACATTTTTAATAAAGATAAAGACAGAGGTGATGGGTGAGGGTGGGGGTGGGGGGCTGGAGATAGCTCAATTTTGGGGAAGGGGGAGCAAGCTAAGGACCCCGCTGTATATTTTGCACATGGGGGAGGGTCATTTATGACATTTTGGGAGATGTGTGTGGGAATCAGGACGCAGGTCTACACAGTAATTTTTGTTTTTTCCTTGACAGTGTCACTTAACTGGATATCTTTGAAGATATCCACTTAAATGTCAGATAGTATTTGACTTGCTCTGAAGCAGGTCTAAAGTTATCTGGCTAAGTTACAGGGCCATTCATCAAAATGCATTAGGGGCCCTAGCCTACGACAAAAGGCTCTAATGTGCATTATGTTGCACAATATATATAATATTTTGCAAATCCCCGCCCATAAATATGCTCCCCTGTTAAAATGACCTTCTTTGCATGCAATTTGCATGCACTAATAATGCAAATGAATGCAAATTTTTTATCAGGACCAACTGAGAAGGTTATCAGCCATAATAAAATAACTACAACTCCCTGGCATGCGTTAGATGTGCTGCGGGAGACCTGGAACCCTAACACTGGTTCCGAGGCTCCCATAGCACATTTAAAGTGTCGGGGGGGGAACACGGCCAAATGAGGAATTTTAGCGGGGGTCATTTCTGACCCCTGTTTCAATCCGGGGCTGCCAATCGGAGTGGCCCCGACTCCCCCAAAATACAAATAAAATTAAAAGCATGTGTGTGCAATGGTCCCCACACCCCGAATGAGCAATCCCCTTCACCTTGGCCCCCTGGAATGAGCAATCCCCTCCCCATCCCCTTCCCCTGGCCCCCCCCCCCCCCGCTTTTTTTTTTTTTAATCTTTATCAAGTTTTTAAGTCAAATTAACAAGTTAATCTTAACTTGACAAGAAACAGAGTATAGAGAATACATAAATCAAAAGAAATATTCTTATACAAAAACATTATTTTCTCAAATACATCTCTGTCAGACCACAATGTGGGGGAGGGGACCATTGTAATTATGAAAGAAGAAAAACTTGTGTATATGAAAAGAAGAAAAAGTCAATACGATATGGAGACCAAACCCACTTTTCAATTAGTCGGTACACTGTGGGGTGGAAGTAAGGTTAGACGATATCAGCTTAAGTTTATCATTTAAGAAATTATTTAACTGTGTGGGGTCAAAGAAAACATATTTGACCCCACTAAACTTAACTACACATTTACATGGAAAGTATAGCCAAAAGGATGCTCCCAGATTCACGACAGCAGGACGCATTAATAGGAAACGTTTCCTCTTAGATTGGGTAATCTTAGACACCTCAGGAAACATGCGAATCTTAAACCCCAGAAATACTTCATCCCTCTTACGAAAAAACATTTTTAGGACAAAATCTCGGTCAGAGTCCAGAGCAAAAGTAACAATCAAAGTTGAAGAGGTAATATTTCCTTCAGTGGAGGTTTCCAGAAAAGATGATAAATGAGACATATCCACAGGAGAAACTTCAGTTGGAATATTTTTCAAATTTTGAGCTTTAGCTCCAGGTAGATAGTATGCCTTAGAAATAGGTGGAATTAAATTTTCCTTAATTACCAAAACTTCCGTGAAATATCTGCGAATCATTTCAATTGGTGTGGTAAATCTCTTTTTTGGAAAATTTAAAATTCTAAGGTTACAACGTCTTATAACATTTCCCAGGTTTTCCATTATATTCTGTAGGTATAAATGACCATTCGATATTATGTCCATTGATTTCTGAGTTTGTAACTCTTTAGATTCCAAGGAATCCACTTGGACTTTTACTCCTGCAATTTGTGTTTGCATAGTAGTTAAAGCAGTTGAAAAGTCCCACTGTTGAGACAAGGACTGTGCAACTTGATTAGACAAAGTTGTTATCGCTTCCCAGATTAAGTCTAAGGTAATATTAGCTGGCTTTACCAAAGTAACAGGCAATACTTCTAATATATTTATGTTTTTTTATTTATGTTTTTTATATACCGATCTTCTTACATTATATGCAAATCAAATCGGTTTACAGAGAACAGTTGAAAAACTTGCTTGGGGGCAATTACATATAACGAAGAACTTTTTAAATAACAGTTAAATAGAAGAAAAATATATATGACAAAAAACAATGTCTTAAATGTATAAAAGTCTTAATGTTTTAAATAGAGCTTTGTAACTAGCAGTTAAATAGAAGAAAAAAAATAAATGACCAAAAAAAAATGTCTACAAAAAAAAACAAAAACCCACGGTATTAGGAAATATTCCTGTTCCTAAATTGTACCGATGCCTCACAAGAGGTTGGTAACAGAGGCCTTAGATAACTAACTTCCGCATGAGTGAATCGAACGAACAATTGAGATAAGGTACAGGGGGGATAGGAAAGGGTAGGACGGGGGGAGGGGTAAGGGGGGTCAGAATGGGTGGGTAAAAGTGCATTTATAAGGGGGGGAATGAAGTTTAATGGGGTGGGGAGGAAGGTGGAGTTATACATTTACAGCGAAACAGATGTAAAATAGCAAGTTGAAAGCGGCTTGTTAGTAATCAGGGAAATGCTTGGCTGAATAGCTAGGTTTTCAGTTTTTTCTTGAATGACTGGTGGCAAGAGTCTTGTCTGAGTTCTGGTGGCAGTAAATTCCAAAGGGAAGGACTTGCGGTGGAAAAAGCCCTGTTCCTTAATATAGCTGAAGAAAGTCCTGTTGCTGTCGGGTTTAAAGGAGCTTTAAGAGATATTGCTTCCTTACCCTGCCGGCTTCCAATTCCCTCTGTTTGATCCTCCAAGCTATCTCCCCCCGATGCTGACATTGCTGGCTGTACACTCTCTCCAGAGTGCAAGGGGAAAATGCTGTGTACATCAGTTCTTCCCGTGGGGGGGGGGGGCGGCTGTGGAGGAACCCGACGCTGCTCCGGAGATAGTGATGATTCTAGATCCGGAGTCACCGGCAAGGGAACACCTCTCTGCGTGGCCCCCAAGGATACGTTCAGGGAGCTCCGAACCACATGTTAATCCATTGGACCCATTCGAGGAGTTCCCTCGGAGACCTCAGGGAATGCTCTGGGTCTTCCTTTCCTTTTTCCCATCAAAAAGGTCATTGTTATTTTTGAAAACGCCGAAGAAATTCAGGGTATAAGAAGTGTGTCGGAGCACGACTCCTAACTTGCGGCCATCTTGGAACCGCCCCGCCACAAACCTGTGCGCTGTCAATCGAGGCTGTCAATCGGAGTGGCCCCGACTCCCCCAAAATACAAATAAAATTAAAAGCATGTGTGTGCAATTGTCCCCACACCCCGAATGAGCAATCCCCTTCACCTTGGCCCCCTGGAATGAGCAATCCCACTCCCCATCCCCTTCCCCCGGCCCCCCTGCTTTTAATCTAACTCCATTGCATAAGCGGTATATAAACATTTGTAAATAAATAATAAATTAAATAAACAATTCCCTTCCCCTCCCCCTCCCCTCCCCCAGGTTCCCCCAAATGAGCATTCCAAATCACCCCTCCCCCTCCCCATGGCTCCTATGAATGAGACATCCCCCAGCCTCCCTTCCAAGCCATATCCTCACCCTAGAAACCCCCTTAGCTTAACCTCGATCCCGTGACGGGGATGGGTGCACCCTCGCACCCGTCACAGTCAGCATCATTTTCCAAAATGGCACTGACCTCACCCTGCCCCAGCCATGTGACTGGGGTAAGGTACGGGGATCGGGCTCAGGTTCATTTGGGGGGCCGGTGGAGGGGGAGAGATTGCTCATTTGGGGTGTCGGGGGGAGGGGGGATTGTGTATCAGGGGCAGGTGGGCCACTGTTGCCGAATGCTTACTTTACACTTTATTTGTATTTTTGGGGAGTTGGGGGCCACTTTGACTTGCGGCCCTAGGTTGAAAGGGGGGTCAGCAATGACCTCCGCTCAACCTCCCCGTTTGGCCACGGGTAATCTTTGGGGCAGCCAGCAGCTCTTTAAGACCATAGCTGTCTGTGAGATTGGGGCCACCATCATGTTACAGGGCTGCTCGCCGCATTCTTTTGTGTTGCGGTGTTTGGCCGCGAAACAAAAGGACACACCATGGAGCCATGATGTATTTTCCTGGATGGGGCCCTACTATTGCGGCAATAACCCCCCCGCGCGATAATGAGATGCCTCCTGCAAAGACACATTGCAATTTGATAAATCCTGGCCTTAGCTGGATAACCTAAGCTCACCCCAGAACACCTTCGGAGCCTCTCTTTTTTGTACAACTAGACTTTAGCTAGATTATGACTTATCTGGCTAAAATCTAGCAGGATAAGTAACCCAATATTCAAAACTTGCCATTTAGCTAGTTAGCTTGTAAATTATCTAACTAAATGGCTTTGAATATTGGTCTCCATAAGTCTCAGAAATTTGATATTGAAGGGAGCTGGGAGAGGCAGCCAAGGTCTGTGGCTTTCCAGGGCTTTTGGAAAAGACAATGAATGCATGGATGCACTAAGGAACTCAGCTACATCCAGAACCAGGAGGATTTCTTATCCCAAGATCGAAGATTGTACAAGGATTTGGTCACCAGCTAAGTAGAGGCAGAAGAGGATTTTCCTTTTCAGGGGTTTGCTAAGGAGAAGATGCCTTCGGGAGAACTAGGAGGGATTGCCCTGAGCCCTATCTCAGTAATTAATAGGCATGTGCATTAGTTTAAAAGAAAATAGAAAAATGAAATGAATAGGAGCCAATTTGTTTCTTTTGTGGGGCCCCGAAACAAACTGAGGCTGTGTTGAGAAGTCTGTGAGTGTTAGAGAACAAGTGCCAGCAGTGTGACACTCAGTGCAGCAGTGTCTCTGGGTTTCCCCACACATACACATCAGCATGGCACTGGCACTGGCACCGTCAGTGGGCATTAACGATTCCACTGCAAAATATTAAATCATTTTAATCCTCACATCCCAGTGACAGAATCAATCCTGTCAGGGATAGGGAAAGGCAAAGCAGCAAGAACCCAAAAAGTAGTGCTGACTTGGGATGCCATTGCCACTTTGGGTGCCAGTTTGCCACTTGAGATGGCATTGAGGGTTCATGTCACTGTTGTTAATGCTCTCTCTTTTGGAGCCTTGAGGTGTTCTTTCCACACTTGCTTTTTTGCTTGGTATGTTATACTGGGGTTTTTAGTCCCCAGAACTAAAATTTGAAAAAAGTCAATAAAAGACATTGTTTCATTACCAGGGCACAGTGACACCTGTAACTTCCATAGTTCTTCCTTTCCTCCTAAAATCTCAGCCTGGTTCTCCTACCCCATTGAGAATGATTGATTATTTTGGGGTGGTTTTTTGCCCAGAAAAGCACTAATTCTGAAGGACAAAATAGAGGCATAGTCAAAAAATGCACAAGACTAACCATTTTGATGTCCTGAATGTGATAACAGTTAGAGTAGTGTGAGATAGGGATGTATAGCAGGGACGGATACGTTCGATTCGGTATTCATATTCTTCGGGACCCAAATCCGTTACATCCATTTTCGGGGGACCCCAATTCATTCATTAGTTATGTATGGTAATTGTTTCCCATTAAAGTTAAAAAAAAAAAAAACCCCATCCCAACCCTTTAAATTTCATTAACTACAACCCCCCACCCCCCTGACCCCCCCAAGACTTGACAAAAGTCCATGGTGGTCCAGCGGGGGTCCTGGAGCATTCTCCTGCATGCGGGCCATCGGCTGCCGGTATTCAAAATGGAGCTGATAGCCTTTGCCCTTACTATGTCACAGGGGCTACCGGTGCCATTGGTCAGCCCCTGTCACATGGTAGGAGCAATGGACAGCCGGCGCCATCTTGTGCTCCTACCTTGTGACAGGGGCCAACCAATGGCACTGGTAGCCCCTGTGACATAGTAAGGGCAAAGGCTATTGGTGCCATTTTGAATACCTGCAGCTGACGGCCCGAGTGCAAGAGATCGCTCCAGGACCCCCACTGGATCACCAGGGACTTTTGTCAAGTTTTGGGGGGGTCAGGAAGGTGGGGGTTTTATTCGTTAGTGATACGTTGCAGTCATGGGGGTTCGCCATACGTTTCGGAACTCCACGAATGCAACGAATAGAGACCTATACATTGCGGATTGCGTATTCGTTCAAAACGAATGCACATCCCTAGTGTGAGCGATTTCATGCAAATGCAGAAAATCAGGAGATGGAACAACATGAGATCAGCTAAAGAATATGGAAAATGGTTTCTAAATAAATGGTTTCTAAATAAAGAAGCTCTCACCACTTTCACTGTGGTGTGGAAAACCACACCACAGTCATTTTCCATGTACTAAATGTGATATAATTTTCATTTGGAAAGCCCATTCTACAAAAAACATCTAAATTACACCCTGTACCTATTGGGTCTTTATGCCACTCAGTCTTGCTTCTATGCTCTGACCTTACACCTTGGAGATCCCTATGCCACTCTGCCTTGCTGTCATAAACCAAAGCTAACACTTTGTCAGTCTGGAAGTCTTCTTTGCACCTCTCATTGCTGCTTTGGAACCTTCAAGCCACTCTTTGTGCTGCTTGGCTCCTTTATTAGTGTCTGCCTTGCAAGTTTTACTGCCACCTTTTCTGCTTTCTTCCCCCTTAATGCTGCCTTAGATTGCTAATGCCAGTTTAGTTGCCAGTTTGCCACTTGAGATACCATCAAGGGCTTATGGCTCTGTTGCTGGTAACCACTTAGGGCCTTGAGGTGTTCTTCCCACACTTGATCTCTTCTTGCTTTGTTATACTGGGGTGTTTTGTCCCCAGCACAAACATTTGGAAAAAAAAGTAAATAAAAGGAAGACATAGGTTTCACTACGGGCATGGCAGCACCTGTTTTCCTTTCCTCCAACACTCTCAGCCTGGTTCTCCCATCCTGTTGATAAAAACACTAGTCTACCTTTGAAAAAATGTTTTCTGCTGACCTAATTATTTTTGCTGATTTTACCCAAATGAAAGGTGCTGATTCCAAATATGAAGACAAAAAATAGGCAGTACGTCTAATTTTTTCACAAATGAGAAATGTTTGATTAAAGATTATAAAGTCAAATATCAAGGGTAATAAGTTCTGAAGAAGCGATATCATGTAATATATTTGTTTCATGCAAAAAATGAGTCTATCGTCTAACCAAGAGAGCAATAGTTGTGTAAATTGTAATTGTTAGGGAGAATTTTCTCTTTTTGGATGCTCTGGAATAATTATGATCAGGGTTGTCGTGCTGTAAACACCAGCAGTAGTCTGCCATCATGTTTGTGTTCCATCTGCCTTGATATCTATGTTCCATGCTCTTGATGTCTTGGTAGAAGCGCTCTTCTTGTTCTTCACGCATAGCTCCAAGATTTGAGGGGAAGTAGTTCAGGTGGCTATCAAGGAAATGCAATTTGACACTCATGTTTGCTCCCAGTCTAAGAAAAGCAATCAACAAATTTTGAACTAAAAGGTTATAATTTTCAGCCTGAAGTTGCCAAGAAAGTCTGTAATCATGTCAGAAAAAGCAGATGAAGCATACTTTTCTATGGTTACGTTATTGCTATAAGAGTTTATGAGTAAGCGTTTTGCGGAAAAAACGGACATGACTGGAGGAAACGGATGTGATTTTTTGATTCAGCACATTAAAATACATAAAGATCACATGTTATCTTGTCAGCAAAATTGATGTAGACCAGTGTAATTGATTACACTGGAGTGGGGGTTTTTTTTGCCCAAAACAGCTCTCATTCTGAAGGAGAAACAAGACAAAAGATTCTCAAGCGTAACCATTTCGATGTTCTGACTATGATATCACTTAGGGTAGTGCCAGAGATTTCATGAAAAACCAGAAATCAGGAAATGGAACAGGCTGAGGACAGCTCAGTGATGTAGGATATGGTCTCTAAATAAAATAGCTCTCACTGTTTTCCTGGCAAACTACCCCACAATCATTAGAGAAACCTTTGTGATGTACTAAATGTGACAACAACCTTTACATTTCGCCAATCCATGCTACAAGGAAATCTAAATTCCACCCTTCCCCTTGGGGGTCTTTGTGCCACTCAGTCTTGCTTCCATGCCCAATCTTACACCTTGGAGTTTCCTTTGCCACTGTGCCTTGCTGTTGTACTCCAGAGCTAACACCTTGCCAGTCTGGGGGTTGGGGGGGGGGGCAGCTGCTTTGCATCTCTCATGCTGCTTTGGACCCTTCAAGCCATTCTTTGAGCTACTTCGCCCCTTCATCAATGCCTACCTTGGAAGTTTTACTGCCTCCTTTTCTGCTTTGTTAGAACATAAGAACATAAGATTTGCCATACTGGGTCAGACCAAGGGTCCATCAAGCCCAGTATCCTGTTTCCAACAGTGGCCAATCCAGGTCACAAGTACCTGGCAGGATCCCAAGGGGGAGACAGATTCCCAAGCTGCTTATCCCAAGAATAAGCGGTGGATTGCTACAACTCTACCTTAATAATGGTTAATGGACTTTTCCTCCAGGAACTTGTTCAAGCATTTTTTAAACGCAGCTACACTAATAGCTTTCACCACATCCTCTAGCAACGAATTCCAAAGCTTATTTATGCGTTGGGTCTAAAAATATTTTCTTATTAATTTTAAATGTATTACCCAGTAACTTAATTGTGTGTCCCCTGGTCTTTGTACTTTTTGAAAGAACAAACAACTGATTCACATTTACTTGTTCTATTCCATTCATTATTTTATAGACCTCTATCATATCTCCCCTCAGTCATCACTTCTCCAAGCTGAACAGCCCTAACCTCTTTAGTCTTTCTTCATAGAGGAATTGTTCCATCCTCTTTTCTGTACCTCTTCTAATTCTGCTATATCTATCTTGAGATGTGATGACCAGAACTGAACAAAATATTCAAGAGGAGGTCACACAATGGAGAGATATAGAGGCATTAGGGATGTGCAGAGCAAAATTTTATGTTCATATTTTTTATGTCCGAAAGGGGGTCCCACTTGCGGCCAATATGGACATAAAAAAAATCCAATGAGTTGGGTATATGTACATATGTGCAAAAAAAAAATTTAAACCCCTTCACCCTCCTTAATCCCCCCCCCCCAGACTTACCACAACTCCCTGGTGATCGAGCGAGGAGTGAGGACGTCATTTCTGCAATCCTTGGCGAGAAGCATGTGACGTCGGTGGCACGTCGAGTGACGCGGCGTCACGTGATTCCCGGCGAGTTCGCGCCGGACGGCTCGTTCGGCCCAAAAAGAACTTTTGGCCAGCTTGGGGGGGCCTCCTGACCCCCTCAAGCTGGCCAAAAGTTCTTTTTGGGCCGAACGAGCCGTCCGGCGCGAACGAGCCGGGAATCACGTGACGCCGACGTCACGTGATTCCCGGCAAGTTCGCGCCGGACAGCTCGTTCGGCCCAAAAAGAACTTTTGGCCAGCTTGGGGGGGCCTCCTGACCCCCTCAAGCTGGCCAAAAGTTCTTTTTGGGCCGAACGAGCCGTCCGGCGCGAACTTGCCGGGAATCACGTGACGTCGCGTCTGAGTGACGCGGCGCCACGTGATTCCCGGCTCGTTTGCGCCGGACGGCTCGTTCAGCCCAAAAAGAACTTTTGGCCAGCTTGGGGGGGCCTCCTGACCCCCCCAAGCTGGCCAAAAGTTCTTTTTGGGCCGAACGAGCCGTCCGGCGCGAACGAGCAGGGAATCACGTGACGCCGGCGTCACTCGACGTGCCGCCGACGTCACATGCTTCTCGCCAAGGATTGCAGAAATGGCGTCCTCACTCCTCGCTCGATCACCAGGGAGTTGTGGTAAGTCTGGGGGGGGGGATTAAGGAGGGTGAGGGGGTTTAAATTTTTATTTTGGCTCAACAATCGCGATTTCCCACATATCGAACATATCTATGTTCGATATGTGGGAAATCCGATCATTTATGTCGAATCAATTTTTTAAGTAAAAAAAAATATGAGTTGCGTTTTACTAATGCGGTCAATCCGAATGCACACCCCTAAGAGGCATTATGATATTCTCTGTTTTATCCTCCATTGCTGTCCTAGCATTCTATTTGCTTACTTGGCAGCTGCTGCACACTGAGCAGAACATTTCAATGTATTTTCAATGATGACACCCTTCATACTGCATTAGGATGCGCTAATGTCACTTTCAGTGCCAGTTTGCCACTTGAGATGCCATCAAGGGTTCATGGCACTCTTGCTGGTGCCCTTATTTGGGGTGTTCTTCCCACTTTTTCTGCTTCTTTGCTCCTCTTACAGTGAGTTGGTGAAATTCTGCCAGAGCTGTTATCCCTTTGACCCTTTACGGAGTCGCAGGCTATTCATGCCACGTTTGGTGCCACTTTCCAGTCTCCTCAGTTTTTCCAGGTACCTTGGAGTTCTTTCCCCCTTCTGTTGATTCCTTCCCACAAGTTTTAAGACAATTGATTAGAAAAGCCTATTCTGAAGCCCAATATAGACTGAAAATTACCTGTAATGCTTCCTCCACTGTCTATAATGACAAACAAAAACAAATCAAACTAAAAGATTATATTTTTTTTTGTTTCGAAACTAAAGAAATGAATTAGGATCTCCATGAAATGAATTTTGCAACAAAACAATTTTTCCTGCAGCACATGCCTAGTTTTTAAGTGGTTTGAGGACTTTTTCTTTTCTTTTCACACTGTGTCTGATCTATTTTTGTATTTGCTATAGTGCGAAGAATTAGTTTGGCATTCCTGAACTGTTTTTCTGTGTCTTGAATTACTGAACTGCTTTATTTTTATTCTGTAAACTTCACTCTTGTTTCGGATCATAACCTCTGGTATGAGGACTGCATTTTGTGGCATGACTGTGTGTGATTGCCTGGGCCTCACAGGTTAAGCACGAATCTATGGTTTTCCAAATACAGAAAGAAGTTGAGAGTTTCCATCACTCTCTGAATTGTGGCCTGCTTTGAAGGAGGGGGTTACAATGGGGGGTTTTGTGTTATAGGTACTGTATGTCTAATTTTTTTCAAACAGTGTTTGTGCATGGAAGCCTTATTGTTTAGTTACTTTATGCACGGAGGAAAAAAAGAGACTGGATTCAAGGCCACGCCACTTTTTTTCTTTTGTAAAAACGGTGCCTGTGCACTGAAATGCAGAGAAGGAACAGAAGGTGATAGAGATGTGAATCGTGTCCTCGATCGTTTTAACGATCGATTTCGGCTGGGAGGGGGAGGGAATCGTATTGTTGCCGTTTGTGTGTGTAAAGTATCGTCATAATCGTTAAAATCGTGAGCCGGCACACTAAAACCCCCTAAAACCCACCCCCGACCCTTTAAATTAAATCCCCCCCCCTCCCGAACCCCCCCCCCAATGCCTTAAATTACCTGGTGGTCCAGCGGCACACTAAAACCCCCTAAAACCCACCCCCGACCCTTTAAATTAAATCCCCCACCCTCCCGAACCCCCCCCCCCCAAATGCATTAAATTACCTGGGAGTCCTCCGTAGCGGCGGTCCGTGGCTAAATCGGGGAAGGGGGAGAGCACGAAAACCGGCACACTAGATCGTGAGGTCTTCAGCCGGCGCCATTTTTCAGGCCATAGACGAAAACGATTCGACGCAAGAGGTCGTTCCGGACCCCCGCTGGACTTTTGGCAAGTCTTGTGGGGGTCAGGAGGTCCCCCCAAGCTGGCCAAAAGTTCCTGGGGGTCCAGCGGGGGTCAAGGAGCGATTTCCTGCCGCGAATCGTTTTCCGTACGGAAAATGGCGCCGGCAGGAGATCGACTGCAGGAGGTCGTTCAGCGAGGTCCGGAAATCTTGCAAGGGTTCCGGACCTCGCTGAACGACCTCCTGCAGTCGATCTCCTGCCGGCGCCATTTTCCGTACGGAAAACGATTCGCGGCAGGAAATCGCTCCTTGACCCCCGCTGGACCCCCAGGAACTTTTGGCCAGCTTGGGTGGGCCTCCTGACCCCCACAAGACTTGCCAAAAGTCCAGCGGGGGTCCGGAACGACCTCTTGCGTCGAATCGTTTTCGTCTATGGCCGTCGCCATTTTGCGGCGGCCATTTTGAAAAATGGCGCCGGCTGAAGACCTCACGATCTAGTGTGCCGGTTTTCGTGCTCTCCCCCTTCCCCCGATTTAGCCACGGACCACCGCTACGGAGGACTCCCAGGTAATTTAATGCATTTGGGGGGGGGGGTTCGGGAGGGTGGGGGATTTAATTTAAAGGGTCGGGGTGGGTTTTAGGGGGTTTTAGTGTGCCAGTTTTCCCTGCCCTCCCCCCTCCCCCTTCCCCCGATTTACGATTTTTTGACGATAAATCGGGGGAATTGGTATTGTATCGTGGCCCTAACGATTTTTGACGATTTAAAATATATCGGACGATATTTTAAATCGTCAAAAAACGATTCACATCCCTAGAAGGTGATACTGTGGAGGGCAGTGGAGAATGGCCCCTCTGGTTTCAAATGCACGCAGGCACTTTTTTAGGCCGCATGCACGGCAGCCAATTTTACAACAGGGAAGACGAGAGCATCGTCTCCCTTTGGAACGAGGCAGCCGCAAAGCGAGCGTGCTACTGGCGACAGCGTACTCTGCATCATCCACTGTTTGTGTGGGCAGCCAAGGAGGACGAAACAGCACATGCGCTTCTCAAAATGCCAAGTTCACACATTTGTTTCCTCCCCAAGCCACACACCCACAGGAATGCCCCTTTTTAACCCAGCAAGAAAAAAAAAAGTCCGAGAACTATAGAAGCTGGCATCTGCTTTTTACCTAGGCAGAGGCAGGCAATTTTCTGGCCAGCCATTTCCCCTCAGGTAAATCATGGGGGTAACCTGCATGGAGAGGCAGTTACCACCCTTAAGAGAAGGAATAAGGGTAATCTGCTTGGAGTGGCAGTTACAACCCTAGTCAGGATGGACCATATGGGTCTTTATCTGCCACCATTTACTGTGTATGTTGCTGTGAAACCAGAGTAAATGGCTTTAAAATGTGTCCTCCCCATATTTGCACAGCATATTCTCTCTCATAACCCCCTATCAACTGGATCAAAGGTGCTTCACTTAGTACATCCTTGACAATATAGAGTTTGGCTATCAGCAGTACAGGTCTGAGAAAGTAGCACCACATATCCTGCATAGATGATCTAATAAAAAATGCATTAATTAAATATCATCATTGTTTATTTCAACAGTTGAAAGCATGTTACAGCACTTTAATGTTGCAATGCAATAAAAAAAAAAAGCATAAAGCAATGACTTCTATTTGCAGTCCGCAGTTTGTAACCATATGCTCACAGTAAGGCTTTAATCACAATTAACAAGTAATGAGGTGGTGGGGTGACAGTCATTAAGCTAAAATGAAGCAGAGGGAGTAACATAATGCACTTATAATCATAGTATGAGCAGAATGCTACAGCCAAACAAGCATCATATCAACATTTAGCAAATGGAGCCTAGGCGTACCAGTGTTTCAGACTTGTTTTGGGAGTGTGGAGGAGGCCATCCATAGTTAAGGTGCTAGATGTCACAGATGGAGAGAGAGTGGACGATCCTGATGAGCACCTGGTAAAGTACAGTAGTTGTTGGCTGGCTGCTTAGGCTTCACCTCTGGTGTATGCCTGCAAAGGTTTTGGTTTTGTTCCTAGAGGGTAATTAGTAAGGTACAGTGGTCATTAGCAGAGAAATTTGGGTTTGTTGCTGCGGGCCAGGCACATTTTTAGTAGTTTTCTGAAGGCTAGAAGGTCTGGAATTTGCCTGATATTTGGTGACAGCAAGTTCTAGAGCTTTGGAGCAGCACCTCAGAAGGTCTTCTTCCTGGTAGTTAGGAGGTATAATTCCTTGAGGGCTGGGGCAACCAATCAGGTTTGTGACAGCGAGTGGAAGGGGCAGGAGGGCACGAAGGGAATGAGATGGCAGCTGAGATGGATTGGTGCATTGCCTGGGAGGATCTTGTAGACTAGAGTTAAGATTTAAAATTTGGTATATTAAAGTGTTGGGAACCAGTAGAGTGTCTTTATGAATGGTGTGATTGTTAGGATCTAACTCCTCAGAGGGGAGGAGTTAGCAATCTTGTTATACTCCAACTCCTCCAGAGGGGAGGAGTTAGCAATCTTGTTATACTCCAACTCCTCCAGAGGGGAGGAGTTAGCAATCTTGTTATGCTTTGCTGCTCCAGAGGAGAGGAGCTAGCAATCTTGTTATGATCTCTTGGAGGAGTTAGCAATCTGTTAGGATAGACTACAGAGTAGCAATCTGTTATGAATATGTTGCTGAAGGCTCCTGATGGAGAAGGGAGTAGCAATCTGTTACCAGCGGAGTGCTTGGAGAGGGCACTCGGCTGTAGAGGAAGGTAGATAGGTGAATCCTTGGGCCGATGGCAGATGACTGTGCCCCCAGGAGGATATCCTGAGAGGGACCACTGGCTAGGCTTGAGTACAGAGACAGACACAGATAATTCTTTTATTAGACAGGTTAGTAGAACCACTAAAGGTGGCAGTAGTGAGCTGATATGCCCAGCAGGGCTGAAGTCCCTCAGGTACTGGTACCATGATCCCAGGGTTGAGCTGTAGAGAAACTATAGATAGTGAGTGTTCATAGCCAGAACTAGATGACAAAACTCAGTAGCTGGAAAGGGTTAGGCCCTCGAGGAGCGAGTACCTGGTTCCAGGGAAAGCTCTGAGAGAGTGATGGTAATTAAAAAATGTCTGTATCTGCGTTAGCTTCCAGGCAGTAGAGAATCTTCAGAGTGTTCAGGAACATGGGTCCTCAAGGAGCGAGTACCAGTTCCTAGCTGCAATCTGAAATAGAGAAAAGAGAGCGAGGCCCCTGAGGATCGGGTACCCCTGGTAAGTCCGAGGAGGCAGAGTAGCTTGGACGAATCCTTGCTAACTCGATTAATTAGTGAATACTGAGACCTTTTATATTGGACGTGGATGACGTCAGCTCAGGGGATGCCCCTGAGGATTCGCACCCTTATTGGTACATCAATGGGAGCGCGTGCCCTACGTCATTAGGAACATGCCAGATCCACAGTGTGGTGCTGGTCCGGGGATGCCGGAGGGCGACGGCAAGAAGACGCCGTGGCTGCTAACCGTCCATCAGAACCGGAGGGAGTCGCCACAAAGGTAGAGAGGGCGGAGTGAGGGCGTCGATCAGCAACAGTTGCAACAGTGATCTTGTCAAAATTTGTTTATATTTGGCAACATTTGTGTTTGAAGTATTTTATACAAATTGCAGTTGCACCCAATGTGTAGTGAGTTGAAGTAGTCCAGGTGGGAGATCACAGCGGCCTGGATGATTCTTGCAAAGGCTATGTCTTGGAGAAGAAGGCAGAGATCACACAATTGGTATAGTATGAACATAAAAACATAAGAAATTGCCATGTTGGGTCAGACCAAGGGTCCATCAAGCCCAGCATCCTGTTTCCAACAGAGGCCAAACCAGGCCACAAGAACCTGGCAATTACCCAAACACTAAGAAGATCCCATGCTACTGATGCAATGAATAGCAGTGGCTATTCCCTTAGTAAACTTAATTAATAGCCGTTAATGGACTTCTCCTCCAGGAACTTATCCAAACCTTTTTTGAACCCAGCTACACTAACTGCACTAACCACATCCTCTGGCAACAAATTCCAGAGCTTTATTGTGCGTTGAGTGAAAAAGAATTTTCTCCAATTAGTCTTAAATGTGCTACTTGCTAACTTCATGGAATGCCCCCTAGTCCTTCTATTATTTGAAAGTGTAAATAACCGATTCACATCTACTCATTCAAGACCTCTCATGATCTTAAAGACCTCTATCATATCTCCTCTCAACCGTCTCTTCTCAAAGCTGAACAGCCCTAACCTCTTCAGCCTTTCCTCATAGGGGAGCTGTTCCATCCCCTTTATCATTTTGGTTGCCCTTCTCTATACCTTCTCCATCGCAACTATATCTTTTTTGAGATGCAGCGACCAGAATTGTACACAGTATTCAAGGTGCGGTCTCACCATGGAGCAATATAGAGGCATTATGACATTTTCCGTTTTATTAACCATTCCCTTCCTAATAATTCCTAACATTCTGTTTGCTTTTTTAACTGCTGCAGCACACTGAGCAGATGATTTTAAAGTATTATCCACTATGATGCCTAGATCTTATTCCTGGGTGGTAGCTCCTAATATGGAACCTAACATCGTGTAACTACAGCAAGGGTTATTTTACCCTGTATGCAACACCTTGCACTTATCCACATTAAATTTCATCTGCCATTTGGATGCCCAATCTTCCAGTTTTGCAAGGTCCTCCTGTAGTGTATCACAATCCGCTTGTGATTTAACTACTCTGAATAATTTTGTATCATCCGCAAATTTGATAACCTCACTCATTGTATTCCTTTCCAGATCATTTATATATATATTGAAAAGCACCAGTCCAAGAACAGATCCCTGAGGCACTCCACTGTTTACCCTTTTCCACTGAGAAAATTGACCATTTAATCCTACTCTCTGTTTCCTGTCTTTTAAACAGTTTGTAATCCATGAAAGAGCATCGCCTCCTATCCCATGACTTTTTAGTTTTCCTTGAAGCCTCTCATGAGGGACTTTGTCAAACGCCTTCTGAAAATCCAAATACACTACATCTACTGGTTCACCTTTATCCACATGTTTATTAACCCCTTCAAAAAAATGAAGCAGATTTGTTAGTCAAGACTTCCCTTGGGTAAATCCATGTTGACTGTGTTCCATTAAACCATGTCTTTCTATATGCTCTGTGATTTTGATCTTGAGAATAGTTTCTACTATTTTTCCTGGCACTGAAGTCAGGCTCACTGGTCTATAGTTACCCAGATCATCCCTGGAGCCTTTTTTAAATGTTGGGGTTACATTGGCCACCCTCCAGTCTTCAGGTACAATGGATGATTTTAATGATAGGTTACAAATTGTAACTAATAGATCAGAAAGTTGCTGTTGTCATGACTAGGTCTTGGGCGTTGATGGTGAGATTAGAATCTAGTAAAACACCTAGCAAATATACTTGGTAGCTATAGGTGAAAAATAAACCTTTGAGTGTTACCTTTGAACATAGGCAGGGTGGGGGTCTGCTTTGCTAACTCTTAGTGCTTTAGTCTTTTGTGGACTGAGTTTCAGTTTATTTAATCTTAGTCAAATGGAGATTATTTTCTTTGCATCCTTTGAGATTGTTGATTTTTTTTCTGGGTCTGGATCAGGAAGTTGGGTTCTGGTGACTTTGCTATGGGAAGCCATGTAGAAGTTGAAAAGTGTGGGTAAGAATACAGATCCTTGAGGTACTCTGCATGTTGGGGATGTAGGTGAGATAACTGCTGAAACCAGAGAGATAATCTGAGAATGATCATAAGGACAGGATGTAAACCAAGCGAAGGCTGAGCCTGCTAAACCTAAGTCTCTCAGGCCTGCGATTAAGACTTTATGGTTGACAGTAACAAAAGCTGAAGAGAGGTCTAGGAGTGCCCATGGTCTAAGTAGAGCCTTAGTTCATCTGCTAGGCTTACAAGTATAGTTTTTATACTGTGGTGGAATCTGAAGCCAAACTGGTGTAGGTCAAGGGTATTTGTTGTCTCTAGGAATTCAGTTAGCTGAAGAAAGACAGCACTTTCAATGCTTTTGCTTAAGAATGGTAAGGTACAGACTAGGTGATAGTTGCTTAGGCTGTTTTGGGTCTTTAAAGTTGGCCTGACTGTAGATCTTTTTAAGCTGTCAAGTAGGTGGCCCTCCACAAAGAAAGTGTTGACGATTGATTCAAGGCAATCAAGTAATCCTTTTATCTGTGTGTTACCCGATTTTTAACTTTGCTATTTTGTTTGCTATATTACTTTATTAATGTAATAGCATATGTTATGAATTATGTTAATAAGATTTGTTTTTGTTTTTGTTGTTTGCCATATTTTGCATGTAGCTTGAACACCGCTTAGCATTATAATTTCAAAATAAGCAATATATAGGCATTTTTAAATGAATGAATAAATAAATAGATAAATTATATATTTAAAATAAGTAGGCGTGTGTTCATTGATTAAATTATCCAGAATGGGCAGAGGTCTTTGTTGCATGTTGTGACCCAGAAGGCAGAGAGAAAGGCAATGGTGTCCTCTTCTCGTAGTGGGTTGAACGAGGAAAGTGTGTGGGTGGGAGGTAGGTTGTGTTTCCAATAGAAGATTCACCTCTATAATCAGGTCCCGTTCTGATCTAATGTAAATAATCTTATTTATGAAAAATTTTACTATGTTGTTACATTGGGTTTCTGATGCAAGCATGGAGCAAATGGAGGGGGTGGATCCTAGGAGTTTGTTGACTGTCCAGAATAGTTCTTTGCTTGGTTGATTGTTTTGGTGTAGTACCTTTTCTTGGTGTCAGTCACAGCTCTGTGATAGACTGTTTGGTATTGTTTGTAGTTTTTCCAGTTGGCCTATAGGTGTCATTTCTCACATTTCTGCTCGAGTCTTCTTCCAGTTTGTTATAGTATCTTTAATTGTGGTATAAACTAGAGAATATGTTTTGAGCTCCTAATGTGAAAGACCTTCACTGGAGCAATTTTGTCCATAGTTCTTTGGTCCAAGTTCAAGTTTTCAACAGGTGGCTAGCTGAGGTGTTTGTGTTTGTGGGTTTGCTTCTTGAGGGTGTGTAGAAAGTCCTCTGGAGTTGTGTGTTTAGTCTAACTTGAAGCTTAGATTTTGTGATTGTGAGTGCAGTTGGGGCGGGGGGTCATTGGTTGTAGCTTCAATTGTATCATGTGATTGTTAGTCCATGAGAGCTGAGTGGCTTGTAGTTCCTCAATTTTTTTTTTATTGCTGTAGCTGGTACGGTGTGAGTACCAAATCCAGCATGTGGCCTGTATTATGAATAGGTATGATTACTAGTTGGGATAGACCTAATGTTTCTTTTAGGTTATGAAGTCATGAGTGGGAGCTTGGTCTGGTTCATCTGCATGGATTTTGAAGTCTCCAAGATCAGTGTCCTTGGGAACTCTAGGAAAATTTCAGGGAATAGTGAGAGGAGGTTTTGGAAGGCTTCCTCTGTGCCTAATGGTGGACAGGAAACCAGAAGGTTTCCCCATTTTGTGCGGGTATCAGCTGGTAGAGACATAGATTCTGTTTAATAGAACATAATAAACTGACTACAGAGGGATTATAGGGTAACAAATGCTTTGTGAAGATACATTTCCCATTTCTGAAAATGGCATTTCTCAGGCTTGACAAAAATATAAAGTGACACCTTTCAGGTTTTACTGTATGGTACTATGTATCGTCATTAGGAACTGTCCTGCAGAGGGAGGTCCAACTGGGGGTGTAGGCGTCTGAGTAAGAGGAGATGGGTTTTGGCAATGGTATAAAATAGGGCTCTGCAAATCATGGGGAGGAGTTACTGAAAGGGTTTCTAAAGTGTCCCAGCTGGAAGCCAGTCCTGGGGGTTGCTGATACACTGAGGAGAGTGGAAATGACTCTTTGTGATGAGCTGAAGACTGGTTGGGAGGCGTGGAGCTGATAATTCAGGAGAACACCATCAATTCCGGGGAAGCCTGCAGCCAGTAGTGAGTGCTAAGAAAAAAGTAGCTTTCTCTTCTTTGGGGGTGGGGGAGGGGGACTCCTAACGGAAGGAAAAAGACCCTCGTGGAAACCGGAGAGGGTAAGACCTGAGGAAGTGAATAATTACTTGGGGCCTTGTTGACTGTCTGAGGAGCTGTGCTCTACTTTTCTTGAATTGTGGCCAGTTTTGCAGATTTTTATTTTTTTTTAATACTCCTGGGGAAATTCTGCGACACTGTGCGATGCAGAATTTGCACAAATTCCCCACTCGCGCACATTTTGTAGTTACTGCTGCAGAATTAGGCAGGAGGAGGAGGAGGCGGCCGGAAGGGGCAGGAAGTGAGTGCATTGGCCCGCGGGGGGTGTAAGAGAAAGACGGCGTCTCCGGGGTGTGGCCGCGCTGGTCTCGTTCTCCAGCGACAAGCATGTGAGCAGGCTTCCAGCTGTCTTCCGAGCTTTCCCTCCTGCCAAACTCGGACCCAGAGCAGCAGGCTGTGAAGCTGCTAGCTATTCCCTGCTCCAGGTGGGGTGCTAGTCAGGAGGCCTGGACCTTACTTTTCTCCATAATCTAAATATGCGAGAAGGGGAATGTGGCACAGACTTTGCATAGAGAAGCCTATTCCCCAGGAGATTAAGTTGCTGTGCATTTACCAAAGCCGCAAGCAGCGTGACACCAGCCCAAAATGGGCTTCTGAATGTTCATGTAACAAACATCCCCTGATAGAAGTCAATTGTATTTCATGATGGAAAGGAGACTGGCCAAGTGTTATCAGGGGATCCTGAGATGGCATTCAGGGAAGCTGTGGGGGGCCAGAACTCCCCCCTGCAATCCCTAATCAGAGGGGAGCTTTCCCTCCTGCCTAACTCGGACCCAGAGCAGCAGGCTGTGAAGCTGCTAGCTATTCCCTGCTCCCGGTGGGGTGCTAGTCAGGAGGCCTGCGAGCCAGGGAAGGGAGGAGAGGGAGAGAAAGCTGGCAAGGGTTGTTGAATCCGGGAGGGGGAAAGAGTTGCTTGAGGTTTAAGAGAGAGGGAGAGAGAGAGAACTGAGATTGAACTAGAAAAGAGGAGAAAGACAGAGAGCTGGAGAGAGAGGCTAGATCTTATTTTCTTCCTGAAGGAATTCTGCTTAAAATGTTTTTAATTTTGCATCAGAGTAATAATTTTTCTTTATTGCATTTTAAATGTATTACTCCGTGAGTAGATTGTGTTACATTGACAAATGTCTGCAGAATGTTGCTGAATTTTGAATTTTTTGTGCAGAATTCCCCCAGGAGTAATTTTTCTTGCCTCTAGGCTGGACTTTAAAAGTGTACTCTTTAATAAATCTCTTTTCTTGTTTAGAACACCGAAGTCTTGTAAGATTTTTTTTTGGGACCCTGCAGGTGAATCTGTGGCCTGTATTCCAAGGGCTGCACCAAGTGGGTCAGTGCTCTGCAGCCTCTGAAGGTGACCGCCTTGCCAAGGGGGTGAGGCGGTTTACAATAACATGAAGCCCTGTACCTTACTTTTCTCCATAATCTAAATATGCGAGAAGGGGAATGTGGCACAGACTTTGCACAGAGAAGCCTATTCCCCAGGAGATTAAGTTGCTGTGCATTTACCAAAGCCGCAAGCAGCGTGACACCAGCTCAAAATGAGCTTCTGAATGTTCATGTAACAAACATCCCCTGAGAGAAGTCAATTGTATTTCATGATGGAAAGGAGACTGGCCAAGTGTTATCAGGGGATCCTGAGATGGCATTCAGGGAAGCTGTGGGGGGCCAGAACTCCCCCTGCAATCCCTAATCAGAGGGGGATGAAAACAGAGGAAGCAGAATGGATGCCTGCCCAGGGAGAGGTTTCTGCTGCTGCAACACTGGCTGAACGCTTAACCTGCTTGACAGCTGAAAGACTCTTGTTAAGTTTTTGACACTCTCTTGAAGCCTGGAGAAATAGAAATACTGTTGGCAAGATTTTGTTCTAAGGTCTCTTACCAGAGGGAGAAAGCAGACTGAGAGCCCGCCTGCCATATTGAAATGGGGAAGGCTGCGGTGAGTTGGTTAAACTCTCATTCCTCTGTTTTTCCGGGCTTAAAAAGAAGACCCGTATCATGGTGGAAAGCATGCATGTTCAAGTCTTCCTACATTTCCCTTCTGCTGCCGCTCCCCTTCCACTTCCCCTGTTACATATTTTTTCTTGCAGAATTTCTCTGTGCATTTTTTCCCTCCCAGAAACTACAGGAAGTTAACCTCAGGCAACATATGTGCTGTCTTCAGCATCGCTACACTGGCTCCTCTTCCGCGTACAGCTCAAGCTTCTCATATTCGCCCATAAATGCATTCACTCTGCAGCTTCTCTCTGTCTGCTGCCAAGCACCCTTCCTCATGAGCTCCATTCATTGAGCAAGCCGCTCCTATCTGCGCCTCGTCCCCTCCAACGCCAGCTCCCCATTCTGCATTTGGACCTTACTGTGCCGTAGATGTGGAACAGTCTTCTTGAATCCGTGCATCACTCTCCCTTTCTGCTTGCATTCAAATCCAGTTAAAAAACCCGCCTTTTTGAGGCCGCATTTAAATCTTAACCATTGCTCTACAATAAATGCATTTTCCATGGACTCTTGTTTGTCATGCATGCTTGTCTTAACTAGATTAGACTGTAAGCTCCATGGAGCAGGGACTGTCTCTTAGATACATCTGTACAGCACTGTGTACATTTAGTAACATTTGAGAAATAATAAGCAATAGTACATTAAAGTTGTGCAGTAAACCAACTAGCAGCTTTTTAAGTCTTTTGACCAAATTTTGCCAGATCCTTAATATAGTGAAATGACAACAAAGTAATAGTGTTGGCTCTTCACCCATCCATTCTACCAATGGTGCCCTTTTCTATTGTGTCAACACAGGGCCCTATTTTAAAAAAACATTTATGCATTTAAAATTGGGGTTTACAGGTGTAAATGCACTTTGCCCATGTAAGTGGGCTTTTCAAAATTGCTACAATATATACATTGAATTGCCAATAGGATTTATCCATGTAAGTGCACTTTACTTGCATAAATGACTTTTGAAAATTGCTAGGACAGTAAGTCACATTTATGTGCATAGCTCCTTTGAAAATTACCTCCACGCATTCTTCTCAGTCTCCGGTCGTCTCTCTCCATTTGCCCTTCCAGCCACCCTCCGTATCTATTCTAGGCATCACCACCTTCTCAATCAAGAAATATTTCCTCTGAGCATTCTTCCAAACTTACAGCCTAGCCCCTTTCCCTGGAACTTCTATGAAAAACGCTGCCTTCTCGGGCCTTGGGGAAACCTGCCAGATTTTTTATTTATTTATTTATTATTTTAAAACTTTTCTATACCGTTGCTAAGTTAAATACCGTCGCAACGGTTTACATGTAGGCACATATTTAATGTAGGTAAATGTGTACAATAGTACATTCTAACAGGTGCCGTCAAAGGTTCGGTTACAACATATCATTAGACTTACGGGTAGATTTTCAAAGGGGTATGCGCGTACCCCCCGAAAACCTACCCCAAACCCCCCCCTGCGCGCGCCGAGCCTATTTTGCATAGGCTCGGCGGCGCGCGCAAGCCCCGGGACGCGCGGAAGTCCCGGGGCTTGCATGGAGGGGCGTGTCGGGGGCGTGCCCGGAGTGACGCGGCGTTTTGGGGGCGTGTTGCGCGTGACGCGATGTTTAGGGGGCGGCGCCGCGGGCGTGGTTTCAGCCCAGGGGCATTCCGGGGGCGTGGCCGCGGCCTCCGGACCAGCCCTAGGGACCGGAACACGGAGCAGGGCAGCCGGCCGGTGCGCGCAAAGTTACGCCTGCTGGAAGCAGGCGTAACTTTGCTGACAAAGGTGGGGGGGGGGGGTTAGATAGGGCCGGGGGGGTGGGTTAGGTAGGGGAAGGGAAGGGAAGGTGCAGGGGGGTGGAAGGAAAGTTCCCTCCGAGACCGCTCTGATTTCGGAGCGGCCTTGGAGGGAACGGAGGCAGGCTGCGCGGCTCGGCGCGTGCAGGCTGCTGATTTTGGGCAGCCTTGTGCGAGCTGACCCCGGATTTTAATGGATACGCGCGGCTACGCGCATATCTATTAAAATCCCGCATACTCTTGTTCACGCCTGGTGCGCAAACAAAAGTACGCGATCTCGCTAATTTATAAAATCCGGCCCTTAGTCGTTTAGCGAAGTAGTTCATGACCAATTGTACCAAGGTACTTACACCGGTAGTTTTATTACACATAGTATTATAGTTATGGTTTATTGTGGTGTTCATAGACTAATCTACTGTATAGTCCTAAGGACTGTATGACGGTGCCTTTCTGTCTTTTCCTGAAATATTTCTCTCTATTCTCCTGTCTCTTTGTAAAATGCTTGTTTAAAAAGCCATGTTTTTAGGTTTTTCTTGAATGTCTTGAGATCACTTTGTAGCCTGATCTCTGGAGGCATTGTGTTCCAGATTATGGGTCCTGCCAGTGATAGGGCTCTTTCTCTCACTTGTGTCAGTCTTGCTGTTTTAACTGATGGAATGGTTAGGAGTGCTTTATTTGCTGATCGGAGGTTCCTGTGTGGAGTGTGTACCCGTAATGCTGTGTTCAACCAGTCTGATTTCTCATCATAAATTAGTTTGTGAATGATACATAGGGTTTTGTATTTAATTCTGTGTTCAATTGGTAGCCAATGTAACTCTGCTAGGGTTTCAGTTATATGGTCCCTCCTTCTTTTTCCAGTTAGTATTCTAGCTGCTGTGTTCTGAAGTATTTGCAGTGGTCTTAATGTTGTATTAGGTAGTCCTAGCATAAGGGCATTGCAGTAATCTGTGCTGGAGAAGATTAGTGCCTGCAGTATTGTTCGGAAGTCATTTTGAATTAGCAGTGGTTTAGGTTTTCTGAGTACTATGAGTTTTGCATAACCTTCCCTTACTTTTAGTGATATGTGTTGTTTCAGATTGATTTCAGGGTCTATTATTATTCCCAGGTTACGTACTTTTTCTGCTAGTTCAATTTTCTGGTTGTCTTTGAGTATTATTGATGTTTGACTGATTTCAGAATTTTTTCATTCTAAGTGAAGAAATTCTGTTTTATCTGCCTTTCCCTTGTTGCCTTCCTGTAGAAAGTGAAATATGCAATCAGAGGTCCTATACAAAATATTATATTCTACAAGTAAGTCTTTTTTATTAAACACTTTTCATATAAATCATCCTCCTCTAATACATAGGAACTCCTAGCTAGACAATCTATAGTAAAAACCACTCACTCATTCGTTACCCCCATTCATACTAATCATACGCATACAGTTCACTAACATAAAAAATACCTCAACATGATTAATATATCAATAAATTTCTTGTAACCATTTCATATAGTATACAACGCACTCCCTCTCAGTGTATAACACGTGTCAAATTGGAATCTATTTATATGATCAATCACCCGACGACGATCTCGTTTCGTCCGCCGTAGCAGACTTCCTCAGGGATATGTTCATGAACGTATTAATTAATCACGTTGAAGTTGGTTATTGCACCTCCCGATAACCGTGCTCATAATGATCACCCTCGTACTTCTTGTGACCCTACTCCTTAATATACCTTCCCACGTCTAGCCGAAGCTCCTAAATCGATACATGAATAAAATAATTTTATCAATTCAAGTATATTCATATTTTATAACATAATCTTTACAGAGTCAGTAGACTCCCCCGCCGTACTGAAACATTGACTAACCACATCCACTAATCCAAGTGAACAAATGCACTCCGTTCACTTTTATCTTCTTGCATTCCGTCAACACTGATGGTATTCGCGGCACTACCAATCTTCTTTACATATATCTTCCCTTCATCTTCTGTAAACATATAATGCCATAATATATATTATACATGTCCCTCTACCGCAACAACCTTATTAAGACATTCTTATGCTACATTATCAAAGTTCGGCTCTTCAAACCTGTGCCTACAACCTTAGCATTAACATACCTTGTACTTAAACCAGCAAGTGGACCTTCCTCTTACATATCACTTAAACGCAACGGCTTGACTTGTTCCGCATCAGCACGCTCTGCTCAAACGGACTGCTACCAGGAAGTAGCCACGTTCTTTTAAATATCGCTCTACCAATCACAGCCGTGCCCCGTGAATCCATTTTAAATGTTTACAACTTTATTAAACCTGTGGACTGACATCCACTCCCCGCATCCAGGAACCATCTGTCTCTGGTATACGTCGTGATCTGGTATACGTCGGGAATCCGATTTAAATGTCTACAACTTTATTTAAACCTGTGGACTAACATCCACTCCCCGCATCCAGGAACCGTCACTCTCTGGTATACCAAGAATAAGCCATATCTAAACCGATTCTACTTCTATCAAACTAAACCTTTTAAACCGGTACAGTACGATATTCAAAGAATACCCAATTCTTCAGGTGTCACATAACAGAGAATATCCTCAAATGTCTATTCTTTAAATGTAACCAATCATCAAATACCACATATATTTATCCGACACTTACCCAAAGTTTAATTAAAGTGAAAAGCCATCTCCACATAATCTATTAATAAAATGCCTCCCATTCCAATGAATCATTTAGCCCCCCTGGACGTACAGTATTCCACTGAAAATGTATTTTTGTTCAATTTTATGCATGATCTGTGTCACTTCTCCCTGAGTCTTGATTTCACATTGTTGTATCACAAAATAACGTACCTGGTCTACGGTATGCCCTGCCTCAATCCAGTGTGCCACCAAAGGGGCACCTTCCTTAACAGTTCTTATTCTACTTTTATGTTCTGTGATTCGCAACCTAATTTTTCGTGTGGTATAACCGATGTATACAAGACCACAAGGGCACACTATCCCATAGATTACCATAGCTGAATCACAAGAAAAATTCCCTCTCAATACAAAAGAATGTTTCCATTGAGCTGGCTTAAATGTTTGGATTTCCAAAACATTTTCGCACACCGAGCATCCTGTACATTTATGTTGACCCCATTGTAACATGGGCTCAATCAAATCCGTTCTAGATAACAACGATCTGATATATACCATACCGCGTTTCATGGCAAAAATCGGTGGCTCTTCAAACCCTGGTAATGCTCTCACCAGCTGCCAATGCTTCAATATGCACTTTTTAATTTGATGTACCTTGGTAGAAAAAGGTAACGTGCAAATTGGTCTCATGACTGTACTACGGGGGCTATGCTGTAATAAATTATCTCGATTAGCATATAATGCTCGTTTGTAAGCCCCTCTAATGCATTTATGTGGATAGCCTCTTTCTTCGAATTTCTTCATTAACCTTTTAGCCATCACTTTATATTCCTGTACAGACGAACAAATCCGTCTATACCTAAGAAACTGACTAATCGGTATACTTTCCTTTAATTTCTTTGGATGAAAAGCTCTGGAAATGCAATGTAGTATTGCGATCCGTAGGTTTAGTATACACTGAAAAAACCAGTATACCATCCTTTACTGTAATCATCATATCCAAAAAAGGCAACTGCACTACACTTGATTGAAAAGTAAACTGCAAATGTGGATCACACTGGTTTACATATTGAGTGAATTGACCGAGGGCTTCTTCAAGGCCTTCCCAAATAAAAAACACATCATCGATGTATCTTTTAAAAAAATGGGATATGTGTAAAATATTGAGATGTATAAATAAATTTATCTTCAAAAATCCCTACATAGAGACATGCTACTGAGGGGGCTAAGGGAGAGCCCATTGGAATCCCTTTGATTTGTGTAAACAAATGCTCCTTGAAATGAAAATAAAATTGAGTAATAATGATCTCTGCTAACTGACTGATCACTGCTTTTCTAGATGCTCTTATGCCTGTTTTACTTAAAGAGATGTTGATTATAGAAAGAGCTTCCTGTTGGGGTATGTTTGTATAGAGTGCCGTGATATCAGCTGTCACCATCTTAGACCCACATTTGATCTTACTTATATGACCTGAACTACCTATAAAATCTGTGGTATCTCTGACATAAGACTTAATATCTTTAACCAAAGGTTGTAATATTTGGTCAATAAATTTTGCTGCATTTTCAAACACGGAACCTCTGCCTGAAACAATAGGCCGTCCAGGGGGGTTTCGCTAAAGATTTGTGTATCTTTGGAACAAAATATATATATGGAGTAGTAAATGACTCGATATATAAATATTTAGCTTCTTTGTGTGAAATCACACTCTGTTCCTTCGCTCTAGTGACGATCTGATTAATGTTAATCATAATATCGTGTCCCGGATCTTCTATTATCTTATTGTAGAACTCCGTGTTATTCAACTGTGACCATGCTTCAGCTTCATAATCCTGGGTGTCCATTATGACTAACGCACCCCCCTTATCAGCCCCTTGTATAATAATATCAGTGTCCACCCGTAATTGGTGGATGATATCCATGTCCTGTCGAGATGTGTTAAATTTTAACCATTCTTTCTGTTCCTCAATACAGCTTATGTCACGGATTACCATAGTCTCAAATGCCACAAGAAGGGGATGAGGTGGCTCTGTCGGAACCCATTTAGAAGGTTTATATAGTTTATCCCTGGCATCCATCGAAGATGGTCCAAAGAAATCCCTAAGTCTCAAACGCCTGAAAAATTTGTGTATTTCAATCTGAGTGGAAAAGCTATTGTATCTATTGACAGGGATAAAGGACAACCCCTTGCCCAATAGATTCAATGTAGACTCCCCAAAATTTTTTGAAGACAAATTAACTACTTGTCTTCAAAAAATTTTGGGGAGTCTACATTGAATCTATTGGGCAAGGGGTTGTCCTTTATCCCTGTCAATAGATACAATAGCTTTTCCACTCAGATTGAAATACACAAATTTTTCAGGCGTTTGAGACTTAGGGATTTCTTTGGACCATCTTCGATGGATGCCAGGGATAAACTATATAAACCTTCTAAATGGGTTCCGACAGAGCCACCTCATCCCCTTCTTGTGGCATTTGAGACTATGGTAATCCGTGACATAAGCTGTATTGAGGAACAGAAAGAATGGTTAAAATTTAACACATCTCGACAGGACATGGATATCATCCACCAATTACGGGTGGACACTGATATTATTATACAACCCTAACCCTAACCCTAACCCTAACCCTAACCCTAACCCTAACCCTAACCCTAATTGTCTTCAAAAATTTGTCTTCAAAAAATACATCGGTTATACCACACGAAAAATTAGGTTGCGAATCACAGAACATAAAAGTAGAATAAGAACTGTTAAGGAAGACAAGTAGTTAATTTGTCTTCAAAAAATTTTGGGGAGTCTACATTGAATCTATTGGGCAAGGGGTTGTCCTTTATCCCTGTCAATAGATACAATAGCTTTTCCACTCAGATTGAAATACACAAATTTTTCAGGCGTTTGAGACTTAGGGATTTCTTTGGACCATCTTCGATGGATGCCAGGGATAAACTATATAAACCTTCTAAATGGGTTCCGACAGAGCCACCTCATCCCCTTCTTGTGGCATTTGAGACTATGGTAATCCGTGACATAAGCTGTATTGAGGAACAGAAAGAATGGTTAAAATTTAACACATCTCGACAGGACATGGATATCATCCACCAATTACGGGTGGACACTGATATTATTATACAAGGGGCTGATAAGGGGGGTGCGTTAGTCATAATGGACACCCAGGATTATGAAGCTGAAGCATGGTCACAGTTGAATAACACGGAGTTCTACAATAAGATAATAGAAGATCCTGGACACGATATTATGATTAACATTAATCAGATCGTCACTAGAGCGAAGGAACAGAGTGTGATTTCACACAAAGAAGCTAAATATTTATATATCGAGTCATTTACTACTCCATATATATATTTTGTTCCAAAGATACACAAATCTTTAGCGAAACCCCCTGGACGGCCTATTGTTTCAGGCAGAGGTTCCGTGTTTGAAAATGCAGCAAAATTTATTGACCAAATATTACAACCTTTGGTTAAAGATATTAAGTCTTATGTCAGAGATACCACAGATTTTATAGGTAGTTCAGGTCATATAAGTAAGATCAAATGTGGGTCTAAGATGGTGACAGCTGATATCACGGCACTCTATACAAACATACCCCAACAGGAAGCTCTTTCTATAATCAACATCTCTTTAAGTAAAACAGGCATAAGAGCATCTAGAAAAGCAGTGATCAGTCAGTTAGCAGAGATCATTATTACTCAATTTTATTTTCATTTCAAGGAGCATTTGTTTACACAAATCAAAGGGATTCCAATGGGCTCTCCCTTAGCCCCCTCAGTAGCATGTCTCTATGTAGGGATTTTTGAAGATAAATTTATTTATACATCTCAATATTTTACACATATCCCATTTTTTAAAAGATACATCGATGATGTGTTTTTTATTTGGGAAGGCCTTGAAGAAGCCCTCGGTCAATTCACTCAATATGTAAACCAGTGTGATCCACATTTGCAGTTTACTTTTCAATCAAGTGTAGTGCAGTTGCCTTTTTTGGATATGATGATTACAGTAAAGGATGGTATACTGGTTTTTTCAGTGTATACTAAACCTACGGATCGCAATACTACATTGCATTTCCAGAGCTTTCATCCAAAGAAATTAAAGGAAAGTATACCGATTAGTCAGTTTCTTAGGTATAGACGGATTTGTTCGTCTGTACAGGAATATAAAGTGATGGCTAAAAGGTTAATGAAGAAATTCGAAGAAAGAGGCTATCCACATAAATGCATTAGAGGGGCTTACAAACGAGCATTATATGCTAATCGAGATAATTTATTACAGCATAGCCCCCGTAGTACAGTCATGAGACCAATTTGCACGTTACCTTTTTCTACCAAGGTACATCAAATTAAAAAGTGCATATTGAAGCATTGGCAGCTGGTGAGAGCATTACCAGGGTTTGAAGAGCCACCGATTTTTGCCATGAAACGCGGTATTAATATCAGATCGTTGTTATCTAGAACGGATTTGATTGAGCCCATGTTACAATGGGGTCAACATAAATGTACAGGATGCTCGGTGTGCGAAAATGTTTTGGAAATCCAAACATTTAAGCCAGCTCAATGGAAACATTCTTTTGTATTGAGAGGGAATTTTTCTTGTGATTCAGCTATGGTAATCTATGGGATAGTGTGCCCTTGTGGTCTTGTATACATCGGTTATACCACACGAAAAATTAGGTTGCGAATCACAGAACATAAAAGTAGAATAAGAACTGTTAAGGAAGGTGCCCCTTTGGTGGCACACTGGATTGAGGCAGGGCATACCGTAGACCAGGTACGTTATTTTGTGATACAACAATGTGAAATCAAGACTCAGGGAGAAGTGACACAGATCATGCATAAAATTGAACAAAAATACATTTTTCAGTGGAATACTGTACGTCCAGGGGGGCTAAATGATTCATTGGAATGGGAGGCATTTTATTAATAGATTATGTGGAGATGGCTTTTCACTTTAATTAAACTTTGGGTAAGTGTCGGATAAATATATGTGGTATTTGATGATTGGTTACATTTAAAGAATAGACATTTGAGGATATTCTCTGTTATGTGACACCTGAAGAATTGGGTATTCTTTGAATATCGTACTGTACCGGTTTAAAAGGTTTAGTTTGATAGAAGTAGAATCGGTTTAGATATGGCTTATTCTTGGTATACCAGAGAGTGACGGTTCCTGGATGCGGGGAGTGGATGTTAGTCCACAGGTTTAAATAAAGTTGTAGACATTTAAATCGGATTCCCGACGTATACCAGATCACGACGTATACCAGAGACAGATGGTTCCTGGATGCGGGGAGTGGATGTCAGTCCACAGGTTTAATAAAGTTGTAAACATTTAAAATGGATTCACGGGGCACGGCTGTGATTGGTAGAGCGATATTTAAAAGAACGTGGCTACTTCCTGGTAGCAGTCCGTTTGAGCAGAGCGTGCTGATGCGGAACAAGTCAAGCCGTTGCGTTTAAGTGATATGTAAGAGGAAGGTCCACTTGCTGGTTTAAGTACAAGGTATGTTAATGCTAAGGTTGTAGGCACAGGTTTGAAGAGCCGAACTTTGATAATGTAGCATAAGAATGTCTTAATAAGGTTGTTGCGGTAGAGGGACATGTATAATATATATTATGGCATTATATGTTTACAGAAGATGAAGGGAAGATATATGTAAAGAAGATTGGTAGTGCCGCGAATACCATCAGTGTTGACGGAATGCAAGAAGATAAAAGTGAACGGAGTGCATTTGTTCACTTGGATTAGTGGATGTGGTTAGTCAATGTTTCAGTACGGCGGGGGAGTCTACTGACTCTGTAAAGATTATGTTATAAAATATGAATATACTTGAATTGATAAAATTATTTTATTCATGTATCGATTTAGGAGCTTCGGCTAGACGTGGGAAGGTATATTAAGGAGTAGGGTCACAAGAAGTACGAGGGTGATCATTATGAGCACGGTTATCGGGAGGTGCAATAACCAACTTCAACGTGATTAATTAATACGTTCATGAACATATCCCTGAGGAAGTCTGCTACGGCGGACGAAACGAGATCGTCGTCGGGTGATTGATCATATAAATAGATTCCAATTTGACACGTGTTATACACTGAGAGGGAGTGCGTTGTATACTATATGAAATGGTTACAAGAAATTTATTGATATATTAATCATGTTGAGGTATTTTTTATGTTAGTGAACTGTATGCGTATGATTAGTATGAATGGGGGTAACGAATGAGTGAGTGGTTTTTACTATAGATTGTCTAGCTAGGAGTTCCTATGTATTAGAGGAGGATGATTTATATGAAAAGTGTTTAATAAAAAAGACTTACTTGTAGAATATAATATTTTGTATAGGACCTCTGATTGCATATTTCACTTCTGATTTAGACAGAGGCACTGCACTATTTTAGTGTACCTATTCCTGTAGAAAGTGACACATTTCATAAATGTAAAAAAAAAAAAAAGTGTATGTGAGTTCCTTAAGTCTTTCTGCGTATGGCTTGTGCTACCATGTTAGAACGAAGGCTCTAGAACGAGGGGGTCATAGGATGAGGGGGAAAGGGGTTAGGCTCAGGAGTAATCTAAAGAAATATTTCTTCACAGAAAAGATAGTGGATGAACGCAGCAGTCTCACCGTGGAGGTGGTGGAGACGAAGACAGTATTCGAATTCAAGAAAGCATGGGATAAACATGGAGGATTTCTGAGGGAGTAGTAGGGATTGTAAAGCTGAATTAGTTGGTATGGATAGGGCAGATTAGATAGGCTATATAGTCTTCTTTTGCCATCACGTTTCTGTGTTTCTGCGGTTTTGTTAGCTTTTCTCTGAACTGTCTTCATCCTTGTAGAGGGTCTCATTTTCAAACAGCCCACGCAGGGCAAAAATCTGCAGGTTTTAGTTAGCCTGAATTTTCAAAGAGTACTTGGCTTGCATAAGCCCACTGAAAATCTGTGGGTTGTCCCAGTACATGCATGGACATAGGCACAAGAAGTTGCACTCTGCTTGGACTAGGTGTCATTTTGCTGCATGTGCTTTTAAAAGGTGAATTTTGCAAACATTATGCACGTAAAAATCAGCACATATGCATGTGGATAGCATGCACTCGTGTAGGTGCTATTTTATAAACCTCAAATATTCACATGTAAATAGGGTCACGCTGAAATATACGCATGTAAAAACGGGGTGACATCGGGGCGTTCTGGAGCAGGGCCAAGCTGCTATTTTAGAAGAGACTTAAGTGTGTAGATTTGGCACCTGCTCATTAGCTGGCATAAATGATATTAAACATCTTTATTGTGAACTGGGTGGGTGGTCTGAGTGAACTGGGGGTTGAAGGGCCAAGAGGGTCTTGATGACCTGGAGAAGGACTGAGTGAATGGGTAGATTGACTAGGAAAACTGGTAATTTCATTCATGTGCATATGTTAGAAAATGTGCAGACTTGCACTCATAAAAGCGACTTGCATGGGGTAAATGCTACTTAAATTTTGTGTGTAAAATCTCCATGCATATAAAGTAATAACATAGTAACATGGTAAGGATGGCAGAAAAAGACCAAATGGTCCATCCAGTCTACCCAGCAAGCTTCCCCCAGCAATAACTGCAGTTCCATGCAGGTCACCCCCATGATTCTGTTAAGGGTAGCAACTGCTGCACCATGCAGGTTACCCCCAGGCCCACTACCCCTACAATCCCCAAGCTTTTTTTAATTCTTTTCCATCCTCTAGCCTTTAGTGATTTACAGTGTTTATCCCATGCCTCTTTCAAATCCTTCACGATTTTAGTCTTCACCACTTCCTCTGGAAGGTCATTCCAGGCATCCACCATCCTCTCTGTGAAGAAATATTTTCTGACATTGGTTTTAAATCTTCCTCCCTGGAGTTTCAAATCATGACTCCTAGTTCTACTAAATTGTTTCCTATGGAAAAGGTCTGTTGTTGACCATGGATCATTACAACCTTTCAAGTATCTGAAGGTCTGTATCATATCACCCTTGCTCCTCCTCTCCTCCAGGGTATACATATTCAGATTCTTCAACCTCTCTTCATAAGGCATTCGATGGAGATGACCCACCATTTTGGTCGCCCTTCTTTGGACTGTCTCCATCCTTTTGAGATGCAGTCTCCAGAACTGAACACAGCACTCCAAGTGAGGCCTCACCAAGGACCTGTAAAAGTGAATTATCACTTCCCTTTTCTTACTAGATATTCCTCTCTCTGTAGAGCCCAGCATTCTTCTGGCTTTAACTATAGCCCTGTTGCAATGCTTCGCCGACTTCAGGTCGTTAGACACTATCACCCCAAGGTCTCTCTCCTGTTCTGTGCACATCAGCTCTTCACGCCCCAACACATACAGTTCTTTTGGATTACCATATGCCAGATGCATGACTCTGCACTTCTTGGCATTGAATCTCAGCTGCCATATGTTCAACCATTCTTCCAGCTTCCTTAAATCCCATCTCATTCTCTCTACTCCTTCCGGTGTGTCCACTCTGTTGCAGATCTTAGTATCATCCGCAAATAGACAAACTTTACCTTCTATCCCTTCTGCAATGTCACTCACAAAAATGTTGAACCGGTCCCAACACCAATCCCTGTAGCACTCCACTTAACACCATTCTCTCTTCAGAGTAGGTTCCATTTATTAGAGATGTGAATCGTTTTCTATATCGTCTTAACGATAGAAATTGTGTGGCAGGGCAAGAAAATCGTGTTAGGCACGATTTTTTAGTTAAAAAATCATTAAAAATCGTTTTTTCCGATTAGTGCGCACTAACGGGAGTTAGTGCGC
Source organism: Rhinatrema bivittatum (assembly GCF_901001135.1). Taxonomy (NCBI): domain Eukaryota; kingdom Metazoa; phylum Chordata; class Amphibia; order Gymnophiona; family Rhinatrematidae; genus Rhinatrema; species Rhinatrema bivittatum. The sequence continues at coordinate 340,726,790 of NC_042617.1, forward strand.
ACTAACTGAAAATGATACAATTTGACACTTTTCAGGTCAGTTAAGGTCAGTTTAGGAATGAATATGTATTCCTATTGGCTGCCCTCTTATTTATTCACGTTACCAAGCTTCCCACTGACAGTATATGGGGGATGGGAAATGGAAACAGTTGGTAGCTTGACAAAACAAGTAATGTGATCAGTCAATGTGACTAGAACTTGTGCCCTAACCCTGATACCAGGGGTATTGTGATCTTCCTGCACACAGTGCCCTATCCCTATTAATACCAGGAGTGTTGTGATCTTCCTGCACACAGTGCCCTAACCCTGGCACCAGGGGTGTTGTGATCTTCCTGCGCACAGTGCCCTATCCCTATTAATACCAGGAGTGTTGTGATCTTCCTGCACACAGTGCCCTAACCCTGGCACCAGGGGTGTTGTGATCTTCCTGCGCACAGTGCCCTATCCCTATTAATACCAGGAGTGTTGTGATCTTCCTGCACACAGTGTCCTAACCCTGGCACCAGGGGTGTTGTGATCTTCCTGCGCACAGTGCCCTATCCCTATTAATACCAGGAGTGTTGTGATCTTCCTGCACACAGTGCCCTAACCCTGGCACCAGGGTTGTTGTGATCTTCCTGCACACAGTGCCCTATCCCTATTAATACCAGGAGTGTTCTGATCTTCCTGCACACAGTGCCCTAACCCTGGCACCAGGGGTGTTGGGATCTTCCTGCACACAGTGCCCTATCCCTATTAATACCAGGAGTGTTGTGATCTTCCTGCACACAGTGCCCTAACCCTGACACCAGGGGTGTTGTGATCCTCCTGCACACAGTGCCCTATCCCTATTAATACCAGGAGTGTTGTGATCTTCCTGCACACAGTGCCCTAACCCTGACACCAGGGGTGTTGTGATCTTCCTGCACACAGTGCCCTATCCCTGGCACCAGGGGTGTTGTGATCTTCATGTACACAGTGCCCTATCCCTATTAATACCAGGAGTGTTGTGATCTTCCTGCACACAGTGCCCTATCCCTAATACCAGGGGTGTTGTGATCTTCCTGCACGCAGTGCCCTATTCCTGATACCGGGGGTGTTGGGATCTTCTTGCACACATCCCGGTATCAGGGATAGGGCACTGCATGCAGGAAGATCACAACACTCCTGGTATCAGGAATAGGGTACTGTGTGCAGGAAGATCACAACACCCCTGGTATTAATAGGGATAGGGCACTGCATGCAGGAAGATCACAACACCCCTGGTATCAGGGATAGGGCACTGTGTGCAGGAAGATCACAATACCCCGGAGGAGTGAGGGTAAGGCAGCTCCCCCCCTGTCTGTGAAGCCAGCCTCTCACTAGTAATGCAGGGAGAGAGCTGTCTCAGACTTCACCATCCTCCCCCCCCCCCCCCCTCACCCACACACCATTCACTAGCTGGGACATGGGGGAAGTCAGGAGTGAGGGTCAGGCAGCTTCCCCCTGTCTGTGAAGCCAGCCTCTCACTAGTAATGCAGGGAGGGAGCTGTCTCAGACTTCACCATCCTCCCCCCCCCCCCTCACCCACACACCATTCACTAGCTGGGACATGGGGGAAGTCAGGAGTGAGGGTCAGGCAGCTCCCCCCTGTCTGTGAAGCCAGCCTCTCACTAGTAATGCAGGGAGGGAGCTGTCTCAGACTTCACCATCCTCCCCCCCCCCCCTCACCCACACACCATTCACTAGCTGGGACATGGGGGAAGTCAGGAGTGAGGGTCAGGCAGCTCCCCCCTGTCTGTGAAGCCAGCCTCTCACTAGTAATGCAGGGAGGGAGCTGTCTCAGACTTCACCATCCTCCCCCCCCCCCTCACCCACACACCATTCACTAGCTGGGACATGGGGGAAGTCAGGAGTGAGGGTCAGGCAGCTCCCCCCTGTCTGTGAAGCCAGCCTCTCACTAGTAATGCAGGGAGGGAGCTGTCTCAGACTTCACCATCCTCCCCCCCCCCCCTCACCCACACACCATTCACTAGCTGGGACATGGGGGAAGTCAGGAGTGAGGGTCAGGCAGCTCCCCCCTGTCTGTGAAGCCAGCCTCTCACTAGTAATGCAGGGAGGGCGCTGTCTCAGACTTCACCATCCTCCCCCCCCCCCCTTCACCCACACACCATTCACTAGCTGGGACATGGGGGAAGTCAGGAGTGAGGGTCAGGCAGCTCCCCCCTGTCTGTGAAGCCAGCCTCTCACTAGTAATGCAGGGAGGGAGCTGTCTCAGACTTCACCATCCTCCCCCCCTCACCCACACACCATTCACTAGCTGGGACATGGGGGAAGTCAGGAGTGAGGGTCAGGCAGCTCCCCCCTGTCTGTGAAGCCAGCCTCTCACTAGTAATGCAGGGAGGGAGCTGTCTCAGACTGGTATCAGGGATAGGGCACTGAGTGCAGGAAGATCACAACACCCCTGGTATCAGGAATATGGCACAGGTTCTAGTCATATTGACTGATCACATTACTTTTTTTGTCAACTACCAACAGTTTTCATTTCCCATCCCCCCAACCATCACCTCAGTTGGAACCTTGGTAACATCAATAGATAAGAGGGCAGCCAGCCAATAGGAATACATATTCATTCCTAACTGACCTTTACTGACCTGGATAGTGTCAATAATTTGTATCATTTTCTGTTAGTGTTCCTGAGTTTCCATTTCCATTTCCCATCCCCCCAACCATCACCTCAGTGGGAACCTGGTTAACATCAATAGATAAGAGGGCAGCCAGCCAATAGGAACACATATTCATTCCTAACTGACCTTTACTGACCTGGAAAGTGTCAATTTGTATCATTTTCAGTTAGTGCGCACTAACACGATTTAACGATTTTTAACGATAAATCGTTAGAATTTCTATTGTATCGTGTTCTATAACGATTTAAGACGATATTAAAATTATCGGACGATAATTTTAATCGTTAAAAAATGATTCACATCCCTACCATTTATCATTACATTTTGTCTTCTATTCGTCAACCAGTTTGTAATCCACACCATCACCTTGGAGCTCACCCCCAAGCTTCTCATTTTGTTGAGTCTTCAATATGGGACCGTATCAAAAGCTTTACTAAAATCCAAGTAAATTACAGCTCTCTAGACACCAAATCAATGAAATCAATCTGATTTGTCTGACAGGACCTTTCTCTGGTGAAACCATGCCATCTCAGGTCCAGCAATCCTCCTCACTGTAGATAATTCACTGTCCTTTCCTTCAGCAGAGTCTCCATTAATTTTCCCACCACCGAGGTGATGATAACCGCCTGTAGTTTCCAGTCTCTTCTCTGCTCCCACTCTTGTGTAGCGGGACCAGCACTGGCTCTGCGGGCCATTGCCATCGCTTGGGACTAAGCCATGCCCCCTCATTCCTCAGGTCAGCACTTGTGAACTGTGACTGCCTGGCACTCTCCCGCTCCTCATGAATACGCCTTGTTACTGCGACTACATCATGTTCCCCACTCCTCAGGGTAGCATCCTGCCTGCTCTCCAGGACTGTGCCGCACTTCCCCGCTCCTCGGGATAGTGGTCCCTTGCACTGCCAGAGACCTCCTGGGTTCCCCGTGCCTCAGGTAACCTATGTCATTCTCCAGTGCAGACTCTCTCTCTCAGTGACTTTGCCCCCCCAGGGTCACTCTCACTAGCACTCCTCCTTTCCCTGTTTGCATTCCCCGCTCCTCAGGGCCTGTTCAACACTCTACCACCAGGGGGATCCTATCTGTCTCATTTTTCCTATGATCCAGCCTCCTACTCTCTTCCTACTCACTGGCTGAGTTACCTATAGCTCTGACCTCGCCTCCCGACGGTGAGGCTCAATGTGGCTCCTCCCCGTGGGTGATGCCACCTCTCACCTCGGGCCAAGGGCCCACTAACCTACGAATCCTAACACTTGTCACGTGCATCTTTAATCTCCATCACTTTGGCTTCTTCATTATGTATACCTAGAAGGCATTTTTTATGTGTGTCACTTAAGAGGGTGTGTGTCTCCTCATCACAGATCTTACTCTACCAGAACCCACAGTAATCCATTTATCCCTGGGTTGCTGTACACTACTTGTAAGTGAGGGGGAGGGGGGGGGGACATATGGGTTTCAGGCTTGTGAACATAAGAACATAAGAAATTGCCATGCTGGGTCAGACCAAGGGTCCATCAAGCCCAGCATCCTGTTTCCGACAGAGGCCAAACCAGGCCACAAGAACCTGGCAATTACCCAAACACTAAGAAGATCCCATGCTACTGATGCAATTAATAGCAGTGGCTATTCCCTAAGTAAACTTGAAGGATGAGTGTCTTTGGGTCACATGTCTTGTTCTACCTGTGCCTAATGTAAACCACTTTTTCATGGGCTTTTGAGTTCTCCTTGGTAATGGTGAAACAGTTCCTGAACTGTACTATAGAATGGGTGAAGATTTCTTGGTGGTTGCTGATACTTTCTTTATTGCAGCTAATTCTGCTTTAAGGTGAGCCAATTCCTCTTTCATGGAAGAGAGTTCTGAACAAAAGGGGCAAGCCCTAAGTTTCCAGATTGTTTGCCACAAAATAAAGGCTCCACAATTTTTACATTGGATAGTCTTCATTTTGTTCAATTGATGTGATGGAGAACCTAAGGAATTGCTAAATTTCTAAATTATCTTGTTTCTAATTCTTTATCCAGGTGGACTATATTAGAAGAACAAGACTAGGGGTGGGTGGGTAGGTAGTGGGGTAGGGTGGGAGGGAAATTAAATAGTGGACGCTTTGGATTCAAGTTACTTTCAACAGCACCCCCAATTTCTAGTACAACCAATATTCTGAGTTCCTCAGTTCAATAACAGACTTAGAAATTAAAAAGAAAATAACTTCCTTATCTGCTGCTGAGCTCTTTTAAAAAGCCTCTGGTCAGTCTTGCATCCAAGACAACATCAATTCATGTACAGCAGTTCAGCACCACTTAGCTTTATTTGAGACTTAGCCAGCTAAGTAGTGCTTTTTAAGACTTACCCTGCTAAAGTGTAGCAAAGGCACTACTCCCCCCCCCCCCCCCCCATTTTTGCCGACAATGGGAGAAGTCTCATTGGTGGCAGTGGGAGGGCACATTATTCCCTTTCCGCTGCTCATCCCCACGTTGTTGCCGAAATCTCCTCACTCACCCTCCTTGGGTCTGAAGAATCAGGGACTGCGGCCTTGCAGGATGGCCCCTGCTTCTTCCTTCCTGGCTGCAGGTGCCTGAATGACATCATCAGATGCCAACAGCCAAGGAGGAAGAAGCGGCCATGATCTTCTGAATGTTTGAATGATGGGGGAGGAGGGATGAGTGAGGGGTGAGTGAGGGGTGAGTGAGGGGGTCGTGGCGGCACCGCCAGAAAGGAAGTAATGCACTGGCCACCTACGGCGAGTGAAGGGACTGTGAGTGAGAAGGTATGGGAGGGGGAACAAGACGTCTGGGGACTAGGGAACAACTTCTGGGAAGAAGGGGGTCTGGAAGGGGATCTAGGAGGGGGCAAAGTGGGGAAAGGTGATTGGGGAGCAAGAATGCTGGGAAAGTGGGAGGTTTGGGAGAGGAGGGGGCTGGGGAGCAAGACTGCTGGGAAGTGGGGTGTCTGGAAGGGGCAAGGGGAGCAAGACTGCTGGGAGAGAGGAGATGGAGCTTGGGACCAAAAGTGCTGGGGAGTTGGGGGTCTGAGAGGGATAGATGGCTTGGGACCAAGAGGTCTAGGGACTCGGGAACGAGGAGCTGAGAGAGGGGAAGAGGCTTGGGACCAAGAGTACTAGGGAGCTGGGAGACCAAGAGTGCTGGGGAGTAGGGGGCTGAGAGGGGAGAGGAAGCTTGAGAGCAAGAATGCTGGGGAGAGGGCTTTGGGGAACAAAACTTCTGGGGTATGATAAGCAAGACTGCAGGGGATGGACGTATGAGAGCCAGAAACCCTGTGTCTGTATGTGCATGTGTATGAGAACAAGAGAGCCTGTGATTGAGAGCCAGAAAGCATGTGCATATGTGTTTGTGTGTGTGTGTGTGTGTATGACAGCCAGAGAGTATATGTATATATGACAGCCAGAGAGTATATATGAGAGTATATATGACAGCCAGAGAGTATATTTAGATGATCATCAAATACTCTTTCCATCTCAATATGGGTTCAGAAAGTACCACAGCACGGAAACACTTTTGATATCACTTTCTGAGGTGCTACTAAAAGCTTTAGATGCTGGCAAATCATATCTCATCGCCCTTCTTGATATATCAGCTGCTTTCGACACGGTAAACCACAACACTCTTATTACCAGTCTTTCTGAAATAGGTATCTCGGGATCGGCTTTACTATGGTTTCAGTCATTCCTGAGCAATAGAACATACAGCGTTAGATGTGGACGAAGTGAATCCAAGCCAAGAAACCTCTCTCAAGGAGTCCCCCAAGGATCTTCTCTCTCCTCCACATTGTTCAATGTTTACCTTACACCGCTATGCCGGCTACTCTCTAAATTGGGTCTTCAACACTTCATCTACGCAGATGATGTTCAAATACTCATACCTATAACCAGCACAATCACAAATGCACTGAATACCTGGAAGGTAGCTTTATTAGAAATTAAAACAATCCTCACAGACAACCAATTGGCTATAAATACCAATAAAACTGAACTTATCATAATTTCACCTCCAAAAAATACAATACTGATCAACTCTGATATTGCTCAAAACAACTCCACTATTTCACAACAAGTACGCAGCCTTGGTATCATCATTGACAGCAATCTCTCATTTAAAAAATTCATCACGGATACGGTAAAAAATGGTTTCTTTAAGCTATTTACTCTTAAACGGATTAAATCTCTATTATACCAATATGATTTCCGCACAGTTTTACAAGCAACTATTTTATCAAAGATTGATTACTGCAATGCTCTGTTACTGGGTCTACCCAAAGCCACCATTCAACCTTTGCAAATGCTGCAAAATGCAGCTGCCCGCATTATCACCGACACAAGCCGCCATGATCACATCACTCCAGCTCTTCAGTCTTTGCACTGGCTACCTGTGGCTTACAGGATAATTTATAAATCTATGTCGCTGATACACAAAGCCATTCAAAACAGAGAAATGCTCTGGTTTACAGATGAACTACAATTCAAAACGTCTTCCCGCCCAACGAGATTCCAGAATTTAGCCAAACTAAATATCCCAGCACCAAATCTGACTAAACTCTCTAGTACAAAAGATCGATCTTTCATCATTGCTGGATCAACAATATGGAACACCATGCCCTCTGAATTAGGCCAGGAACTCTGTCACAAAAAATTTAAACAAAACCTTAAAACCTGGCTATTTAAAAAAGCCTACTATCAATGATCTGAATCCTCAACTACTCTTCCTAACTGCCACAATCTCTCATATATTGCTGATATTCTATTAATATAAAGTTATATACTGTATTGTTTTTCGTTTAGTTACCTTGTTATATTGTAAAGCGCAATGCTGAATTACTGTTTGAATGTAAACCGAGGTGATGTTATTTACGTACCCCGGTATAGAAAAATCTTTAAATAAATAAATAAATAAATAATAAATATGTGTGAGACAGAGTCTGCGTGTATATGCCTGTGAGAGGGAGAGGGTATGTATGAGAGTCTGTGAGAAAGGGGTTGTCTGTCAGCATGTGTGTGAGTGAGAGAAAGGGGGATATGTATGAGAGAGAAAGGGTATGAGGGCATATGTGTGTGAGAGACTGAGGGTCTCCTAATCTATGACAATCTCAGGGTGACTGGAAATAATAAAAAAAAATCCCATATATGAAGAGCAGCAGGTTTTTTAATCCTTGTTAGTTTCATTATTGGATGTTATTTGATGTGCGTGCTGTTTTGAATTATTATATTGGTGTTTGGAGAAATTTATAAACATTTTCATGAGATTTTAATTATTGGATGTTCTCTTCATTAGCTGTTTCGAAATATTTATTATTTTTATTAGTATGGTTTTACTATGATTGTTTTAATTTTTTTGATTTTCTTGTTTGTTGGTCTTTCACTGTTTTGTATGTGTGACCAAAATGAGGGATTGTTTTAGTGCATAATTTTTGTGTAGGGTTCTATATTTCTGTTTTCAATAGGTGTATTGGTCTTCTAAGGTCTGTTGAACTATTTGCAATGCTGCTCTTTCATGGATAGGGTTATTGCTGTTTGAGACTTGGGAGTTTAGTGTTTTGATACAGCAGATTTGTCTCTTGGAGGAAACTGAATGCTTGACAGGCTGTGATAGCTTTTATTGGAGCTATGTAAGTATTATCCAAATAAACTGTCCGTGAGCTATTAAGGCAATGTAGGATCCATCTTTAGATATGAATGTCTCTGATCTGACATCTGAAGAAGGGTCCTATGTAATTTTTTGAAAGCTTTTGTACAATAATTTTAGCTACATGCGCAGCAATAATCTGTTCATTGAATTATTAATTCCTGCATTTTTCTTATTTCCAAATTGTTTGACAATATTGTACTTAGTGAACTATTTAAAGATCTTCATGTAGATATTATAGTATATTTTTCTGTGTGTTTAAATGTTAAAATTATATATTGGGATGCCAAAGGAAGTATCCACCCCATGTGCCAAATACTTTAGGTATGTCACTACCCCTCCCACCCCCTTTAGCCACAATCCCTCCCCCCTTACACTCCCTCTTTCTCTCACCCCTTGTCCTATCCCCCCTCCATTCCCTTCACTCTCCCTGCTCCCATCCCTCTCCTGTTGCTCTCTCTCCTTCCTATCCACCTCCCAGAAGAAAAATGACAAAGGTTCAACAGCCCAATATAATACCATATTATGTGGGAGCTGCAGAGACTTTGTCATTTTTCATGTGATGGGTGTTAGGTTACATTACAGCTCTCACTCCCCACAATAAGAATGCCTGGCCTATCCTTGGTCTAGGAGGAAATGCATGTCTTTTTCTAGTGCTCCAGTGCTGCATTGCATGCAGAGTCTGGCTTCTTGAGGTTACTGTTCTAGTTTTTCTCTGTATATTTCTGTTTTTAATTTGTGATCACTTATTTTGTATTTGAGGGTCATTTTGCATGTGTGACTAAGGTGAGGTATTCTGCTACCATATAGTTTCTGTGTAGAGATCTGTAGCAGTCTTGTTCATTGTATTTTCCCAACAGGAGGTCTATTTGTGTTCTAGGGGCCGATGTAATATCTGCAGTGCTGCCAAATCAAAGTAGAGCTGTTGCTTTTGAAGTCTTGTGAGTTAGTGCTGCTGTAGTATGGCAGGTTTGCTATAAATGTACAGAGCCCCCCCCCCCCCAGGATTTTATATTATTTCTTAATGCAGCTGGTAGTGGAGGAAATTTTGTGTTTCTGTCACTTAGATGACACCAGAATTTTTTTTTCTGTGGTGAGTGTCGGAGAAAATATTATTCTCTTCCCTCCATTGTTAGAGGGTTATGTGTGTGTATGTTGGGGGTGGTCTGCAATGATAGAAATGTCAGTACTAAGTATTAGTAATAATGTTTTTGTCATTTTTTCCTTTATCAAGCATCAAGCATTTATTTGATCTGGGAATGAATAATCCTCTCTGATTAATGCAAAGAATATATGCAAGATAGAATAATTAACAGCAAATGTAAAGTAAAAACGTGGCAGTCGGAATGTGGGCAGAGCTTGGGGTGGAGTTGGGGGGAGGCATTTGGGCCCACCCCCTACCCCCAACCAAAAAAGCACTCCGCTGCCTCTGATCTTACCTTTGAACTCTACAAGAGCCATATCACTTCCCTATCCTGCAGGAGATGTTTCTTCTTATGACAAAAACAGTTCCAAACAGTATAACCTTTGATATAAAATGCATACATTTATTAAAGTGAAAAATCAAGCAAACAATGTGGTAATCCACTTTTTTAGGGATTTTCCTCGGTTTCCCAATTGCAAGTTATATATGGTTCAGCTATTCACTACATAAGAACTCAGTTAGCTAATGACAATAATCACCCTGATCTTTCTTCAAAAAGATTTTGCTATTAAAAGCACTTTTATATAATCAAGGACAAAAATTATTCTAAAATGGATATGTCAGTCAATTCTTTTAAGTCTGAAATAAAGGAACTTTTGCAATGATGATTTAAATAGGTTGAATTCAATTAGACTCAACATCCAAATTGGTGTTCCTTGGATAACTTCACACAATCGTGAGAGAATGTTAAAGAAGGTGTTTAACTAATTCTTATGCTCATTTCAATTTGAAATTTTCAATATTTAAATCTATAATTGGTTATACTTCATTATCCTTAAACAACAATAGGTATGTATCAAAGACATTTGATTAACCAGAAATTTTACTTTTCTTTCAATTGTTAATTATTTTACACATCTCAGACTTCATCCTTGCATTGTCTGCTTTTTCTTTCCTATTTTTATTATCGTTAGTTCATACGTTTTACAAATTTTACTTCTATAAGAAGCAATAAGATATATTCATATTAATAGTAAGAAAAGATGCACAAATCTTAAAATGCAAATTTATGTTTAAAATTTAAGCTAACTCAATTTCATGTTAACTCGTTCAGTTCATCCAAAGTTAAGTCCATGTTTATCTGTAAAAACCACAGGAAACTTTGTCATTTCCAGTACCAGTTGTTACCCTGTAAACCGATGTGATATGTCAAATTGAATGTCGGTATATAAAAAATAAATAAATAAACTGTAAAACTGGCTTAATATCAAGAATGTTTCAATCTATTTTGTTTCAAATTGAAAATCCATATCAGTTCCTAACAAGATATAATCAATCTCCTGTTCTTACTCTTGTTCAGAGGCCAAAAGGGGACTGAATTGGAGGATAGCATTTAAAATATTTTTTTTAATTTAATTAATTGTTCCCAGATATCCATTTTTGTTGTGGTTATAATTTGTGTTATGTATTCTGGAGAGCGATGTAAATTTTATGTTATCCTAGTTTGTTGGGGTATGAAATATTTTATTGTAATATCAGGATAACTACCTTCTTTAAATTGCCACAAGCCTTCAGCAGTGATGTTAAATAAATGTAAAATCTAAATACATAAAATAATATCTTGGAACAGAAATAAGGTTGGCCAAATGTGACCAATCATACAGTCCTCTCTCTACTGAAAATATTGAAGAAAAAGAAAGAGAACAGCTTAGAATATCTGCCAAGTCCTCCGGAATGGAAATTCCACGGCAGAAATTGAGGGCAGCAGTAATAATGCACAAAGGGGAAAAAAAGCAGTTAGGTAGTCACCCTGAAACTCAACACCATCATCCCCAGGACTGCCCATGGTTTAGTGGTCTCTTTCTGCTACGGATGCAAATCAGCTACATAGCAAACTTGCGGAAGAAACTTTGCTGTGGGGTCACCAGTAACATCAATTTTCACTGAATTCTAAAATAGTGAGCTGCTTTGCATGACGGTGCATCAAAGCAGTTCATTCATTCATAATGTTAGTATACTTTCACACACAATGTGAAGGTTTATTACTTGTGAAGGGGATATTTTGTGAACTTTTTTGCAAAAGGAGCCAATGCATTAAAGCTCACAAAATGCTGAAATTTTGGTGTAGGTATGTTTTGAGCCATTTTGCATATTTTCGTGCATTGGTCCTTTGTACAAAGAAATTTTGTAGTTTTGTTCATCTGCCTCTAGGTTAGATAAGGAGACATAGGACAAGATATTAACAGGCCTATCTTCCAAAAACCTAGAGAGCTGTTAAGGTTGAAAGAATATTTAGTGCATAGTGTATCACTATAATAGCTATTTGCAAGGATAATTCAGTATAAACCGTGCTTCCAGCTTCAGTACTCTAGTCATTAATTCAAGAATATTTTTCCGCTTTTGTGTGCCACAAGCTACTTCAGAAAAATCTTAAACTTTCAAATTTTAGGGAAAAAATGTATGCATAATGACAGATTACTTCAATATCTATTTTTTACCTGGTATTAATCTATGATTTACAATCAAGGTCGAACTTGCTGCCACCTCTCTCTCAAACATCCCCAGGAATTCAGAAATGTCCAAACTATCAAAAGATAGCTGGTCGACTTGCAATTCCCTGTCACCACTACTAATCCTCGGATGGGTTTGCTGGCCTTCGACACAGGCTCCCCAACCTAGGTTGGCGGCATCCATGGTTAAGGTCACCTGAGGAGCTGATTGCTGAAAGGGGAGACCTTTGCGCAAGTTGGTGTTGTGCATCCACCAGGCGAAAAATAAACGAAGCTGATTGGTTATTTGGACTACGGATGAGAGTAGCTGAGTGGCTTGGTTCCACTGAGATCTCAGGGGCCATTGTGTGGCTCTCATGGCTAGGCGGGCCATCGGGGTGATGTGGACCATTGACATCATATTGTCTAGCAACATGGAGTAGCTGGCGAGCCAAGGCTGCTTGCCGATGGCGGATCGAGCTGGCGAGGTTGGAAAGCATGGTTGTGCATTCATTGGGGAGGAACACCTTGGCCACAGCGGTGTCCAGGTCTGCTCCAATAAAGGAGAGATGGTGAGACGGTGTCAAGTGGGATTTCGGGTAATTTATCAGAAACCCTTGGGGCATAACTGTGCTGCCACGACTGCCAGGCATTTTGTGAATACTCGGGGCACTGAGGCAAGGCCGAATGGCAGTACCTTGTATTAATAGTGCCCATGTCCCACTACAAATCACAGGTATTTGCGATGAGGAAAGATTGCAATATGGGTGTAAGCGTCCTGTAGATCCAGACAGCAGAGCCAATGCCTCTGCTGTAGGAGCAGGAGCATGGTGCCCAAGGACACCATTCTGAACCAGAAACAGCTGTGGCTCCCACTTGATTAGCCTTCACTGAGTTTGTGATTTGCAGTCCTGCTAAGGTGTAGCAGTGATGAGTGCACTCAACTAGCCAGTTAAAAAAGGTATGTTTGGTAATTGCTATTCCTATTTGATTAGGATAATATGAGACGAATAGTTAGGAGTGTTTCTGTTGCGGCTGAGTTTGTTTCTTGTAATACACTAAGGCCTTTTTGAAGTCCAGAGTGTGCAGGGCTTTTTGGCACTCATGCATGTGGGGCCTAGGAAAGAAGGTAGGTAATAACATGGATTGATTGATATGAAAAGCCAAGACAACCTTTGGGAGAAATTTCAGGTTGTGGAAGAACTACTTATATGGAGGAGAGTGGAAGAGAGCTTGGAGTTTGCTGACTCTTTTGGCTGAAGTCACTGCAACAAGAAATACCAAGAAATGTCAATAACGTCTGGAGTCAAGATTTGCGCTTGGCTCTTTACCATTCCCAAATGAAAACAGACATTTTCTTGGCTTTATAACAGGCTGCAGTTTATTAACATACCCGAGCCCGAACAATATAACTGTCATGCTGACAACACGTCAGCCAAACATTTCACCCCCCCCCCCCCCTTGTGCCTTAGCTCCCACCACATCCCAGTGGTAAGCTATGTGCCCCCCCCCTTCATCCTACCCCGCTGCAGCCCAGCGAGGGTAGGACTTGGCCTTGAGCTTTAGCTTTAGCCCCCTAGCTCATTCCGGCCGTCTCGTGCTGCAGCCCCCCCCAACTGCTCGAGACTCACCCCCCCCCCCCCCCCCCGTGTCCTTTAAACATCCAATATAATAACAACATTCAACTTGGGCTCGGGTTTCCACCACAAACAAGGAAGCTATGCTTCCTTGTTATCCCACTGCGGCCCCTTATAAACCTTCTATCGCTGCCTCCAATCCTTCTTGCAGGGCGTTGTTAAATAAATAAATCCCCACATTGGATAGGTGCACTCCATCCCCTCGAAAAAACCCCTACAAACCTTCCCATGCCCATCCATGCCGAACCCAGAATCCCCCTTGTTGAAGCATCCAATGCCCCATCTGCCTGTTTAACAGCTCTCTTCCATATTGACTCATCCTTGCATTTAAAACAAACTATAATGTCAGACCACCCCACTTTAATTTCTGGCCACTTCAACATCACCATCGCTAGGTCCTTACCCATGTCTTAAATCAAATTCCTACAAGAGCCCCATCCTGTATCATTCCTGCCCAAATGCACCAATAAAAGTCTCTGTACCCCTTTTAATTCAACCTGCTCCTTCAAGAAGGATAAAAGCTCATTCCACCTCATGCCCCCTTTTCCTTTCAGCACATCTTCCAATTCAGTCGTTCCAATTGAAGTTTCTCTCCATAAGGCTGCTGTTTTGCCCTCTGCTCTGCCCAATGAATGAAGGAGTGGCCCACGACCCAAGCACACTCCTGATTATTACTAAGCAGTATAGATTCTGGAAAAGAAAAGGCCTTAGTTAATACCACAATCATCCTTTGATTACCCCTCAATTTCACATGTATCTTTTGAAAGCCTTTGATTTCCATCTTCCAATTGCCTTGATCTCTCCTTCACCCATGCTGGTTTTGGCCGCCGTTGTTGCTGCCCCTATATGAAAGCAATGCGAGCTGTAATAACTCGCATCTTCTCCCATAACCTCCATTACCTTTTTTAAAACCCTTGAGAATTGAAAACTCGTCAAAGGCGAGCTGTCCTCCAGTATTAAGTAGGAGCCTGTCACCCTAGGGCGTCCACTCTCATACTTCTGCAAATTTATTACTGGGCACACTATTTCATGACCCGCTCTTCTCAGCCAAATCCAACACCCTTTCCCCAATTGATCTGTCTTTGACCTTTTCAAATAAACCCAAATGCTATCCCTTTGTACACAAACCTGCTCCACCATCAATGTGGCCCTAAGTGGGTTTACTTTTGAGCTCACTACCAGTTCACTGATTCTCATGGCTCCAAAGAAAGCCAGGGAGAAGGCCACCCTAAACAACTGAACCTCGAAAGCAGACCAACACACTTGCTCCAAATACCTTGCAAGCTTTACCAAATCAGCGTACCTAATGGGTCGCCTCTTATCCCCTTCCCAACCCCTCTCCCTTTGCCAACCTTGCAAAATACGCTTCACCCGGAAGCTTAAGGCCGGATTCCTCCAACCCCTAATCTTGTGAAAAAGGCAAACCCTGCTAAATGTGACTTAACCGCAGATAAGGAATATTCCTTGGACTTAGCCCACAAAATGTTCTCCACCACTGTGTCCTCGCCTACCGCTCCTCCGAGCCACCCTTTTGACAGCAAAAATGTAGTTATCGCCTGATGCCCAGCAATATTTACTGCCCATGTGTTCGGGGCTACCGACCTTTTAATTAATGTCCACTCTTCTTCCTCCCTAGTTCCCACAGGTATTCCGGACACTGCTCCCCGGTCATATTCGCTCCAGGTGCCAGCGATCTGAAGACCTTCCACTTAAAATGAGAAAGGGCATCAACAACTATAACATTTTCAACTCCTGGAACATGCTTTGCTGTAACACTCACATTCAACCGTAAACACAAGCCAACTAACTCGCGTAACAACACCGAAACCAACAAACATTTTGCTGACAATCTATTGATTTCTTGAATCACTCTGAGGTTGTCACACCACAAAACCACTCGCTTGTTGCTAAGCTCCGCACCCCAAATAGACAGTGCCACCACTATGGGAAATAATTCCAAGAACATTATATTCCTTGTAATACCTTCTGTCACCCAATCCTCGCGCCATGGCTCTGCACACCATTTACCTTGGAAATAGACTCCGAATCTGGACGTCCCCGCCGCATCAGAAAACAGTTCCAATTCCCGATTTGTTACTCCTTTATCCGGCATTATGCACACCCCATTGAAATCTTCCAGAAATCCCTCCCACACCTTCAGTTCTTCCCTAATGGCCCGCGTTACCCTAATAAAGTGATGCGGCATTTTCACTCCAGTGGTAACCGTAGACAACCTCCTAATGAATGCCCTCCCCATCGGTATAACCCTACAGGCAAACATCAACATCCCTATCAAAGAACACATTTTTTTTAATGTCATCTTTTTGGATTCACCCACCTCCCGCACTAAGATCCTTAACTTGAGCACCTTATCTTGAGGTAGTCTGAACTCCAAAACCCCAGTGTCTAATTCTATACCTAAAAATGTTAACTTCATAGTCGGTCCTTCCATTTTTGTCCTGTGCTATGGGCACACCCATCCTGTGCGCAACTTCCAGAAAACCTTCTAACAACTTACCACACTGCTCAGATCCTCCTCTTCCTATGAAAAGAAAATCGTCTAAATTGTGTAACATACTATGGTTACCTGTCTTATTTTCTGTCTCCCACTGCAAGAAGGAACTGAAAGCCTCAAAGTAAGTGCATGATATAGCACAACCCATCGGCAAGCACCGATCCACAAAAAACTTCCCTTCAAACGAAAACCCCAACAACGGTAAACTTTCAGGGTGAATCGGCAATAATCTAAAAGCAGACTCTATATCTGCCTTAGCTAACAACGCCCCTTTTCAAGCTGTTTTAATCAGTTCTAAAGCATATTCAAATGACGTATACCTCACCGAACACTCACTCCTGGGAATAAAATTGTTAACAGATGAACCTTTAGGGAAAGACAAATTAAGAATCAACCTGAATTTTCCTGGAACCTTTTTTTGGAATAACTGCTAAAGGGGATAAATGCATCTTATTAAAAGGTGGTTCGCTATACGGTCCAGCTACTTCCCTCAACCGCGCCACGGACCTAGCATTCCAAGCTCGTCCCCCTTCCCCCGGCCCTGTGTAAAGAATTGGAAAACCTTCAGAAAAACCTCTAGCTAATAAAAGTGCTGCCGTTTTATTTGGATATGCTTTTAGACTCTGCAAAAGTTCTGCTAAGACTATAGGCGAGTCTGCTTTTCCCAACAGCTCCTCATTGCTTACCCCCTCTGTGCGGGGCAATAGGGATGTGAATCGTTTTAGGACGATTAAAATTATCGTCCGATAATTTTAATATCGTCTTAAACCGTTATGGAACACAATACAATACAGATTCTAACGATTTATCGTTATAAATCGTTAGAATCGTGAGCCGGCACACTAAAACCCCCTAAAACCCACCCCCGACCCTTTAAATTAAATCCCCCACCCTCCCGAACCCCCCCCCCAATAACTTAAATAACCTGCGGGTCCAGCGGCGGTCCGGAACGGCAGCGGTCCGGAACGGGCTCCTGCTCCTGAATCTTGTCGTCTTCAGCCGGCGCCATTTTCCAAAATGGCGCCGAAAAATGGCGGCGGCCATAGACGAAAAAGATTGGACGGCAGGAGGTCCTTCTGGACCCCCGCTGGACTTTTGGCAAGTCTCGTGGGGGTCAGGAGGCCCCCCACAAGCTGGCCAAAAGTTCCTGGAGGTCCAGCGGGGGTCAGGGAGCGATTTCCCGCCGCGAATCGTTTTCGTACGGAAAATGGCGCCGGCCATACGCGTATGGCCGGCGCCATTTTCCATACGGAAAATGGCGCCGGCAGGAGATCGACTGCAGGAGGTCGTTCAGCGAGGGTTCCGGCGCCTCGCTGAACGACCTCCTGCAGTCGATCTCCTGCCGGCGCCATTTTCCGTACGAAAACGATTCGCGGCGGGAAATCGCTCCCTGACCCCCGCTGGACCTCCAGGAACTTTTGGCCAGCTTGTGGGGGGCCTCCTGACCCCCACGAGACTTGCCAAAAGTCCAGCGGGGGTCCGGAAGGACCTCCTGCCGTCCAATCTTTTTCGTCTATGGCCGCCGCCATTTTTCGGCGCCATTTTGGAAAATGGCGCCGGCTGAAGACGACAAGATTCAGGAGCAGGAGCCCGTTCCGGACCGCTGCCGTTCCGGACCGCCGCTGGACCCGCAGGTTATTTAAGTTATTGGGGGGGGGGTTCGGGAGGGTGGGGGATTTAATTTAAAGGGTCGGGGGTGGGTTTTAGGGGGTTTTAATGTGCCGGTTTTTCGATTTTTCGATTTTTCGATTTTTAACGATTTTTCACGATATTTTACCCCCCCAAACGGCAACAATACGATTCCCTCCCCCTCCCAGCCGAAATTGATCGTTAAGACGATCGAGGACACGATTCACATCCCTACGGGGCAACGCATGAACCCGCAGGGCACTTGACTGTTGGGTGCGTTCCACTGCAAACTGAACAGGCATGCCTGAATTTACAGTCAGGAAACATGCAGCTGGCTTTATTAAATCGCCAGCAAACATCTCCTCCTCCCCCACCCGGTTTACCTGTTGCCCCCCCCCTTTACCTGTGTTCCCTGAACCATGAAAGGAACTCGCTCCCCCTGACAAACTACTCATCCCACCTGCGCTACCTATTCCTTTTGGGGCACCAGAGCTCTTATTTGTCATTTGGGTAAGCCACAAATTAATGTCTTGTGTCCCCCATGACATGTCTATTGCCCTCCATTTTATCGTGGAACCTCTCGTCATAGTTGAGTCAAGCCCAACCATCATAATCTTTAAATGCTCCTAAAATACTGTCGGCATTAGCCAACAGCGATCCATACTGATGAGGTTCAAAATGCCCTACCACACTCGCCAAAAGCAGAAATCCTCTAATCCAGTTTAAAATATTTTTGGAAACTTTTGGGCTAGTCTATCTTTCCCTTTTTTTTTTACTCCTCTTCTTGTCCTTCCTCCTTCCTCTTCTACCATCTAGCAATTTAAATATATTTACATATTTACGCTTTCTAATACGCCGGCGCATTTTTTGCGGCACTTCTTCCCAAAGTCCCGTTAAGAAAGCTAATTCAGGGAGACCCATATCCTGCTTGGGGCCTGCTGTGGGACTTGGCCTCGATTCCAATTCTGACTCACTAGAAGACAAGGATGAATCCTCTGAACTGCTATCTGATTCTGAACTGGATTTCTTCACCCTCTTTTTCTTTTTCCCTTTATCTTTTTTACGCTTGAAACCTGTTTTTTCCAACTCATCCGAGTTAATTCCATGAAAAGGAACTTCTTGTCCTGTTGATTCCTTGTTCCTTTGCATCCAGCCTCCTCTCTTCGTCCCCACTTCTAAGCACGAAAAGGCTCTGTCCCTCCAGGCTTCTTGATGGGAAGTGCCGGGGTACTCGCAGTAATCTGCCTCTGTGGGAACAGACGTAAAACCAGCAGAACTACCCGTACATCGTAAATCTGAATACCCTGTCCTACCGTCTCCCCATGCATAGTGTAATGCCTTCCTTCCTTGCAGCAGGCTCAATCTATCTTCCTTCCTTTGCCCCAATTCTATCGGGTATCTAGGAAGGACTTCAAACTCTTCCAACTCATCTTGCGCCGAGTCCCTACGTTCTCTTAACTCTCCGCCTGGAATACTACCCCTTTCCTCACTGTGTTCGCCTGCAATAAACCTTGACCGCGCAAGTCCAAGGTCTCTTCCCGGGATGTGACCCGCTGCCCTTCCTCTGACCCACCTACTTCCAACCTGCTTCCGCTGGACACATGTGCTGCCCACAGAACCATACCCCAAGGGGGTAATGGCAGCCTCCATAGTGGCTACTTGTTTATTCTCGCTCTTCCGGGAGACCTTGCTGGCACCCTTGCCATGTTGAACCCCTTCCTCCGCATCTAGGTCCGCCTCCTGCACCTGGAAACTGACCCTACTACCTTTAGTCTGGGGACCCTTTCCTTGAGCTGCGCGGTGCTGCACAAGTACCTTCTTTACGTTCCTACCTCTGACTGCCTGAGGCCCCGCGCCACTGGATCCCTCTTCCCTAGTCTCCCCTCTCTTATTCACTAGAGCAGGGATCTCCGGCAAGAATGAAGGGGGGGAATATATTAAACGTGTCTCACGAAACTTCTAAAGAAAGTTCTGGAACATCTGTGTCCTCAGAGCTATAAATTTGGGAAGGGGAAGGGGTGGGATCAGCCTCCGGCCCACTCTCGCCTGATAAGGAGAAGGGGGGGGGGAACCGACGCTGGGGGAGCGATTGAAGGACTTGCCTGCTGGAATATCTCTCTCGGATCCTGGGGTCTCCCTGTTGCCATCGCCTTCTTGCTCCCTGCCCACTGATGGGCCTCACCGACTGGCTGGGCACTCCTCTCTTTGCCCCTCTGATTCATCCCGAGGCAGGGGGAACGCACAAGGCAAGGGAGATGAGCAGGGATTGCTCGAGTACTATTTTTTTTTTTTTTTTTTTGGAGACACCCGTGGGACTGAAACTAGCCAAGATTAGACAGGAAAAACAAACCGGACAACAAAAGCAAGGCCTGGATTAATGAATTACATTTTTTTTTTAACTAAGCTACCGAGAATGAAGCAAAGAACCCCGCGCAGCCGCTCCCTAGCTCTCCCGAACAGACTGGCAGCAACAACCGTTGCTTGCCTGCTGGACCAATTGCACGGCCGCGATTCAAATCGCTGGCGCCACGCTATTGGTCTGCCTCTCCTCCCAGCTACCCCTCGTGTCGACTACCCCCTTTCCCCGTGAACTTCGCCATTGCACGCTTCTCTTCTCGTTAGCGCGTGTGGCACGGGATGAGCCCACGCCGCTGCTCTTGTATTTTAGAGACGCTGACTTCAGTGGTTCAAAAGGAGGTTTCATTAGTTGGGAAAGGACTACAATCAGGACCCATGGAACAAGTGTCTTTTGTGCAGGGAGTTTGACATCCCATAGGAATTTCATGAAGTGAGATATTAACAGATGAGTAGAGATCAGCTTGATATCTAAGTACGGTGAGCTGCTATAGTGCTGAGGTGCACCTGCACAGGTGAGACAGTGAGGCCTGAGTCAAAAAAGTGGAGCAAATATTTCAGAAGTTGCTTAGACTCGCAGGAAAATGGGTCCAAAGCATTTTATTTTATTTATTTATTTATTTATTTTTAGGTTTTTATATACCGGAAGTTCCTGTATACAATACATATCACTCCGGTTCACAATTAACAGAGAAAACTATCGCCGGGAAGGCGGTTTACATGGAACATACATGGAACATGGAACATATCGAATAAACTATAATAAAGTACAATCTAATTTAAAAAAAACAACTGAAATAAACTTAGGAAATAACTTGGTACATGTAACTGAAGCAAGATGAACATTACATTGCTGCAAGGCAAGGCTGGATGTTTGTTCTTATTGCTATTAGCTCTCTGGGAAAGCTTGATGGAATAGCCAAGTTTTGAGTTTCGCCTTGAAAGTAATGTGGCATGGTTCAAGACGGAGGTCTGGTGGTAGTGAGTTCCAGAGAGACGGGCCCGCTGTGGATAGAGCACGTTTTCTCAGGGTAGATTTTGCAGGTTGTGTGATCATTCTATTCTGGTATGCCGTTCTGGTTGGTTTGTTAGAAGAGTGTAGTTGAAGCTGGAAAGTTAGGTTGAGTGGGGAGATGTTGTGAAGGGCCTTGTGAATCATCATGCAGGTCTTGAACTGAATCCTATATTTGATGGGAAGCCAGTGGAGATGCTGGAGGATCGGGGTGATATGGTCCCTTTTTTTGGCATTGGTAAGTATTCTTGCAGTGGCATTCAGTACCATCTGGAGTGGTTTGGTAGTGTATGCTGGAAGGCCTTGCAGGAGTGAATTACAGTAATCTAATTTAGTGAGAATGATGGCCTGGAGTACTGTGTCACTGTGCCACTTGAAGGCATAATTCCTTCTAGTGGAAGGTTTCCTAGAGGAGATAAGTATGTCCACAATTTCTGTAGGTAAGATCCTCAATCACTGAGCACTCAACATCCAAGCTGCAAGGTTGTAGCCTGAAAGATGTCCCATCTTCCTGTGCCAACACTGCAAGGTCTATTCCCAGATGTATGGGAGAACTGCTGGAAAGTTGTATGAGATAAGCATAACAGATCTGCCTAGGCCACACTGGAGCTATGAGAATTAGACTACTGCAGTCCTGAAGAACTGTCTGCACTGCCCTGGCAATAAGTGGTAACAGTGGAAAAGCATATATGAGGCTTTGTCTCTAATCGAGAAGGGAAGTGTTTTTATTCAATCTGTGATCACTTGATAAAATTGAGCAAAACTGATTTAGTTCTGCTGTGAGGCGAACAAGTCCACCAGTAGAAGACCCCATAAGCTGAGCAGTTTGTTAGTCACTGACTGCTGTAGAGACCATTTGTGTGGTTGAAACACTCTGCTGAATTGATCTACCAGCATGATGAGATGCCCAGTAGATAAGTGGCCTGAAGAGCAGCTCAATTTGTCTCCACTCAATGCAAATCTTTTAGAGCCATGATCCCATTATTCCTTGCTTGTTGATGTAAAACATGGCAGCCTGGTTGCTAATTTGTATCAAGGGTCCATCAAGCCCAGATGCGGCGACCAGATTGTACACAGTATTCAAGGTGCAGTCTCACCATGGAGCGATACAGAGGCATTATGACATTTTCCGTTTTATTCACCATTCCCTTTCTAATAATTCCCAACATTCTGTTTGCTTTTTTGACTGCCGCAGCATACTGTACCGACGATTTCGATGTGTTATCCACTATGACGCCTAGATCTCTTTCTTGGGTAGTAGCACCTAATATGGAACCTAACATTGTGTAACTATAGCATGGGTTATTTTTCCCTATATGCATCACCTTGCACTTGTCCACATTAAATTTCATCTGCCATTTTGATGCCCAATTTTCCAGCCTCACAAGGTCTTCCTGCAATTTATCACAATCTGCTTGTGATTTAACTACTCTTTTGTATCATCTGCAAATTTGATTACCTCACTTGTATTTCTTTCCAGATCATTTATAAATATATTGAAAAGTAAGGGTCCCAATACAGATCCCTGAGGCACTCCAATGCCCACACCCTTCCACTGAGAAAATTGTCCATTTAATCCTATTCTCTGTTTCCTCTCTTTTAGCCAGTTTGTAATCCACGAAAGGACATCGCCACCTATCCCATTACTTTTTATTTTTCCTAGAAGCCTCTCATGAGGAACTTTGTCAAACGCCTTCTGAAAATCCAAGTACACTACATACTACATATATAGCCAAGCCATCCTCTAGGCTCCTATTGAGGCTGCTGATGTGAAAGCTGTGGTGTCAAATACCTCTTATATGGAGCATAACAGGTGGTGTAAGTCCTCCTCCAAATCATGGAGAGGTTGCAGTGTAATCTGCTCCCCTATTTTGGAACAGATATGTAGCTTCAGTTTTTGTACACATTCAAAACATTTTTGGATCTTATAGAATTGATGCTGTTTGATCTAAGATGCCAGCATTTTTCCTTGGAATACCTTCTTACCAAAGTCATCAAGCAGTCTGTGGTCTGTGCCCAGTGGCGTATTTGAATGGAGCCTGGTTTTTATGGCTTTTTTCATTGCTGATTCAACGATTATTAATATGCGGGGTAGTTGCACTAACCCATAGCCAGGAGTCTTCTTTAGTCAGAATTTTAAGTCTACCTTCCTTGCCATCATAGTGCCCAAGAAAGAGGCAAAGGTTGTTAGAGCATATTTGATTGCACTTAACTCTAGAAGGATGATCTGATAATGGTTATTTTGAAGAATCCAGAGGCCTTTTTTTCAAAGCATTCTGGTATGTGCTTCTCACACTTTGGTGGAGGTATCTGTCACATGAACTACCATATATACTCCATATATATATAAGTCGAGAAATGTAAGTGTTAAAATTAATCTTAAAAAACAGGGTCGCCTTATCCACAAGTCAATGCTAGTTTCCTCCTCCCCCTGCCCATAATTATTCTGATAACTATCCCTGGTCAATCACTCCTTAGCCATGGTGAGGGAGGTATCTCGTTCGTTCCCTCCTTTCTTCCCTTCTCCTCTCGATCTCTGAACTCACTCGCTGCTAGCAGGATGACGGAAGTTGCAGCTGTTCAGATGCGTCCTTCCTCCTCCCCTGCCAGGGCCTGATTGGCACACTTAGACCACGTAGCTCAGCCAGATAGAAGCCGAATATGGACCTCTAGAGGGTTTAGCAATGTTTCATCGGGGGACAGAGATGATAACTCTCTATCCAGCATTGCTCCCAAAGGATCTTCTCACCAGAGACAGTGTTCCAGTCTGAACTGGGCCTACCATATATTTATCTATGTGTTCCTTGGAGGGCAATGACCTAGAATCAGGAGATTAAATCCAGGTCTTTCCTTTCCTTTCCACCTTGGCCAATACTTATAAAGCTAGAAAAACTTTGCAGGTTAAGAAATGTTTCACAAAATCAGGAGTATGCGCAACAGATAATTATATATTGCCAGCCATACTGCACTCCAGCTAGCATTTTTGGCTTCTTGCCCATAATTTACACTATCACATCATAAGCCTATTCTATGTGCTTCCTCCATCCTATTTTAGAAGCTTCTGGCATTAGTACAGCAACTGTGCATATACAAAAAGAGATAATGATCCTCATACCTTTTGTAATGAGCCAGATAATGTACTATGGGCATGACAGTGAGATCTGAATTAAAACTCAGAATAAAGGGGGTTTATTCAGCTTTTCCAAGATACATGATGCTTCTGGAGACCTACTCATTAGGACCCTTTGAACACAAGGGTTTCCAACTCTGGTTATCAAAAGCCACAAACCAGTCAGGTTTTCAAGATATGCAAATGAATATGCATGAGATACAATTTTATGCGAAACTATCTCATGCATATTCATTAGGGACAGCTTGAAAATCTTTCTGGCTTGTAGCCTTCAAGGACCAGAGTTGGAAACCCCTGCATGTTTGTAGGTTTTATGGGAGAGTGAGATGGGGGTCAGGGGGCTGACGTCATTTTGTTTGATGTTGGACAAGAGGGAGGAGGGTTGGTGGGCGGTTGGGGAGGGAGATCTTCATTTTCTTTTAGATCAGGTTTGTGGTGTGTATCGCTTCCTTCAATATAACCCGAACATCAGGACTGCCGATTTAAATTTTGCAGTTCAGTGGTGATAAATTGATCTAAATAAAATGACCACTAAATGATTACAAAAAATACAAAAAGTACAAACTCTAAATATCCATTGAAGTTGACCTAAAAATGCATATCATAATACTCGTGCTCACAATACAAGATAAATCTTTATGGAAAAGGTCCTGAGACAGTGTCCTGATGTTAATATTCCCCTGATACAGATGTTCAAAACGTAGTTCCATGCCGGGATAATTTTGCCAATGGAGACTGCAGTGTTGGCTTAAGTGTATTATAAGCTAAGGGGTTGATTTTAAAAGGAGTGCACGTGTGTCCATATGCGCGCAGCTCTCGGAGCGCCAAGAAACATCGAAGAGCCGATTTTATAACATGCGTGCGCATGTGCAGGCGGCACACACAGGGTGGGCAAATTTTTTAGTAATACGTGCGGCAACACAATCGGGCCTTCCCCTAACCTTCCTTCCCTTTCCCCTCTCCACCCCGATCCCTAACCGCCGCCTAGCTAACCGAACACTTAGTTTTCTACTTACGGCTTCTCCTGAGCAGAAGTAGTTTCCATGCACTGGCCGGCTGCTAGCACACTCTTCCCCGGGATAGCGGCTAATGGCTGCTGACCCGGCCGGCCTCCAACCTACCCACTGGCCTGCCCTCTCGGAGAGGCCTGGCACTTGTGAACGTAGCAGGGTTTACGCGCATGGCTGGGCCTGTTTTAAAATGCGCGTGGTGCATGCAAGATCCGGCCACACGCAGAAACCCCACTTTTTACGTGCATGGTCTTTGAAAATCAGGGCTTAAGTGCATTATAAGCTAAGTATTTTGGGGGCATATTTTCAAAGCCATTTAGCTCCCTAATTAGAGAGTTAAGGGATTAGATCAATTTAGCAAGATTAAATATCTAATAATGACCTAATAATGCACATCATAATACTCGTGCTGCATTTGGCAGTCTGCGGGGCAGGCCTGCGGACTGCTGCACTTACCTACAACCCCGAGACTGAAGCGACATCCTCTGACACTGGGACAGACCCCTGAACAGACTCTTGGCAGGCTGCATCCTTAATCTGCCTCCGATGCCTCTACTTCTTCCAGGCTCTCCTAAGGTGTGCACGTGCCCGACATTGTTCTTCTTAAAGGGCCCGTGGCTGAAAAACACCAGCTGCACCCAATGATGACATCACCAACTAGGGCCTATAAAAGGCCAGCTCAGCCAGCAACTCCTTAGCTTGGTAATAAGTCGACTACTATTTAGTAGAATAAGTTGCCTCAGCGTTCCTGGTCTTTGTTCCTGAGTTCCTGGTCTTCGTTTCTGAGTTCTTGGTCCGTGTATTTGTCTTGTGGTCATTCTTCATTGAGCCTTCGTCTTATGGTCAGTCTTATGTTCTTCAGTTCAGTGTCTTCTACCCACCTGTACTGTTCCTTGCTTCCCTGCCTACCTATCCATCCCGTTTTCCCTTGGTCAGATCTTTGGCTTTGACATTTTTCTATGATTGAACTCTGCTTGCCACTGACCATTGCCTGACTCTCGACCATGTCTGGACGCTGACTGCCTTAACCACCGCCTGTTTCAGGCTACATCTGTTACCAGCCCGCCCTGGACCCTGGCCTGCGACCCAACTTTCTCCACAGACCTCCAGTTTGGCAGCAGAGGCCTCCATCTAAGACCTGCTGGCCCCAGCACCCGAGAGCTCAACCCAAGGAGAACAAGGGCTGGTACAGGTGGAACTCCAGATGGGCGTCTGCCACAGCTAGCTCCACCAGCTGTTGTTAGTGACCTGTAGGGCTCTTCTCTGCAAGTTGCACCAACTCCCCCTCAGCCCAAGGGTCCATACTCGCAACACTCATGCACACAATACAAGATAAACCTTTATGGAAAAGGACATTAATAAACAAAAAAAAAGACTAGCAAAAGCAACACAATCGATGTCTTAAAAGTATAATCATTGGTCCAAGTCTAAGTCTCTTTTATAATACTTTACTTTTATGTTATTTCGTGATGTTGTAATGATGAAGTCCAAACATCTTCACTGTGAATAACACATATAGAAAACCCAAAACTTTATCCACTGATAAAGATGAAAAAAAACCCCAAAGGGGTCAGTTTTCAAAGGAATTTAGCCAGCAAAGAAAGACTTAATGTCTAAATCAAGGCCTTTAAAAATTGATAGAGTTAACCAGCTCAGTTTCACTTTTTAAATTTCACTAAGGAACATAACAGTAGCCACACAAAATTCTGGGCAGGCCAGATACTGGGGTTAAGTTGGGGGAGAAAGTTAGATGGTTACTGCTAATTTTCAGTGCTGGCCACCTAACATAGTTGGCCAAATCTAGGCACTGCTATAGCAGATGTAAATTGACTAGCCAAAGCTCAAGAAACCTCCCCCATAACCAAAAATATCCCCAAACCTCAATCCCCTTCTTTCCCTCCCAATACCCAAAAAATAAAAAAGTAAAAATAAAACATCTCCACCTAGCTCTGATCTTCTTCCCTGCCAGCACTCAATGTAAAAAACAAAATCCCAGTTTCCCCAAGGTCATACCCCTATACCCAATACTTAATTTAAAAAAAATCCCCTGATGACCCTCCCCCCCCCCCCCATACTCAATGGCACCCTCTGATCCACCCCTCTCTTTCTCACCACCCCTCGAGAATCATATTTTCAGAAGGTCCCATCTTCTCTGGCAGATGACGTACAGATCCCAGAGGGGTGATTGGTGGGAGGAATGAGGAGGGTTAACAAGTGGGGTTCAGGATTTGGGGAATTTGAGAATTAGAAAGGGGATCATAAGGGGAACTAGGGTATGGAGGGGCAGGGAATTTTTTCAACTGAGTATCAGGAGAGGGGTTCAGAACTTGTGGATCTTTTATATATGAAAACATTTCTATGCTGCATTACCCACAATTCTAAGTGACTTAACAGTAAAACAAACAAGTGCAAATAAAACAATTCTCAATATGTACATTCTATATTCCACAAAAGAAGTACAAATTGTCACAAGAACATAAGATATGCAATACTGGGTCAGACCAAGGGACATCCAACAGTGGCAATGTACCTGGCAAGTAACCAAACATTAAATAGATCTCAATCTACTATACCTTATTGATTAATTGCAGTTTATGGATTTTTCCTCCTAGGAACTAACTGCCATAACCACCACATCCTCTGGCAATGAATTCCAGAACTTAACTGTGCTATGAAAAATAATTTTCTATGATTTGTTTTAAATGAACTACTTTCTAACTTCATGGAAACCCCCCCCCCCCCCCCCCAAGTCCTTCTACTCTCTGAGAGAGTAAATAACCAATAGCTTGCAAACTGGAATAAGATATACATTGAATAAAGTTGCAGAAAGTGAAGATCCTTGGGGAATCAGAGGGGAAATGGAAACCAATCAAAGGTAAGTGAATTAAGACACTTGCTGAGAATGTCAGTAGTATGACCTGAACCAAGCCAGAACAGTCCCAGCAATTCCAATCTCATGTAGGCGAGTGTGAGTTTGACTGAGCGATGGAGCAGGAACCATGCTGACTCCAGTAATTTCTCATGCAATTTCAAATTTTATTAACATAAATAGAAAATAATAGCAATAAT
The DNA here is from genome assembly GCF_901001135.1 of Rhinatrema bivittatum. Taxonomy (NCBI): domain Eukaryota; kingdom Metazoa; phylum Chordata; class Amphibia; order Gymnophiona; family Rhinatrematidae; genus Rhinatrema; species Rhinatrema bivittatum. The sequence continues at coordinate 340,755,051 of NC_042617.1, forward strand.
AACTGTCCACCTTTGCAGTAATCTTACAAATCAACTTGTGAGAAAGGGCCAGGAGTTCCTACTCCTGGAGATGGGCCTCCTGATCCCAGCTGGGCTTCTGCCTCTTAACCTGCCCAGCAGGGGCCCACCCACAGAGCTCTTCCTGCCCAGCAGGATCTCTCCCTCTATCAGGCCGATACAGAACAGCTGAGCGCTCCGTTTGGCCACGCATTTTAGACACGCTATTATTACCCCTTATACTGTAAGGGGTAAGAGTGTGTGGAAAATGCGCAGCCAACCACCCTGAAACTAATAACGCTCATCCCATGCAAATTACCCCAGAATACTGAAAGTAAAATGTGTGGCCAAGCAGAATAAAACTGCTTTTCTGTACACCCTTCGACTTAATATCATAGCGATATTAAGTCGGAGGCACCAAAAATTTAAAAAATCTGCCCGCCAGTTGGCAGGTTCGAAAACGGACACTCAGTTTTGGCGGCATCCGTTCTCTGAACCTGTGGCTGTCAGCGGGTTTGAAAATTAAGCTTCGGTTGTCGGACCCACTGACAGCTGCCACTTCCACTAATAAGAAGGTGCTAGTGTCCCTAGCACCTCCTTATTAGTATGAGCCCTAATTTAAATAGAAAATTGCGCGCCCAGGAGAGATGCCTGGTCGCGCGTCGGGAGAGTGGGTGCTCACCTCGGAGCGCCGGCTCTCCTGCATGTTTTATTGCATCAACCTGTATGCGATTAAGGTAGACCAGGCATCTAGCCTAGCCCTGCATAGGTTAAGGAGGGATAGTAAGGCCACTCCTTCACAGCGAGCCAGTAAAAACCTTGTGATCAAGTGTATCAAGAACAGCGGAAACATCAAGCAGCACATCAGTGCCAGAATCAGATCCTCGACAAAAAATATCAAAAGCTAGACAAAATTAATGATTTTGTTCAATATTTGGGATGAAACCTAAATTGATATGTATCTAAGACATTATACCTGTACATAATATCACACAATTATTTAAACATTGAATATTCAATGACATTCACCAAGAAGGCAATCGAAAAAATAAGGAGAAAGTTACTGGAACTGGCTTGATCAGGGTGAGTTTTCATCAATAAGAATTGAACTGAGGCCCGCTAGAGGCACTGGTAAATGGTCCTCTATAAGCAATGCATTAACCAAATGGACCAAAGGAGCACTTAAGTCTTCAGCCATAGATTGTAACACAAGAGTATCACAAGGATTCAAGGAACAGTTTGTGGGATTCATTGATTTCACAATATCATTAATCCCCTTCTTAGAAACATAATCAAATTATTCCCATCTAATTTCAGAAGGTGAAGGTTACAATTCAGAAATGTTACTGGAAGGGAGGAAGATCAGAGATTGGGGAAGATGTTTTATTTTTATTTCTTGGGGGGGGAGGGAGGGAAATCAGGAGGTTTTAATAAAAAAAAGACTTTGCCAATTTAGTACTGGTTCAGCTAAACATTTGCCTTAAGATAGCCAGTTAAATTTATCCGGTTATTTTGTCCACTCAGTGGGTCACTGAAAATTGACCCCATGGGTTAGTTATACTTAGCTGCTTTAAAAATAGGTGTTCCGGGTGGCATATTTAGTAAGAGGAAGATATAGCTGGTTAACTCAAATTTTTAGCACTAGCTGGCAAAGATTAGCTGTTTATGATTGTCTGAGTATACAAACAGCAGGCATAGCTTGCGGCTGATAATTCGTTTAAATCAAGCTGGCTTTCCATTCAGTAGTTTACTGAAAAGTCACCCCAAGTGCAAGCAATGGCTTTGCCTGAGGTTTCTTGCAGATTGCCTACAATAAAATTGGAAGTGTTCACTGGTCTGCACTATGTAAGTTAGAAATCAGCTTCTTGCTTTCATTTTCCCAAAGCAGTCTCATTCCAAGACAAGGCCCTTCAAATGCAGGATGTACTGTTCTGATTAAACAGATGCTCACGGGTTTAACATTGTTTGAGAAAAGAGCAAATAAAATAAAATAAGCCTTCATATTGTTCAAAATATTATGCTCAAAAAACTATACTATCAATATATCTTTAAAAATGTACTATGGGGGATTGCAACCCTGTCAAAACCAAACTGCAGGAAACACAATTTGTCCTGCAGTTTTGATTGCTGATTCTGCTTAAAAAAATATATATAGTTGTGCAGTAAAGCAGTCAAATAATTCTGGAACCCATGAGAACTTAAATCATTTGATTATTTTATGCATCAAATAAAGCAAATAGCCTGCATTCAGTTGGTGGCAAAGTTGAGACAGAGAAGGGAGGCAGATTGAGTTCTCCTGCATTCTCACAAAACAGATATCAAGCTGCATCCCACAGCTGAGGATTCTCTCTTCTTCAATTTTATTTTTTATTTTTCTAATTTGTTTCCTTTCATGACTGGTCAGCTGCATCAAAGTGGATTACCAGTCACTGCCTCTGCCTACTAGCCCTTAGTGTGTGACCTAAAATTTAAAAGCAGGACTGAGCTGATAAGCCATCACCCTTCTTGCACATGTTTTGACATGAACTGACTTGGTCAGGTTGTTTTGCTATCGTCTTGTTTGAGCATAATGTGACGCCAAAGACATTTCATGGCCAGCAGGCTGCTTCAGAAGACTGCACCTAAGTTTGTTACTGCCGATTTGATGTACGCCGGCATCAGGAAGTGTCTTTACAGTCGCGCGCGCACAATCCTCCCTCAGCTGCTAGAGCCTGAACGTGCTGTTAGGTACTGTATAACCTGTTCTACAGTCCACATTTAACTTTGATTTAGAAGTGCCTTAAATGCAGCCCTGTTTTATTTTCAAAAATGCTTCTTCACCTGAAACGAGGATTGAAACAATCTATGACAAAGTTTCTCCCAAAAAACATTTGACCCTGTTCATAAGCGATTACCGTATACTCATACAAACATAGATATGATGGCAGAAAAGGATCAAATGGTCCATCCATTCTGCCCAGCAAGCTTATGGTAGTATATGCCATACCACACAGGTCACCCCCATACTTATCAGCTTCCCAGGCCATCAAGTCAGGGGCCTTGTTGGTTGTTGTTGAAGTCCAATTCCCCATTACCTCTTGCCATTGAAGCAGAGAGCAATGATAGAGTTGCAGCAACAGTATAAAGGCTTATTGGTTAAGGGTAGGAACCGCCAAACCAGCTAGTTTTCCTTATGCACTCTTTTTTTCTTCATTTCCATATTCTATCTAATTCCCCTTTTCCTCTTTTCTCCCTGCCGTTGAAACAGAGAGCAATGTTGTACTTGCATGAGAAGTATCAGGCTTATTGGTTAAGGGTAGTAACTTCCACACAAGCAAGTTACCCCCATTCACTCTTTTTTTCATTTCCATCCTCTAACACTTAGGGATCCACAGTGTTTATCCCATGCCCCTTTGAAATCTTTCACTCATCTAGGAAGGGCATTCCAGGTATCCACCTCCCTCTCTGTGAAGAAATATTTCCTAATGTTGGTTCTGAGTTGTCCTCCCTGGAGTTTCATTAGATGACCCTAGTTCTATTGATTTCTTTCTTTCCAATGGAAAAGACTTGTCGATTGTGCATCATTAAAACCTTTCAGGTATCTGAAGGTCTGAATCATATCCCACCGCATCATTCTCTCCTCAAAAGTCAATTGATGGAGACCCCCCACTATTTTTGTTGCCCTTCTCTGGACCGCCTCCATCCTGTCTCTGTCCTTTTTGAGATATGGTCTCCAGAACTGATCACAATACTCCAGGTGAGGCCTCACCAAGGAACTGTACAAGGGGATTTTCACCTCCTTTTTCTCAGTGGTTATTCCTCTCTATGAAGCCCAGCACTCTTCTGGCTTAAGCTATCGCTTTGTCACATTGCTTCACCATCTTCAGATCGCTAGCCACTATCATCCTGAGGTCCCTCTCTTGCTCCTTGCACAACAGCCCTTCATCCCCCATCACATACAGCTCTTTTGGATTACCACACCCCAGATGCAAGACTCTGCATTTCTTGGCATTGAATCCCAGCTGCCATATCTTCGACCTCCGTTGAACCCTCCTTAAATCGCACCTCATTCTCTCTACTCCTTCTGGCATGTCCACTCTGTTGCAGATCTTAGTATCATCCGCAAATAGACAAACTTTACCTTTTATCCCTTCCGCAACGTTTCTCACAAAGATATTGAATAGGACTGGTTCCAGCACCGATCATTGTAGCACTCCGCTTAACACAGTTCTCTCTTCAGAATAGGTTCCTGTTAGCGCCGCTGGCACTAATGGGCCGCAGGTGCCTCCTCTTACCCGCAGCCCGGCTGTCCTGACTCCCTCGGGGGCTCTTGCCGTAGCGGCAAGCCATTGCTGCCGTTCCCTGCCTGCCCGCCTCAGCCACATGGTGTTTCCAACGCCACCGACTCCAACCCTCCCAGGTGTCCCTAGCTCACACGTGCCAAGACTCCACCTCTTAAAGGGGCCGCAGCGGGAAAACCAGGCCCGGCCTGTAGCTGACGTCAGGACTCCTGGCTTTCTTAAGGGAGCTTCCCCAGTCACCCTACGACTTGGCAACAAGTTCTACTGCTTGCTTCTGGCCTCCTGTGTGGACTAGCCCTCCAAGTAGCCTTTGTATTTCTACCTTCTCTTCGACCTCAGAACAGAACTGACCTCGCCTTTAGCTGCCTGCCCAGACCTTGAAATGGAACTGACCTCACCTTTAGCCACCTGCCCAGACCTCGGAATGGAACTGACCTTGCCCTCAGCCCCCAGACCTCGGATCAGAATTGACCTCGCCCTACTTCCTTGGCCACCCTCGGGACCAGCCATGCAGAAAGGCCACCTAAGTCCAACTGGCCCCGACACCCAAGGGCTCAACCTGCGGGGAACGTGGGCTGACCCTGGTGAAGCGTCCATTTGCCTCTGCTTCCCGACTGGCCTCGCCTCCCAGCAGTGGGGACCTGCGGGGTTCACCCCACAGGTTGTGCCAACTCCACCTCAGGCCAAAGGTCCATGTGCAGCAACAGTTCCATTCACCATCACATGCTGTCTATCCATCAAACAGTTTGTAATCCATGCCACCACCTTAGCGCTCGCTCCCAGGCTTCTCATTTTATTTGCAAGCCTCCTATGCAGGACCATATCAAAAGCTTTGCTGAAATCCAAGTAGATGACATAAAGTGCTCTTCCTAGATCCAATTCTTTAGTCACCCAATCAAAAAAAGCAATCAGATTTGTCTGACAGGACCTTCCCCTGGTGAATCCATGCTGCCTCGGGTCCAGCAGTCTTCCTGACTGTAGATAGTTCACTATCCTTTCCAGCCTCCTCTCTGCTCCCATTTTTTTACAGTGGGACCACCACTGCTCTTCTTCAATCCCATGGCACCACTCCCTTTTCCAGGGAGCTATTGAACATGTCACTCAGCGGACCTGCCAGCATGTCTCTGCGCTCCCTCAGGGGCGGATTTTCAGAGCCCTGCTCGCGTAAATCCGCCCAAAACCGGGCGGATTTACGCGAGCAGGGCCCTGCGCGCCGGGAAGCCTATTTTACATAGGCCTCCCGGCGCGCGCAGAGCCCCGGGACTCGCGTAAGTCCCGGGGTTCTCCGAGGGGGGCGTGTTGGGGGGCGGGCCCGGTCGTCGCGGCGTTTCGGGGGCGTGTCGGCAGCGTTTTGGGGGCGGGAACGGGGGCGTGGCTACGGCCCGGGGCGGTCCGGGGGCGTGGCCGTGCCCTCCGTACCCGCCCCCAGGTCGCGGCCCGGCGCGCAGGAGGCCCGCTCGCGCACGGGGATTTACGCCTCCCTCCGGGAGGCGTAAATCCCCCGACAAAGGTAAGGGGGGGGTTTAGACAGGGCCGGGCGGGTGGGTTAGGTAGGGGAAGGGAGGGGAAGGTGAGGGGAGGGCAAAGGAAAGTTCCCTCCGAGGCCGCTCCGATTTCGGAGCGGCCTCGGAGGGAACGGGGGGTAGGCTGCGCGGCTCGGCGCGCGCCGGCTATACAAAATCCATAGCCTTGCGCGCGCCGATCCAGGTTTTTAGCAGATACGCGCGGCTCCGCGCGTATCTACTAAAATCCAGCGTACTTTTGTTTGCGCCTGGAGCGCAAACAAAAGTAGGCTATTCGCGCGCCTTTTAAAATCCGCCCCTCAGTGTATAAGTTGAAAACTTTTACCCCAAAAATTGATCCTTAAAATTGTGGTCATCTTATCCATGGGCCAATTCACATTAATGCCAGTATCGTAATGCAAGTTTCTTTTAGCCTTAAAGATTTTAGAAATGTGTTTTTATCTTTTATTTTTTCTAACAAATGTTGTATTTCTGATTTTTTTACCGTTGTATTATTTGTCTTTTATTTTTTAAGATTGAATATTATTCCTTTAATTTGATGTTTTAAATGCCTATAACAGGGCATGATTAGTTTGTACACCGATGTGATACTTAATTTTGAACACTGGTATAAAAAACCCAATAAATAAATAAATAAATAAATAAATAAAAATGATTGAATTGTTTGCACGCTCCTCTTTCCGATCCCTTAACTCACCCGCTGCTATGAAAACAATGAAGGCACTTGCAGTTACGCAGGCACGTCCTTCCCCCTCCTAAGCCAGAATCTTATTGGCGAACTTAGAACCACATGGTTGAAAACATGCTACTGGGACCCTGCGGGGGAGGAGGGAGGACACGCCTGAGCAATTGCAAATTCATCATCGTCCTCATAGCAGCAGTGAGTGTTCAAGTTAAGGGATCCAGAGGAGTTTTGGGGGACAGACATGAGGGAGGGAGGGAAAGATTCTGACAGTAAGGACTGCCAACATCAATGTCTCTTCTAGACATGTCACCAGTGGCTGTTGCAAATGACCAACTAAATGTTGACCTTCATATCTAGGTGGACCTGTTAATTTCCTTCTTAAAACATCACTTAAAGATACCTGTCAATTTTGTTTTGTTCATCTAATTGTTTACTGATTATCAAGTGTGTTTTGAATCACATTAAATTAAAACAAATAATTTAAAAATAAATTTCAAACTTTTGAGAAAATATTTACTCATTAAGTATCAAATCACAAAAAATGATCTTCAAGAGGCCGGTATTAATACTTTTGCTTCCCCAGTGGCTACTACAAGTATATGGAGAAATTTTAACCTCTATATCTAAGATAGGCCTATTGAATTTCTCACAAAAATCATCATTCAAAGTTCCAAAAATCTGTATTTATATATCTATTCAATTAATACAATGTTTCTGATTTTTAAAACAATGAAGTCAATGTATACCTCTGATAAACTGATTGGTCAAAGAGCAAAAAATTGATAATTCTAAAAGAAACATTCCCATTCAATACAAATATTTAACTCTTCAGGTTGCAAGCTTCTTAATTCATATATCAATCCTACCCGGCATGCGCACATGAGCACACGATTTTATAACTTGCGCACGCAAGTTATAAAATCAGGGGTCGGCGCACGCAAGGGGGTGCACAGTTGTGCATCTTGTGCGCGCCGAGCCTTGCTGCCTTCCCCCGTTCCCCCTAATCTAACCTTCTCCCCCAGCCCTATTCTAACCCACCCTAAAATTATCTTACCTTTTGTGCCTGCCTCTGGGCAGGTGCAAGTTGCGCACACAATGGCCGTTCTGTCGGAGGCCTCTGGCCCCACCCCCAGACCGCCCCTTTATTAAAGCCCCGGGACTTACACGCGTCCCAGGGCTTTACGCGCATCGCCGGGCCTTTTTAAAATCCGGCCCACAGATTTTCTTACAAGGACAAATGGCCACATAAACTACAAAAGAAGATGTACGATTAGTGAAATGATTCAAATGGTATTACTTGCCAATCTTGGGATGTACAAATTTCTTGATGTTTAACATTAAAGTACAACTATGGCAAGATCCACACTTGAACTGCCCAACTTTCCACTGGTAAAAATGCAGGGCTCAATTTTTCTTTCAAATTCCTTCTCCTACTATAAGCAAACTGTAATTTTTTTTCATCTTGAATGTTTGATGTATGGTTAAAATGTCCCAATTTCTTCTCAAAATTTTACTGACATCTCTCAAGCCATCCATATGTTGTAAAACCCTTGTGAAGGCTTAGCTTCAACAGATTTATTATCGGAATCTTTTAAAAGTTCTTCTCTAGGATAGTACAAAGTCCTTTTATATGCTTTGGGACAGATTTTAAAAGGGTTATGTGCGTAATATACGCGCATAACCCTTTAAAACCCACTCCTGTGTGCGCCGAGCCCCTGGAAGCTTGTATGACCCGGGGCTTGAAAAAAGGGGTGGGGAGTGGGCGGGGCTGGAAACAAGGCCTCCGGCATAGCGACCGTGCCGGGGGATCGCGTGCCGGCACTCGGTCGGCGCACATAACCTACACCTGCCCGGAGGCAGGCGTAAATAAAAATAATAAAGGTAGAGGGGGTATTTAGGTAGGGCTGAGGGGTGGGTTAGATAGGGGAAGGGAGAGGAAGGTGGGGGGTGGAAGGAAAGTTCCCTCCAAGGCCATTCCGATTTCCGAGAGGCCTTGGAGGGAATGGGGAAAGCCATAGGGGCTCCCCTAGGGCTCGGTGCGCATAAGGTGCACAAGTGTGCACCTCCTTGCTTGCGCTGACCCCGGATTTTATAACATGCGCGTGGCTGCATGTGCATGTTATAAAATCGGGCATAGATTTGTGCGCACCAGGTTGCGCGCACAAATCTATGCCCACGCATAATTCTTAAAATCCAGCCCTTTGCATATTACTAATAGCAGATATCCTCTGTCGAGAAAATCACTAGATGATATCTTAGATTGTGTTCTGCACTCCTTTGTTGTTGAGCAGATCTTTACTTTTAGAAACTGAGCATATGGAATGTTCTCTAATAATGCATATGGATGCGCACTTGTGAAATTTATTTATTTATTTATTTTTAACTTTTATATACCGACATTCTTGCATTAAATGCAAATCATGCCGGTTTACAGTGAAACAGAAAAAGCAGGAAAAAATTCCTTAGTCGAATACAATGAAATGTAGAAATTTATTGCAATCGATGCTTTTTTTGTGAGCACTTGTGATGAAATGTGATGGTTCATCCTGATTAATGGACACCTCCAAGAAAGAAATTTTCTTGTAACTACAACTGATCATAAATGTTAATGTATCATCCCATGTGTTTTACCATTGAGAAATTGAATGACTTCCTCAACTGACCCATCCCATAAGACAAAAATATCATCAGTGTATCAATACCACCCTTGAATATTTAACGAGCAAACATTTTATCAAAAGTTTAAAAGATTTTTTTGATTTGATGTGATTCAAAACACAACCAAGCATTGACAAGCAATAGGATGAGCAAACTGATATTGACAGGTTGGGATAAGTTTTATTTTTAAACTTGTCATTAATTTTTGAATTGGATGATCACCTGTTCTTGTTCCCATTGGTTAGATGTATTTTCAAATTAAGCATAAAAAGTTCAGCAAGACGCCGTTCAGCCATGTTTGTCATTAAAAGACATTTTTGGTGAGTTTTAATAACAATTATCAGCACTGTTTATATGGTTTCAGTCCTTGTAATTGAAGTTAAAAACATGTTTTAAAGATCGCTAAGAATCGCTACAGTAAGCCCTTGTTGGGTGAAATGCTGACAGCATCTGACATTGCAGGACAGAGCATTCGGACATGATAACTTGATAACAAGACACATTTTTGAGAAAATGAACCTCATTCTTTGAACACTACCAGTATTGATTGTATAAAGTGTTTCTGAACAACACAAGCAGTGACACACTAAGTAACCAAAGCATGAATTTCTGTTGCATATAAAATTTATTTAAAAAATAGGTTCATAAGAAGTAAAAAACAAAAACTGAGGAGGTATTTTAACTGATGACAGTACTTTCGCCTATGTTATCCAAGGTGTGTTGCCTAGATATTGGCATCTGTAGTTTTTCCCCCACTTGTGCATTAATAATTATTTTGGATACAATTTGTTTATCACATTTGTCAGCATTCAGTAGTCTCCTTTTTGTAGTCTACCTGCACTAAGCTGTACATTTTTTTTCATTTGAGACGTTCCACTATCACGGGGAGGGGCATCGCCACGATAGTGGGACCTCTCCCCCAAAAGAAGATTGCAGTTCTATGGCGTGTTCTTCTTTTCTCATGGCCAAACACCATGGGACAAAAAAACGCAGCGAGTGGCCCTTAAGATGCAATGGTGGGCCCAACCTCAAGGGACTGCCATTGCCTTAAAGGGCCACCACCTAAAAAGAAAACTTGCCACGGCCAAAGAAATTTTGAGCTGGGGATGTGCCCTGACCTTCGCTCAACTTTTATTTAGCTGCAGCGAGGTGTTTTTCTTTAGGCTGTCAGCACTTTAAATGTAATACGGGAGCCTCGGGACCCATGATAGGTTTCCAGGGCTCCTGCCTCCCATTTACTGTATTTCCAAAAGATGTTGTGATTTTATCGCTGCCGACCATTTTCTCAGGCGGCCCCGATTAAAATATTAATATCAAATCGCCTATGAATGACCTTCTTTGCATGCAATTGCATTATTCAAGAAAGCAAATTACATGCAAAGAAGGTAATTGTAATAGGGGAGGGTACCAGGGCGGTGCCATACATAATACTGTGTATATCCCTCGATATCGCCGCAATAGAGCTCTAGCACACGATATTTGCCCTTTTAATGCACATTGGAGCACTACTGTGGCTTGATACATCATCCAGTAAGTTTGTACCTAAGGCAATGGAGGATGAAGTGAATAAAATATTTAAAAAATGCTGAGGCCAATATTTAATATGATAAAAAAATGGATAATTTAGGATAAAGTTAGAGAGGATAACAAAGCAGGAATATTCAATGGGATAAATGTCCCATGGAATATCCCCAAATATAGGCATCCAGCTGCCCTTAGCTGAATAACTTGAAAACTTGCCATTTAATTTTGAATATCCATGGTTAGGGTTAAAGATATTCGAGAACATGTACCTGCATCACTTTAAACTTACCGGTAATCAGCTATAGTCAAAAGAATACAGCCAGTTAAGTGGTGATCTCCTGTTTAAAAAAACAAACAAACCAGCTTCATGGGCTTAGTAGCCTGACTCCCCAAATCCCACCCCAGTTTCACAGAAATGCAACCTGCCGGCAGGGGTCCTCCCAAGCCCCTCCAAATATTGTTTAAAAAGATATAATGGGAATGAGCCAATCACCACCCTTCCCCTGGCCCCCATCCACAGTTGTTCAAATAGATACTTAGCTCTAACCCTCCTTACCCCCCCTCCCCCCAAGATGAACCCTTACACTCACCAGCCACCCTTTCACACCCCTCTGGGATTTTTCTCATACCAGCATTTTGACTGTGCAAGTATTCCTCCGACAGCAATGGTGGAAGTTGCTGGGATCATGAGGAGAGTGTATCATGACCCCAATGGCACAGAGGGTGGGGATATTCGGTGACACATCCACACCACTGAATATACCTGGCTCTCTTCTAATGTTAGCCGAATAAGCTTATTTGGCTAAATTTAGGACTACTCTTTGGCTGTTAGTTGGTTAACTGTGAAAACTGATGTTCATGCAACTAAGAAATGTCTAAATAAATAAATAACTTGACCACGGAACACCCCTACCCCGTCCCTGAGCTAGCCAGATAACGCTTTAGCCATATAAAAATGTATTTAGCTATCTTGGAGCCAGCCAGCACAGTGGGAATTTCAAATTCCTCCACTTGTCCTGCTAAGTCTGAGCTCTTTGAATATAGCTGGCTGAGGATATTAAAACAAAGTCGGTAAGTTTCAAACTTATCCAGGAAAGTATTCCCAGAAAACTGTGTTCAAGGTTATTCAGCAGGACATTTATTCCACTGAATATCCCTGATAACATATCCCGCTAAAGTTAGCGGGATATGTTATCTGTTTTCCAGGGTTTTTTCTTAAATATTTACCTCAAAAAGATCTAAGTAGTGGAGGGAGGGAGACAATAACAGATGTGTGTGTGATGGCACAGTAGGCAAGCACAAATGGTCAGACTGGGCGGGTAAGGACTTCCTTATCTGCCAACCTCTTCGATTTTCTAAGTGTTTCATAGCTTCATTTTTGTGCAAAATGTGGGTCGTTAAAGCATGGGTAAATTAGAGCTTTATTTATCTCTAAATCCTTTGATTCTTCTTTTTCTCTGACTGACATTTTATTTTTCAATCCTATCAGGAGGAGAGAGGATAGTAGTCAATAAATATTCAGCCACTGAGCGGCTAGTTAAGTTAACCGGATACACATATTCGGCAATCATAACTGGGATATTCAGCAGTGCAGCCACGCTGCTAAATATACCTGGATAAGTTAGAGTTGGGTTATAAAAATCAAGCCTCCAAAATGTACATTTCTTGATCTGTTATACGCAGAGGGCCGGATTTTAAAAAGGTTATGTGCATAAATCCTTTTAAAAAGGCCCGGCGACGTGCGTAAAGTCCCGGGATGCGTGTAAGTCCCGGGGCTTGCAAAAAGGGGTGGGGGAGGGGGTGGGGTATGGGCGGGGAGGGGAGGGGACGGTGCCAGAGGCTCCAGGCACAGCGGCCATTTGCTGTTGTGCTTGGGATCGCGTGCCCCGGGGCTGAAGTAAGTTTTGCAATAAAAAAAAGAAGTCATCAAAGGTAGGGGGGAAGGGGTGGGGGAGGTAGGGGAAGGGAAGGGAAGGTGGGGTGGGGAGGTATGGAAGTTCCCTCTGAGGCCACTCCGATTTTGGAGCGGCCTGGGAGGGAATGGGGGAAGGCAGCGCAACTCGGAGTGGGCTCGTCGCACGCAAAAGTGCACAATTGTGCACCCCCTTGCGCATATTATAAAATCGGGCATACATGTGTGCGCGCCGGGTAGCACGTGCTGCTTTTTAAAATCTACCCCAGAGGTTGGTAAGGAACTGCCGTTTATGTACTATCAAGTAAATTTTAAAATTGTATATCATGCATGCAAGTATACGTATACCATTTAAAATACCCCTACCGAGCGTATGTATGGCGCCTTTACGTGCTTACTCACAAGTGACAAGAGAGAGAGAGATTCTGACACTCTATATATCTCCTACTGTAAGAGGGGCACTTTCAATTCAGGTGGGTTTTGGGAGACTCTTGTGCCCTAGGCAGACCAATGTAACACCGCCTTCCCTCTATAGATAGATAGAGATAGATAGATAGATACCAGAGGAGATCAATTCTATATTTTCTGGCATATACAGTAATTACCCTTTACATAGAACATACTGCCAGCAGGAAACATTTGACTTGGGACCTTTGAGAAAAGTGATTTTAATTTTAACTCATATCAATGCAATATGCCAGAGAACACCAGCAGCATAGCATATTAAATTGTCAGTCAACTTGCATCATTTATATTAAACACCGATTGCTGAAATACTCTCCTCCTTTGATATTTAATTCGAAAAGTGCATTAACAGACCCAACTAGCAAAACCCATAAGAGCATGCAGTACAGAAGATATGCCACCCTGGATCAAACCAAGGGCCCATTAAGCCCAGTATCCTTTCTCCAACAGTGGCCAATCCAAGGTGCAAGTACATGGCAAGTACACAAATATTAAATAGATCCCATGCTACTAATGCCAGCAACAAGCAGTGGCTATTCCCTACTGATTAACACTAGTTTATGGGCTTCTCCTTCAGGAACTTATCCAAACATTTTTTAAACCCCACACACTAACTGCCTTAACCATATCTTTTGGCAACGAATTCCAGAGTTTAATTATGCATTGAATAAAAAGAATTTTCTCCAATTCATTTTAAATGTGCTTCTTTCTAACTTCATGGAGTGCCCCCTAGTTCTTGTATTATCCGAAAAAGTAAATAACCAATTCACATTTACACGTTCTATTCCACTCCCGATTTTATAGACCTCTATCATATCCCGCCTTTCCTCACAGGGGAGCTGTTCCATCCCCTTTATCATTTTGGTTGCGAGCAGAAATGCACATAGTATTCAAGGTGCAGTCTCACCATGGAGCAATTCAGAAGCATTATGACATTTTCTGTTTTATTTGCCATTCCTTTTCTAATAATTCCTAACATTCTGTTTGCTTTTTTGACCGCCGCAGCACACTGAGCCAATGATTTCATTGTAATCTCAACTATGTTGCCCAGATCTTTTTCCTGAGTGGTAGCTCCCAATATGGAACACAGATAGAAGACAGTTATGCTGGAAAACATAGGCTATGGAAAAATGTCAGCAGCTTGCCTGTTTCAAGTCAGTAAATCATTCATTATTCATGCCTACATTGCACAATTAAGTCAGCTTTAATTTACAGGGAGAAAATAAAAATCTCAAAATAATCAAGCAAATGAGAGATTTTCTACTGATTTGGTACAGGGTGAGCAATGCAACCTGTTTTTTATAGTGTGGTTTATTTAAGTAATGGGCTACTTGCCTTGAGCTAATTCCATACCTTATTATGATCATCAAAACAAGGACATTCCCGACCAATCCTGTTGCACAGATAATCCCAATGAAAGAAGGTAGGATGATGGTTTCTGCTGCATTGATTACTTGGTAATGATGTCCGGCACTCCAGGATTTGTTAAGTAGTTCAAAGGTGCCATTCCAGCAGGAGAGCTGAATTTCATTCATGTTCATTGGATTTCTGGCTTTACAACTGTAAAGGTGAAATAAAAATGGTATTAATGACCTACCATGATTAGTGTATTTCCAATTTCTTCTGAGCATCTAACCACCCCATTAGAATGCTTACAAACATAAATCCAGGAAAGGAGAGACCATGCAACATGGCTGAGGAGTTAATATTTTTGTGCAATGCATTTAAAAAACTCACAACTGTATTACTAAAAACTCAGTATTCAAAAAGGTTCCAAAAGAGGATGCATGCCTATTTAAAACTAATTCTAATTATTAGTGTGCTGATTACAACTTCTTACATTGTACGCATTTTGTACCAGCGTTCCTGTGAAATGGTTCCATGTTTATATGCAAAACGTTTGTTCAGACATTTGAGCATTCAGCCACTGAAATAAACTGAATAGGTTGGCAGTAAAGTATATAGAACAGAACAGATTTTATGGTTGCATTTTAATGATAATCAACAGTAAATAATTATTCAGAATGAAAACAGAGGATGTCTGAAGTTTTTCAGATGCTTATGCTGTGCTGTATCCATTATATATGATATATTTTTATGGTACATTAATATGGGGACACTTTATCTGCTGCTAATCCTCACCAGTCTTGTTCCCTACTGAAAATTTGCTAGGAACATCTCTGCACTCTTCACCTCACAAGCCATTCTGTTTTCTGCACGGTCTACCACTCTTGAGCTACAAAATGTTCTCTCTCTTTATTAGCAACACGGATCACGGGTTGGTTCCGCAAGCCACTGTACTCGCCCCAACGCCGCCGAGAGTGACCCAGGATGCCGTTGGCATGGGCCTGCGGTTAGGATGCCACCATCTCCTCGGTGCTGCCAGGCGTGGCCCCACATGCTGCCATGCTGCTTCTGTTCTGGAGCCTCCTTAGGCGCACACATATGCCCACATTCTATGGGCCCCATGGCAGGAAATATTGAATGGCACCCTCCGATGATGTCAGGCTGACCGGCCTATTTAAGCCAGGACCTCACAGCATTACCTCACCTCAGCAATAGGTCTCCTGCCTTGGAATGTGTGTTGCCTAGAGTTCCTGATTCCTGTGTTCCTGTGCCTCATCCAGCCTTATATTCCAGCCTTGCCTCATTCAGCCATATCTTCCAGTCTTGCGTCGTCCAGCCTTGTCTTCCAGGGTTGCCTCTTCCAGTCTTGTCTTCTAGCCCAGTGGTCCCCAACCCTGTCCTGGGGGCCCACCAGCCAGTCGGATTTTCAGGATATCCACAATGAATATGCATGAGAGAAAAATTGCATGCACTGCCTCCATAACATGCAAATTTTCTCTCATGCATATTTATTGTGGATATCCTGAAAACCCAACTGGCTGGTGGGCCCCCAGGACAGGGTTGGGGACCACTGTTCTAGCCTACCAGTATTGCCTCATCTAACCTTGCCTTGTCCAGGCTTGCCTTCCTGACTTGCCTTCCAGCCGAACCTCATCCAGTCTTATCTTCTCTAGCTTTCCTCGTCCAGCTCACCTTGTCAGATGGATAAGATTGCGGGCAAATTTGTTTCCGAGAGATGCAGTAAAAGTGACTTATATTCCTTCTCTGTTGGCCGGCACTACACTGGCTTGACCTCACCCCTTTAGGAAAAGGATTATCCTCTCTTGGGGGACCTAGCATGCTTGCTGCAAGAATTCGGGCAAATATTCGATGAGTCTCGTCACACGGCTTCCAAGGCATCTGAACTCCTAAAGATTAGGGATGGTTCCTGGTCTGTGAGACAGTAAGTGTGCACTTCCGCACCCTGGCCTCTGAATGTCAATGGATCAGTGACAACCTGATTACAATTTTCCATCAAGGACTCTCAGAGCATATTAAATATGAGCTAGCTGCCCAGGACTTGCCGGATACCTAAGAAGGTCTGACTAGTCCAGCCATATGGCTAGACCTAAGGTTCCAGGAGTGGGTCAAAGAGAGAAGCTCATCTCACCATCCTGTTCACCTCACCCCAAATTTCCAGCATCCTTTACTCTGCCAATCTCGTCTAGAGCTGAGACCTGCACCAATGGAAGCCATGCAGTTGGATCGCTTCAAACTGTCAGCCGAAGAGAAGCAGAGACACTGTAACCTGAACCTGTGTTTATACTGTTCTGCATCTGTGCATTTCACAGGTCACTGCCCGAATAAGCTGGGAAATTCATGGACCCTAGGTCATTCTTGCACCTCTCCATAACTGCTAGTCCCAATACGCTTATCTCTTGGGAACATTCTTTTCAATGCTCTTGCCTTTCTGGATACCGTGCTGGTAGCAGCTTTATCCATGAGGTTCTGGTCCAACACTACCGCATACTGACAGTTCCTTTGGTAACCCTGCTCTTGATGTCCTCCATTTATAGGGACCCCTTGCCTGAACATATTACAAAAATCATAGTACTACTGACCATGCAAACAGGGGTCCTTCATGGAGAGCAAATCAGACTGTACATGATGCCCAAGGCAATTATTGCAATTATCTTGGGCCTGTCATGGTTCATGCTACATCAGCTCAACATCGATTGGACCATATTGTAAATCACTAGATGGAACCCTAGCTGTCACGAGCAATGCCTTGCCAAAGTCTCATTTGAGGTGCCTATGGCTCGGAAAAGTTATCTCAGAGTTTCCACTACAGTATACTGATTTTGCCAATGTTTTAAGCAAACAGCAGGCAGAGGTCCTGCCAGCTCATCGCTGCTACCATAGACATAGTCCCCGTCAAGGTCCCATCCAGAGACAGAGTATATCCACTTTCTGCTCCTGAAACAGAGGCTATGACCAAATATATTAAAGGGAACTTGGACAGAGGCTTCATTTGCCACTCTTCCTCACCTGTAGGGGGTTGGATTCTTTTTTGTAGGGAAGAAGGACGGGTTGTTATGTCCCTGCATTGATTATTGTGGTCTTATCTCTATTACCAAGAAGAATTGCTATCCTCTTCCCTTGATCTGCAAGCTCTTTGACCATCTTCGGGGTGTACATATTTACCAAGCCTTCTGGGGGCATACAACTTGATCAGAATCCGAGAAAGTGATGAGTAGAAGACCTCCTTTAACACCCACAATGGACACTATCAATACCTAGTGATGCCCTTTGGATTGTGTAATTCCCCTGAAGTCTTCTAATTTATGGTAAATGAGATCTTCCAGGACTTTCTTTACTCCCATGTGGTGGTTAACCTGGATGATATTCTAGTCTTCTTGAAGTAATTTTCAGAGTACCGTCATATTGTGAAACAGGTCCTCCAGAGGCTCCATGAGCACCACCTCTATGCCAAGATAGAGAAGTGTACCTTCACACAGGAAGAACTCCCCTTCTTGGGATATATTATTTCTTGCCAAGGCCTCCATATGAACCCAGATAAATTAAAATCCATACTGGAGTGGCCTTGGCAGTGAGCCTTAAAGCACTACAGCACTTCTTGGGGTTTGCAAATTACCATAAGCAATTTATCCATGATTATTCCTCCTTAGCAGCCTCACTCACAGCCTTAACTAAAAATGGTTTGGTCACCAAGAAATGGACTATGGACACTATCCAAGCTTTTGAGCATCTCAAAGAGGAATTCATCCTTGATCCATGCCTACACCATCCAGATCCATCCGAGCTATTCATCCTAAAGGTAGATGCATCTACCCTCTGAGTAGGCGCTGTCCTCCCACACCATAATCATAATGGTACACTCATGACCTGCTCCTATTTTTCTATGAAATTCTCTCCAGCAGAGAAGACTTATATCATTGAAGATCATGAGCTACTAGCGGTCAAGCTAACCTTGGAAGAATGGCAACACCTGGTGGAAGTAGCCAAACAGCCATTAACTATATGAATTGCAAGACCATGGAGCATCTAGCTCAAGCTGCTGGTGTTTGTTTATGAGTTGGTTTGACTTCAAATTGCCGTACCATCCTGCTGAGAAGAACCGAGCCGATGCCTGCTCATGTTCCTTTGATACTGAGGACTCCCTGGAATCCCTATAGATTATCTTCGACCCTGTAAGATTGTGGTTGCTGTCACATTTACAATTTTGCTTGGAAAGACTGTGGTTCCCTGGTGCCAGCAAGAGAAGGGTCTTCAGTGTGGCCCATGACTCTCCTTGGTGGGGTACCCAGGTATTACTTGAGCCTTGGAATGAGTCGTTCAGATAAAGGCCAATATTAAGTGTTATGTAGAGTCTTGCCCCATGTGTGCTATGAACAAGAGTATACGAACACAACATTGGGGGGTGTTGTAGCCACTGCCAGCCCCCAAGGACTTCAACACTGACTTTCCCCTTTCTGGTGGCAACACCACCAAATGGGTGGTAGTGGATAGATTTTCTAAGATGGCTCATTTCACTCCCCTTCAAGATCTTCCATCTGTGCCTGAATGACTAAACTCTTCAACACATCTTCCATCTGCATGGGCTCCCTCTTCATATCCTCTCAGACTAAGAGATTCATTTCACAGCCTGCTTTTGGAAAGGCTTGTGCAGGAGTTTGGAATTATGTTGGATTTCACCTCAGCTTACCACCCCAGAGCAATGGACAAACCGAGCGGGTAAATCAAGGCCTTTCTATGAGCCTCATGAACCAACAGCAGGATAACTTGGCCTCCTTCCTCCCATGGGCCAAATTCTTACATAATAACCAGTGAACAGTTCCACAGGATTATCAGCTTTCTACATCATGTTTGGATGTCATCCCCATAGACCTAAATCTATTCTAGTCTTTGATTCTTACCCAGCAGCTTACCTGATGGGAAAGGAATTTCAGGAACTATGGCAGAAGACACACCATCTTCTAGAGCAAGCAGCTGACTGTTTAAAAAAAACAAAAAAACATTCTGACAAGAAACGCCATCCCGCACCTCAACTTCAACTGGGAAGCTTAGTTTGGCTCAGCACTAAAAATCAGAAACGCCATCCCGCACGTCAACTTTACCTGGGAAGCTTCGTTTGGCTCAGCACTAAAAATATATAATTAAAGAACCCATCTCTGAAATTTGTACCACAATTTGTGGGTCCACTCCCTATTGAGTGACAACTGAACCCTGTGACTTAACAAGATCAAACTATCAGCATCTTTACAAATTCATGATGTTTTCCACGTCTCACTGTTGAAGCCTGCCATTCTCTCTTGACTGGGTAGATTGCCCCTCCAGACCACTGAAGTTGCTACAAAGGAAGACACTCAATTTGAGGTCTAGGAAATTCTAGCTTCCCGAACAGTCTGAAATCAAGCTGCAATATCTTATATACTGGAAAATCTATGGACCCGAGGAGAACTCTTGGGAGCCAGCCTCCAACCTGCAAGCCCCCAACACATCTGAATTCCATAGGAGATTCCCCGGGAAACCCAAGCCCAGAAGACAGGGGATGGGGCTATGGAAGGAGGGTAGTGTTAGGAAAATGGCTTGTGGGTTGGATCCACGAGATGCTGTATCACCTTGATGCCGCAGAGAGCGGCCCAGGATGCTATTGACATGTTTCCATAGTTGGAACGCAGCTGTCTCCTCAATGCTGATGGGCCCGGCCCCACATGCTGCCATGCTGCTCCTATTCTGGAACCTCCTGAGGCACATGTATGTGTATATGCATGCATTATATGATCCCCAGAGTGGGAAATGCTGAGCGGTGCCCTCAGACTGACCGGCTCACTTAAGCCATGACTTTGCAGCATTACCTCGCCTCAGCAATGGGTCTCCTGCCTTGTAAGGCGTGTTGCCTAGCATTCCTAATTCCTGTGTTCCTGTGCCTTGTCCAGCCTTGTCTTCCAGCCTTGCCTTCAGGTCATTCCTCATACAACCTTGTCTTCTCCAGCTTTCCTTCTCCAGCTTACCTTGTCCTGCCTCACCTTATCTTAGCCGTCTTGTCCAGTGTCTTCAGTGTGTCTTTGTCCACTCTTGGCCTGACCCTCCAGATGACCTTTTGCTTGGACCTGACCATGATTGCCTACCACCTGGATCTACCCCTTGCCTAGAACTGACCACTCTTGCTAGCTGCCTGCCCTGAACCTGATGTACTTTTGAACTTTAGTTATCTTCATGAACCTAAGGACCCACCTAAGTCTTGCTGGCTTCCAGAACCCAAGGGCTCAACCTGCGGGGGAGGCAGCAGGTAAAGGTGAAGCTCCACACTGTTCCGCTACAAGGTGAGTTTGCTAGATGTCGGCATATACCTCATGGGTTTGCCCTTAATGCTATGTCAACTATACTGCAGCACAAAGGGCTCCCACACCTACTACCCTTCACACTCTCGTCCAGCTGTCTCCATTCTTCTCAAAATCATCTCAACCTTATCACTGTCATCATACCTCCTTTTCTCTTTTGCTCCCCTTTTCTCCTCTTAGCTCGAGATATCAATCCAAATCCTCATCCTCTAAGGCACCTCTCACCGCATCTGTGTACATCAGACTTACCCCTTCAAACATATCCCTATCCTCTTCCTCCTTCCATCTTCACTCTTTTTCTCATGTTCTCTGTGGAATTCCCATTCTATTTCAAACAAGCATGCCTATGTTATTGATCTCTCTCTCTCACTCTCTCTTTCTCATACTCTCTATCCTCTTGGTTTGAATGAGACTTGGCTTTCACCTGAGGACTCTGCCTCAAGCATGAAAAGTACCTTTTTTTTCTCATACACCTAGCACATTTGACTGTAGTGGTGATGTTGGGATGCTACTCTATCCCTCCTTTTTTCCACCTCAATCCCATTCTTTTACTTTATTCAAGGTCTACTCCATCTACCTATTCACCACTCCAGGTAGCTGTCATTTATTGACTCCTTGATATATCCCCCACCTCTTTTCTCATTGACTTTGACTCCTGGCCTTCTTTCTTTCATTTTCCCCTTCCATAAATCTTAGAGACTAACTTCCATGCTGATGATCGCCTCTGACTCTTATGTCTCAGAGCTCCTTGCTTTAAGCTCCTCGTTTGACCTCCAATTATACCCATCATCTCTACTCACCAGCAGGACCATTGCCTTGACCTAGTCCTTTCCTCCAAAATAATCTCTCTTAAACTTCACCTCAGTTCTCCCACTCTCTGAACATTATCTGATCATTTTCATCCATAATCAGATTTGCCAGTCAGCACCAACATATTTACAAATTTTGATGCTATTGACCAAAGTGGCCATAGCATCCACTCCATCATTGTCTCTTCTCTTTTCTTCTATCTTCTCCTTTACTTCACCTCCTCTCCTTCACAGAGTCTGTTGATGATGTAGTTTCCTCTTAGAACACTATAATCTCCTCTGAACACTTTTATTCATCCCCTTTCCTATCCTATAAGGTGCAGCCTTCATTCACAAGAATTTGATCCCTTTGTACCTGTACTGCAGAGTAATCCTCGCTAAAATCCTGTGCCAGTGCTGACTACGTACATATATGATTCATTCAGACCTCCTTCCACTCTGCTACTGCATTTGTTACACATTGTTATACTTTTGCACAATTGTTAAAAGAGTTACAATTTAAATTTTGTAAACCGTTATGATGGCTTTACCGAATGACAGTATTTTTTTTTTTTATTTATTTATTTTTATATACCGACATTCAATCTCAATCGAGATATCACACCGGTTTACATTCAGGTACTGTAGGTATTTTTCTATCCCCAGAGGGCTTACAATCTAAGTTTGTACCTGAGGCAATGGAGGGTAAAGTGACTTGCCCAAGGTCACAAGGAGCGACAGCAGGACTTGAACCCTGGTCTGCTGGTTCATAGTCCACTGCTCTAACCACTAGGCAGACTAGACTAGACATAGTCCACTGCTCTAACCACTAGGCAGACTAGACTAGACAGACTAGACAGACTTTCTTGCCTCCAACCTAGACTGTTTCTTTGCCACTTTCAGCTCCCTCCACGTCCAACCTCCCTTCACTCTCTGCCCAGACTATGACTGATTACTTACATGACATGATTAATCTTGAACTCTCCATCAGGTCACATCCACCTTCCCCTCGCCCACTTCATTCCTTTTCTCTGCCTTTGGCTCTTCTCACCCTTACTTCCTTTTCTGAAATCACATAGGAGGAAACTGCACTTCTCTCTTCATCCAAATTCATTAGCTGTTCTTCTGACCCCATTCCCACCCAACTATGCAACTCATCTTCCCTTCTATCATCCGCCCCATCTGTCATATCCTTAATCTATCACTTTCCACTACAGTTTCTCCTGCTGCCTTCAAACATGTTGTGATCACACAACTCCTCAAGAAACACCTTCACTGGACCCTTTCAGCTCAGCTAACTATTGTCCCAATTCTCCCTCCCTTTCTCATCTAAATTACTTGAATATGCCATTCACTTCCACTGCCATTCTTGATTCATTCCAATTTAGCTTTCACACTCTATATTCCACAGAAACAGCCCTTGCCAAATTCTCCAGCAATTTCTTCCTGGCCAAATATGAAGGCTTTTACTCGATTCTCATCCTCCTTGACCTTTCTGCTGATTTTGATACTGTTGATCACCACTTGCTCCTTGATACTCAATTCTCTCTTGGATTTTGGGACTCCTTTCTGTCTTGGTTCTCTTCTTACCACTTCTATCATGCTTTTAGCATATACTTGTTATTGCTCACCCCACCAGGAGGGCGGAGTTAACAATCTATTAGGTTCCAGCTCCTCTGGGAGGAGGAGTTAGCAAACTGTTGTGGCTCAACCTGCCAGGAGGGTGGAGTTAGCAGTCTGTATCGACCAGCTCCTCCGAGGGGAGGAGTTGGCAGTCTGATACCCCCTTCAAGGTCATGGAGAGTTGTGGCATTATCTGTTGTCCTCTTTCTGACCAGATGAAGGACTTCATTTCTTCGAGACACTCATATAAATGCTGCACTATAGCATTGGGGCTGCTGTATTCTTGAAATCAACATTGAGCTTTGGAAGACCCTTATGCCCAAAGTCATCAAGCAGCTTGTGATCCTTTTCCAGAGGAGCATTAGAATGGAGCCTCAACATCTTCACCTTCTTCATTGCAAACTCCATTACTAGCAAAACATGAGGCAAATGTACTACCCCATAAGCAGGAGATTTCCTAAGATGAAATTTGAGGTCTAATTTACTTGATACTGCAGCCTCCCAGGACTTAATTAATACAGAGCCCAGCACCACATGTGATGGCAAAGCTGTGTGCTCTCACTGCTCTGCTGAGATGTTAAGGATTTTCAGAATGTCAAATGCCTCCTCCCAGTTTTTCTATGAATCTTGAATAAGTAAGATCCTCCAGAGGATATGAATGTTACAGAGGGTTATCTGGAGGATCAGAAGGAATGCAGGTAGAGGTAGCTGGAGAATGAGCTAGGGAGAACTCTCCCTGCTGGTCTGACTGCAGAGAAGCAGGCAGGCTCTGCATCCCTACAGGATCCTGCAGCAGAGATAGAGGCACTTCATTCAGAGGTGGAAAAGGTTGCGGTCAATGCATAAGCATTTTGTTCCCCCTGGGTCCATCCCCTAGTATATGCTCATGTAGAAAAGGTTATAGCACTGCACTGCAAGGAAGTAAAGAGATTTTTGATAATGAGAGAAATCTGTTGCATAGCCTGGCTAAAACAGGCTCCTGGCGATAAGAGAAGGAGGTGTATGTCGCTCTTCCATATGTGCAGGAGAACTCGCACTGAGTGCCTACAGATGTGGGGTGGTTGAACAGCTGCCAATGTAATGTCAGAGACTGGCTGCCATGGACTTAACCCCAACGTGGATAAAGTTCCTCTTGCAGAGTGAATAACTAACATTTGAAAAGAGACTCTGCTGAAAGACTGGAATAAACCCATTGCCCTCTTTGTGACAAGGAAGCAGAGCTGATAGACTGTAGTCTAGATGGTGACAACCAAGGCTGATTAGACAATGTGTCAAGGATGGGTTCTAGTTCTCTGAAAAGGTCAGGCGGAATAGAGGATCTCTCCTGCACCTTCCTCTGCTTTGGATTGTGCTGCCCAGCACTGAGTCTGATGCAGGGGGATGTTTCTTGGCTGCCGTCACATCTAGCTTCTTAGCTCCTTTGCAGATGTTTGGGGGTCGAGATCTAGGTCAAAGGTTTCTTCTCTCATGCCATATGCTTCAGCTGTTGCATGGTAATATTTGACACAGCACCTGGTGCTTGCTTTGGTGTGTTGTGATGGTATACATGTGCACCGCGGCCTTGTGTAGATGCACTGTGGCTGTGTACAGGTGCATCACATCCACCTTTCCTTGCCAGTCATCAGCCCTTTGGATGCATGTACTTGCATCAGCCTATGCTTCACATTGTGTGTGATCTTTGACGCCTTCCTGATACGTCTTGCCGAGCTGTGTTTTGCATAGGACGCTGCAGTTTGGCAGATTTTGAAGCCAAAACTGGTGCATGACTGGGGGTTTCCTGCATCTTTACGACATGGCCCTCAGAGACTATCCCCATTACTGATGGAGGAGTAGTCTTACGATGATCTGGGTGTTTTGCACTGTGCTTCGGAGCCCTCGTTGATAGCTCCAGAGAGGCAGCCCTCCTTTGTGAGTCCGGCTGATGTTTTTTCAAACACGGGGAAGAGTGAGTCGAGCATCTCAGTGAAGGGGCATATCTACCCAACGCCAAAGAGCCCGTTCTTCCTCTCACAGATGAGACTTTTAGGGCTCTCTGTTGCTGTGCCTGGGGAAATATGAGATCTGCAGTCGCACATGAGGCCTAGTCATGGTTCGGGCCCAGGCAAATATAGCAGTAGTTATGACTGTCAGTTACCCACATGATATGCCCACACTGGCAATACTTAAAGCTGGACCTCTTGGACATCTTAACACTGACAAGTGCTGTTGAAGTGTTGCATGCATGAAAGTCAAAAATATTACTTTTCTGAGGAGAAAAAATACAAAGAGAATCTTCTACACATCCATGCAAAATGCAGAAAAAATGGAATTGAGGAGTTGTCATGACATAGCAGAACAACATTCTGTAGTCTTGGAGAGAGAGCTCTGCGTCGTGCGCCATCGAATGACGTCACCCCAGACAGTATGGCTAATTCTGCTTATCAACAGAAAATATTCATATTTTTGTGGAAAGTGTTTTAACCATGAAGAAAAGCAATTAAAAGTGACACAAAGAGAGGGTCTCTATTGGTCTGTTCTGTTTTTCTTTTATATTACTAAGTGACTGCATTATAGGCAGTTTGTCTTTTAACCAATTAGAGAGTATTATGTGGAATGTTTTCATTGGTTCGATAAGTTTTGAATAATGGCAGGCTTGTCTTTATTTTTAGAGATGCTGTAAGAAGAATCCTAATGAATGTAAGTGCTCTGGACAGTTAAGGATTACCCATAACGCAGGAGGATTTCCGAAACACCATCTGTATTGGGTTATAATGAAAAAAGAATAATGAAAAATGCACAATGCAACATGTTGGAACTTCTGGCAGCAGTCCATTCTGGAGAAACTTTGAAGGCATTTTCAAGATTGCAAAGCTAAGTACTTTCTTCAATATTTATTGGTTCTTAAATGCATGGATAAAAATATCAAACAAAAATAATAGGAACGATGATGAAAAAGTGTAGTGGCTGTACACAGTGATAGCAGAGTAAAACGTATTTTATATTTGTAACTCCTTGTCGCTTTTTTTGAAGGTCCATATTTTACACATCATGAAATGCTTTCTGTTGTGCTTTTTGCTGATTTAATATATTAAAACAGTAGTGGCAATATTTCTACAGTTTGTGAATTTTGATCAAGTACAATCTGTTATAGAGTTCTTGGTTAGTATTTAGACCTTTTAGAGATGCTAAAAGTAGATCCTCATTTTAAAAGGCTCTCACTAAAATGTTTTTTTTTTATGTTAATTTGTTTTAAAATCCATTTGGGTGTGATATGTTATCTTGGAAACATTTTTTATCACCACTGTTTCCATTACAGCCTAACTCAAATGTTTTTACACTGATTTTCTATTGTCTTGTTCTCTGGTTCATAATATATGGTTACATTTTCTCATTCAGTATGCTTGTCTTTTAGACAAAACCATTGTTGCTTTTCTGCCTACAGAATAGGGATTTGATTAAATTAAAGTAAGAGCAGTAAATCTGTAAGGTATTGTTCTGCACGAGTATAATCTTCATTTAGAATACATTTAAACTTAAATTAATATAATTAGATTTTCACATTGGCACGCATGTACCCACAAACCTTTCATCCCTCCCTCCCATACTCTGCTTCTGTAATTCCGTCTGTCCCACTTTCAGCAGAAAAATAAATAAAGAAAAAAGTGACAGGAATCCAAGGAAAAGAATAACACAGATCTTTGTGCAGCATGAGTCACAGTATGGGGTTCGAGGGATCCCCTAAATTAGAAAAAAGAAGACTAGCTATTAACAACCAGCATAAAAATAGATATTAGAAGAAGTTTGTCAGAAAGAAAAGAAAATATATGTCATGGAGAGGCAACATATATTTGAAGTGCTCAGGAAGAACAGCTTCATTAATGCCTTCAACGCCAGTCACAGACCTGTCCACAAAGACCAAGTGTCACCCAAATATGTTTGCCTCTTTTATTAATCTCCAGTAGCCCTCAGACTTTGCTCCAGTTCGAAGTGAGTCGAAATCCAGGCCTTAATGCTGCTGGAACCATGCAGCTCCTTTCAGCCATTTTGACCTTTATAAACCTTTTTATTCCATGGGAAGAACAGGAAAGAATAAGCCATCTTTGTTTTTACTCCATTAAATAAAAAAAACCCCACAAATTCTTAATAAGATGTCATCAGTTCTATTAAAAGCCTAAGCTGCTTTTAAAGAGCCAATGTTGGTGTTCCACAGGGGATGGTGACATTCCTCATTTTAAAAACTGCTCTGGCACACCCTAACAGCTGGGATCTCATCAACAATGCACTTATTCTAATCTAAACCTAGATTTATTCGCATTCACATCTTTACTCCCTTGCACTAGCTCTCATGCTCATTCAATCCCACTTCTCAATTATACTCCACATACTTCCTGCATGCATGCAAACTTACTTCCACATATCCGTCTTTCATCTCCCTAGCCATACAGGAGTACATATCCATGCAAGTAATTATTTTCAAGATTGTAGCAGTATCAGAAACCAGGTACAGTGCTGCCGTATTGCTCAGTAACATTAGCATGCATGACTCATGCACACTGTGCATGTGCACCCATAAACGACTACATGCAGTCACATCTATGGCATGGAACTTACTGCACAAATATTTCACTCGCATCCCTTCTTCATGCCACATGCCCATCGCCACTACCACTTACAAATCCACTCTCTGGTTTTCTGGTTCATATATATCACAACATAAAACAATTCCTCACACACTATAAGGATAAAAAAATAATACTCTTATTCACAGAGAATAAAAATAGAACATAAAAATGTATCCGAGACAAATTCTGTCTAGCTGAAGGAATGGTGAGGAGGTAGAATATGGAAAGTTGTGTGCTTTTTCACAAGACAAAAAGGGCTTCTCAATTTGATAGAGACCTCAAAATAATAGAAATTTAAAACATAATTAAAGAAAGATGAGCCGGTGTGAAAGAAGGGGGAGAAAAGCAGAGTTGCTTACCTGTAACAGGTGTTCTCACAGGACAGCAGGATGTTAGTCCTCACATATGGGTGACATCATCAGGATGGAGCCCAAAAGTGTTCCATGATTGGGCTCCATCCTGCTTGTCTTGTGAGAAATCATAAAATGCAGCAGAAAGAAAGAGGCATAAGAAGGTGAGAACAACAATGGAAGAAGCACTGTCAAATTGGTAACAAACATATAGAGGTCAAAATAATTTTATTTTCATCTGTATACATTCTGTTTTGTTTTTTTGTGTGGAACTGTGTGATAATTAATCTTAAACTATGTGCTGCCTTGGCAAGTCAGGGAAAAATTGCCCCAAAATGCTATGGGGCCCAACGCATTCTATGCAGAGAGTAAAAGAAAGGCAAAGATATTTCTTTATAATAGGAAATAAACATTATTGATCCAGTTAAGAGATATTAATGACAATCAGTGGAGAAACAGCCTAGAGCAGTGGGCTGAAAACAAAAGCAGTCAGGATTTGAATGCTGTTTCTACCACTAATGTCCCTTGTGACCTTGGCTAAGTCACCTCATCCTTCATTGCCTCAGATACAAACTTCGATTTTAAGCCTTGTTGGCAGGGTTTTTAAATCACCTTGTGTTCAGATTTGAAAAGGCAAATAATTTAATCCAATTTTCCTTGGGTCAGATTGAATGTGTACTTTCTATATACAAGTATTCATTAGGTATTGGAACAGATATAAATAAAGTGGCATTTTCACAATTGTACATCTATGATGGTGAACAAATCAATTTCATTCTGAAATTATTGAGGGCGATGTACTAACCTAAGGAATTTCCCATGGGTTAGCAGCCTGTTTGGGCAAAAGTTTACTACAGATGAAAATGAGCTCTGTAGCAAACTTTTGCATAAAATTTTGCAAGAGAGAAAATGAAAAAACAGAGGTAACTAAACTTCATTAATGTGTAATGGCTAGAAATCCTTTGTGTGTTTAGGAAGAGTATAGTGATAGGAGTATACTGCCATCCACCTGGCTAAAATGTTAAGATAGTGAAATGCTAAGAGAAATTAGGGAAGCTAACCAAATTGGTAGTGCGGTAATAATGGGAGACTTCAATTACCCAAATATTGACTGGGTAAGTGTAACATCAGGATGTGCTACAGAGATAAGTTCCTGGATGAAATAAATGACAGTTCTATGGAGCAATTGGTTCAGGAACTGACGAGAGAGAGTGAACTTTTAGATCTAATTCTCAGTGGAGCGCAGGATTTGGTGAAAGTGGTAATGGTGTGGGGCCACTTGGCAATGGTGATCATAATATGATCAAATTTGAATTAATAACTGGAGGGGGGCAGTAAGTAAATCCACAGCTCTAGCACTAAACTTTCAAAAGGGAAATTTTGATAAAATGAAAAAAATAGTTACAAAGAAAACCTGCTACAAAGGTTAAGTCTGTACAATAGGTGTGGGCATTTGTTAAAAAAAAAATTCTTCTTAGAAGCGCAGTCCAGATATATTTCATGCATTAAGAAAGGTGGAAGGAAGGCCAAACAATTGCCTGCATGGTTAAAAACTGAGGTAAAAGAGGCTATTTTAGCTAAAAGATGTTCATTCAAAAATTGGAAGAAAGATCCATCAGAATGAAATAGGATAAAGATTAAGCATTGGCAGGTTAAATGTAAGACATTGATAAAACAGGCTAAGAAAGAATTTGAAAAGAAGTTGATCATAGAGGCAAAAACTCATAATAAAAACGTTTTTAAACTTATCTGAAGCAAAAAAACCTGCAAGGGAGTCAGTTGGACCATTAGATGATAGAGGGGTTAAAGGGGCACTTAGGGAAAATAAGTCCATCATGGAAAGACTAAACAAATTCTTTGCTTCAGTGTTTACCGAAGAGGATGTTGGGGAGATACCCATTCCGGAGACAGTTTTCAAGGGTGATGAATCAGATGAACTGAACCAAATCACAGTGAACCTAGAAGATATAGTAGGCTAGATTGACAAAATGAAGAGTAATAAATCACCTGGACTAGATGGTATACACCCAGGGGCGGATTTTCATACTCCGCGAATAGGCCTACTTTTGTTTGCGCTCCAGGCGCAAACAAAAGTACGCTGGATTTTAGTAGATACGCGCAGAGCCGCGCGTATCTGCTAAAAACCTGGATCGGCGCGCGCAAGGCTATCGATTTTGTATAGCCAGCGCGTGCCGAGCCGCGCAGCCTACCCCCGTTCCCTCCGAGGCCGCTCCGAAATCGGAGCAGCCTTGGAGGGAACTTCCTTTTGCCCTCCCCTCACCTTCCCCTCCCTTCCCCTACCTAACCCACCCACTCGGCCCTGTCTAAGCCCCCACCTTACCTTTGTCGGGGGATTTACGCCTCCCAGAGGGAGGCGTAAATCCCCGCGCGCCAGTGGGCCTCTTGCGCGCCGGGCCGCGACCTGGGGGCGGGTACGGAGGGCGCGGCCACGCCCCCAGACCGCCCCGGGCCGTAGCCACGCCCCCGTACCCGCCCCCAAAACGCTGCCGACACGCCCCGAAAACGCCGCGACGACCGGGCCCGCCCCCGACACGCCCCCCTCGGAGAACCCCGGGGCTTACGCGAGTCCCGGGGCTCTGCGCGCGCCGGTAGGCCTATGTAAAATAGGCTTACCGGCGCGCAGGGCCCTGCTCGCCTAAATCCGCCCGGTTTTGGGCGGATTTAGGCGAGCAGGGCTCTGAAAATCCGCCCCCCAGTGTATACCAGACCTATTTCAATTAATTTGTAACCTATCATTAAAATCATCTGATGTACCTGAAGATTGGAAGATGGCCAATGTAACCCTATTTAAAAAGGGCTGCAGGAGTGATTCGGGAAATTATAGACTGGTAAGCCTGACTTCAGTGCCAGAAAAAAATGTGGAAACTACTATAAAGAAAAAATCACAAAATATTTAGATAGACATGGTTTAATAGGACACAGCCATCATGGATTTACCCATGGTAGGTCTTGCCTCACAAATCTACATTTCCTGGCGTGTAGCCAGATGGACTCAGAACGAATGGGATAGTATCCGCGTGCTAGCAGTTGGAGACGGATCTGACGTCAGCATGGGGTATATATATCCCCACAGGAAGCGTAGCAACTTAGTAATTTCCATCTCCAAAGCAGTTTGGAGTGCCTGCACGCTAGTCAAGCGTGCTTTCCAAGACTACTTTAATCTTTTTCTTACGCCATCTCGACATTGGCAGATTGCTGCCCAGATATCTGGAAGTGACACAAGAACTACGAAAGGTGGACCATCTGTTCGTCCTGCACAGCGGGAGGAAGCAAGGTGAAGCGGCCTCGCGGCCCACCATCGCCCGCTGGATTAAAGAAGTTATCAGAGCAGCTTACGTGGAGGCCGGGAAGTCTCCGCCTCTACAAGTCAAGGCTTATTCTACCAGAGCGCAGGCGGCCTCTTGGGCAGAATCCAGGATGCTGTCGCCTGCAGAAATCTGTAAAGCAGCGACATGGTCCTCCCTCCATACCTTCTCCAGGTTCTACCATCTGGATGTCCAGGCCAGGGAGGACTCAGCATTTGCGAGGGCGGTCCTACATGGTCCTCAGGCAGCCTCCCGCCCAGGCTGGGAGTAAAGCTTTTGTACATCCCATTTGTTCTGAGTCCATCTGGCTACACGCCAGGAAATGTTGAGATTACTTACCTGATAATCTCCTTTTCCTTAGTGTAGACAGATGGACTCAGCATCCCGCCCAGCTGCCTGTGTACATGGGTTTCACCGATTCAAGGTAAGCCATGTCATCTATTTCTATAAGAGAGTACACTCTACCAGGTGTTAACGCCTTCCGGTTGTGAATGCTGGCGATCTCCAGCAACTATCAATCGGTCAGGGGAATCCTGTTTCACTTTTCACTGAGCGTCAGTACACACATCCATAACAGCTTTTGCAAGGAAGATTACTAAGTTGCTTCCTGTGGGGATATATATACCCCGTGCTGACGTCAGATCCGTCTCCAACTGCTAGCACGCGGATACTATCCCATTCGTTCTGAGTCCATCTGTCTACACTAAGGAAAAGGAGATTATCAGGTAAGTAATCTCAACATTTTTGAAGGGGTAAATAAACATATTGGGGCAGATTTTCAAAGCCTACACGCATAACCCGAGAAAATCTTTTCCTGCGCATGCCGAGCCTATTTTGCATAGGCTCGGCGGCGCGCGCAAGCCCTGTGATGCGAATATGTCCCAGGGCTCGCAAAAAGGGGTGGTCCAGGGGCGTGGCAGCAGTCCGGCAGCAGGGTCAAGTGCTCCATCACAGCAGCCTGTACCAGGGCATGGCACGCCGGCAGCCTGCCGGCGCGCGCAAGTTACGCCTACCTTGGGCAGGCGTAACTTTTGGAGTAAAAGTGTGGGGGGGGGGGGATTTAGTTAGGGATGGGGTGGGTTAGATAGGGGAAGGGAGGGGAAGGTGGGGGGAGCCGTCAGGGAAAGCCATCGGGGCTCCCCTCGGGCTTGGCGCACGCAAGGCACACGTGTGCACCCCCTTGCGCTCACGTGTTATAAAATTGTGCGTAGATTTGTTTGTGACGGGTTGCTCGAACAAATCTACGCCCGCGCGTAGATTTTAAGATCTGGCCCATTAGGAGCTACTACCCAGGAAAAAGATCTAGGCATCACTGTCGGCTCAGTGTGCTGCAGCAGTCAAAAAAGCAAACAATGTTAGGAATTATTAGGCAGGGAATGGTTAATAAAATGAAAAATGTCATAATGCTTCTTTATTGCTCCATGGTGAGACCACACCTTGAATACTGTGTACAATTCTGGTAGCCGCATCTCAAAAAAGATATAGTTGCGATGGAGAAGGTACAGAGACGGGCAACCAAAATGATAAAGGGGATGAGGAAAGGCTAAAGAGGTTAGGGCTGTTCAGCTTGGACAAGAGACGCCTTAGGGGGGATATGATAGAGGCCTTTAAGATCATGAGAGGTCTTGAATGAGTAGATGTGAATCGATTATTTACACTTTCGGATAATAGAAGGACTAGAGGGCATTCCATGAAGTTAGCAAGTAGCACATTTAAGAATAAAAGGAGAAAATTCTTTTTCACTCATTGCACAATTAACCTCTGGAATTTGTTACCAGAGGATGTGGTTAGTGCAGTTAGTGTAGCCGGGTTCAAAAAAGGTTTGGATAAGTTAATGGAGGAGAAGTCCATTGACTTCTATTAATCAAGTTTACTTAGGGAATAGCCACTGCTATTAATTGCATCAGTAGCATGGGATCTTCTTGGTGTTTGGGTAATTGCCAGGTTCTTGTGGCCTGATTTGGCCTCTGTTGGAAACAGGATGCTGGGCTTGATGGACTCTTGGTCTGACCCAACATGGCAATATCGTATGTTCCTATGTTCTTATGTGGACAAAGATGAACCAGTAGATGTGTTGTATTTGGATTTTCAGAAGGTGTTTCACAAAGTCCCTCATGAGAGGCTTCTAAGAAAACTAAAATGTCATGGGATAGGAGGCGATGTTCTTTTGTGGATTACAAACTGGTTAAAAGACAGGAACAGCAGGATTAAATGGTCAGTTTTCACAGTGAAAAAAAGTAAACAGTGGAGTGCCTCAGAGATCTGTACATGGACTGGTGCTTTTTAAAACATTTATAAATGATCTGGAAAGTGGTACGATGAGTGAAATGATCAAATTTGCGGATGACACAAAAATTATGCAGAGTAGTTAAATCTCAAGCAGATTGTGATAAATTGCAGGAGGACCTTCTGAGACTGGAAGATTTTCATTTCCCATTTGGAAGCTCATTTAATGTGGACAAGTGCAAGGTGATACATATAGAGAAAAATAACCCTTGCTGTAGTTACACAATGTTAGGTTCCATCTTAGGAGTTACCATCCAGGAAAGAGATCTAGGTGTCATAGTGGATAATACATTGAAATTGCCAGCTCAGTGCGCTGTGATGGTAAAAAAAAACAAACAGAATGCTAGGAATTACTAGGAAGGAATGCAAATAAAACAGTGGATGTCATAATGCCTCTGTATCGCTGCAAAGTGAGACTGCATCTTGAATACTGTGTGCAATTCTGGTCGCCGCATCTCAAAAAAAGATATAGTTGCAGTGGAGAACTTGCAGAGAAGGGCAACCAAAATAATAAGGGGCATGGAATGGCTGCCCTAGGAGGAAAGCCTAAAGAGGTTAGGACTGTTCACCTTGGAGAAGAGATGGCTGAGGGGGGATATGATAGAGGTCTACAAAATAATGAAAGGACTTGAACAGTTTAATGTAAATTGGTTATTTACTCTCTCAGATAATAGAAGGACTAGGGAGCATTCCCTGAAGTTAGCAAATAGCTCATTTAAAACAAATCAGAGAAAATTCTTTTTCACTAAACACATAGTTAAGCTCTAGAATTCTTTGCCAGATGATGTGGTTATAGTAGTTAGTGTAAATGGGCTTAAAAAAGGTTTGAATAAGTTCCTAGAGGAGAAAGCAGAGTTGCTTACCTGTAACAGGTGTTCTCACAAGACAGCAGGATGTTAGTCCTCACATATGGGTGACATCATGTGATAGAGCCAATCACGGAATACTTTCGTCAAAGTTTCTAGAACTTTGACTGGCACCTACTGGGCATGCCCAGCATGGCAACAACCCTGCATCCAGCAGGGATCTCCCTTCAGTCTTATATATAGCAAAAAAGAGCTTGCAAAAAATAACATAATAAATCGCAAGCGTACCCAACTCTGCAGGGTGGCTGGTGGGTTTTGTGAGGACTAACATCCTGCTGTCCTGTGAGAACACCTGTTACAGGTAAGCAACTCTGCTTTCTCACAGGACAAGCAAGATGGTAGTCCTCACATGTGGGTGAATAACAAGCTGAGGATGCCTGCGCATGTACCGAAAACACCCAAAGACATGCAACAGCCACAACAACAAGGAGTGATTCTTTGGTATACAGGCAGCCTGAATATCCCAGCGGGTGTAGAAGGAAGTTGGATATTACCCTGAGAATAGATTGCGTAGAACAGACTGGCTAAAGATAGAATCTTGTGTACCAGCCTTGTCTATGCAATAGTGTGCTGCAAAGGTATGAAGAGAACTCCAGGTTGCAGCTTTGCAGATATCAAGGAGAGGTACAGAACGAAGGTGTGCAACAGACGTTGCCATAGTCCTAATGTCCTGAAGCAGAAGGCCTGCTTGCTGATAGCAGAAGGAAATGCAGTCCGCCAACCAGGAGGACAGGGTCTGCTTTCCAACCGGGGTTCCCAGCTTAAGCTTATCAAAGGAAACAAAAGTTGGGTGGATTTCCTATGGCCTGCAGTGCGTTCCAAATAAAAGGCAAGTGCACGTTTACAGTCCAAGGAATGCAGAGCCTGCTCAGCAGGAAGTGGGTGGGGCTTTGGAAAGAAAGTAGGCAGCACTATGGATTGATTTAAATGAAACGCAGATACCACTTTCGGTAGAAATGTAGGATGAGTGCGAAGGACCACCCGATCATGAAGAAATGTTGTGTAAGGAGGGTATGTAACCAGCACCTGAAGCTCACTGATCCTGCGAGTAGACATTAACGCCAGAAGGAAAAGGACCTTCCAAGAGATATGCCACAACTCGCAGGAATGCAGAGGCTCAAATGGAGGTTTCATGAGCTGCGCTAAAACCATATTAAGGTCCCAAGATGGGGCCTGTGGACGGAGTGGAGGCTTCAGGTGAAGCAAGCCCTTCATAAAGCGCACCACCAGGGGCTGTGTCGAGATAGAGACATCCCCCATATCCCTATGGAAGGCGGCCACTGCACTGACATGCACTCTGATGGAGGAGGTTTGTAAACCAGACTCCGAGAGATGCCAGAGGTAGTCTAAAAACTGATTCATGGGGCAGGTAAAATGATATAACTCCTTTGAAGTACACCACAATGAAAATCTTTTCCATTTTGAATGATAAGACCTTCTAGTAGAAGGCTTTCGTGAAGCTACCAGGACCTGAGATACAGATTCCGAAAGATTGAGAGGTTGTAGGATCAACCTTTCAACATCCAAGCCGTCAGTGACGAGGCCTGAAGGTTGGGGTGGCACAATTGGGCGTTCCTCTCATATATGAGGGATGGGTCCGAGCCTAGAGGAATCTGTGGACACAGTGAGAGATCCCGAAGAATGGGAACCCGAGCCTGACATGGCGAGTTGGAGGCTATGAGAATCATTAGACCCCTGTCCGTGCAAAGCTTCACTAGAGTCTTGCTGGTGAGAGGAAGTGGTGGGTAGGCATAAAGGAGGCTCTCCTTCCAGGATAGGGCGAACGCGTCCCGAGGTGGAACGTGGTGACTGCGATGTAGAGAGCAGAAGTTGTCCACCTTGCGATTCTGCAGAAACGCAAAGAGGTCAATGGTCAGGCGCCCCCACTTCCAGAATAGACTGTCTGCAACTACAGGGTTGAGAGACCATTCATGGGGCTGAAATTCCCGACTTCGTACGGTAAGTTTACCCCGTTTTTTGGTCGGTTCCCGGTGGGGACCTCTGTGGGCCTTGTCGGCACAGACCGCGACCAGCCTAAACTTTTCAATGGCCATGCTGGCAACGGGTTTTCGTCGATGCCCTGACTGTCCGAGAACTATGTCGATCATGGACCCTCGTGCAGGTGTTTGCCATGGCGAAATGCAGAACAGGGTGCGTGTTGAAAAAGGGAGGGACCAGAATGGACCAACAACGTATAATGATAATGCAGATCTGATTTATTCTCCCCGAAAAGGGGATAACAGAAGTCACCTGGTCAGACGAATCCATGGAGGGGTACGGAAAAGTAAATCCTGGTTAATGAACAGAAAACTGACATCCTTGACCCCTCCAAGATAACATCCCACTTGGACAACTTTTCAGACTAATGACTGTGTTCATCCCACCCCTGATCTTATTGCACAGTTATGTGTTCTTATTTTCTTGAGAGGGGCTATCTCTCACGATAGCCCCTCTAAAGGGGGTTATCGAAAAAGCATTTAAAAGGTTCATTACCTGTGGCAGAAAGATACAGAAATTTTTATGAGTGCTACTGGCCTGATTGAAAAGAGCTACCAGGTACATCTAGACATGTTGCCTGTGCATATAGCACCCAATCAACTCCAGAAGGAAATGCTGATTGGCACGGTGCAAGTTTTAAGAAAGGCATTAGTAGTAAATATGAGAGATTGAGATCAGACTCAACATGCCCTGGGCTTATGAACTCTGTCAGATTATGCATAAAATTAACCACCAATGCACAGTCCTGCCACTGTGTTATTGGGCAGCCAGAAAATATATATAACTTAAAGAAAAGAGACATTTTTTAAACCAATAATCATTAATACAGAATGGATAATGAATATCTGCCATTCAGCAGTGACATACACATTTACTTTGAAACACATACCTTTATGTGAATTTTTTTAAAATAACCTACCCAGGTTTTTTGAGGGTCTTTTTTTTTTATTTTCATTAAGGCATGCACACAGTATTGAAAACAGAGTCAAAACGACAAGTTTGCATAGATAAAAGTCATATACAGTGAGTACTTTAATAAGTACACATACAGCAAAGTGAGTACTGAATTACACATAACCAGTGGGCTAACATATCATGTCAAAGAATCATTTAATACACTCTCTCCTATGACTGGGTTACTAGGGAAACAGCTCACATGTCAAGTAATAGGCCTGAATAACAGCCATTGACATAGGGAAACTTAGCAATCAGATGCAATATTGAGAGGCATGGATATAATCACATCAGCTATTTTTGCACAGCACCTTACACAAGAAAATCTATGCGTCTGTACCGGAAAATCCAATATTCAGATGTAGTTTTAGTTTGTTTAATTTGATGATTGTCTCTTAAACAAATTCTCGGCAACACCTATTATTTAAGCAGCGAGAAGTACGTGCAAAGTGCAATACACATCTACTTTTCAGCTGCCGCAAAGGGTAAAATTTTCAAAGGAGTTTTGCATGCAACAGGGCCTTGTACGTACGACATACGCACATAGAAGCGATTTGAAAACAGGCCAATTACGTGCACACTTGTGTGTTCGCATGGGAAGGTAAGCATGAAACTTAAAAGTTCTGGTATTTCTTATTGTAAACGCAACATCTCCCCTCATATACTAGCCTTCATGGCACTGAAGAACTAGTACAATTGAGGAAGAGTTGTTACTCACTTTCTGCAAAACACCTTGTGGAAACGCTGTTGCGTTTACAATAGGAAATAGCAGAACTTTTGAGTTTTGAATTGAATCATTTGTTCATCTGTGTTTTATGAACATATAGGCATGCTTTTCAAGTTTTTTATTGTGTCTAGCGTGCAATAATAAATTGTGTAGATTTTGTTTTTGGAAGACAATATTCTTTACTTATTTTTGTAAAAAGTAATAATAATTTTCTAATCATTTTTTGGAAGTTTGGTTTAGGGAGTTTAATCATTAGTGTTTAACATTTGCTGTTTATAGTATATCTGCAGGGCCAGCGCAGTGCGTCTATTAGGTGATCTAGGCAGTCGCCTATGGCGCTGACCCTTAGGGGGAGCCGAAGAGCAGCCATGTGATGTATTCTGCTCAAGGCAAAGAAGAGTAGAGATTCATTGGGACGCGAGCAGCGTGCGCTGCTCATGCCATTGAGAAGCGCACAAATGAGATAGGAGTCAGGGGCGGGGCAGTGTGACTTGACTGAGGGAGATGGTCGCAAGGCAGAAATCACCTAGGGCACCTCTACCATTCTGTAGAACACTTAAAATATAGATTTCTTGAACTGCCTTATTGTTTGTCTACTTAGTAGGTATCTATCTATCTATATATATAGAGAGAGAGAGAGATCACTCTGCATCCCAAGCTTTAACTTTTTTTTTTTGATATTTTTTTTTGAGTATCCATGAAGCTTTCACAATTTTGGAGGATCATTTTATTCAGTTTTTTTGGGTCTTCATGAAAAATGAGGTAGTATTTACACTTACTAGGCTGATAAATTCCCTTTATCTATTTAAAGTAACAGAAATAACATTGTGGCTCTCAAAAACCTATTCTAAAATAAAACATCACTGAAGTATTGAGGGGGAGGAAGAGTCAAGCTGATCATGTCTCGTTTCCCCAGCCAGAAGATCTACTTCGCTCCACGGTGGTCAACAGGAAGGGCAAAAGAAGAACTTACCCCAGTGAGTCTGTCCCATAGATACATTTTTTTTTTTTTAGAATTTGGGTGCATCTCAGACCTCCAGGGACAGCACTGGGAGCCAAGAGATGGGAGAGGTGATGTTGGTGTCTCTGGCTGAGGCCTCGCTGAGCTCATTGGAGCATACCCCACCTCAGCTACTGATGCCCTTCCAGGGTGCATCAGTTCCTGTGAGACATCCAGGCCTTGGAAGTATAGGAGGCCTGAGCGAGCAGGAGTTGTAAGATGCTTAGGAAGAGTATGAGGAATGCCTACATCTACAGATGGGCTGTGACTTGTGGCATCTGGTGAAAGTGGCTGGCCCCTAAGCCAGGAAGCTGCAAGGAGAACAGAATCGGGTCAGCAGGACCTGGGGCCATACTTGGAATCAGATGGTAGGGTCTCAATGCCAATATGTCATGGAAAAAGTTGTTTTCTCTGGTCTTGAATCAGGGTTTCCTCAGTTGAGGACCAGTGCATTATGTATAGAGCTCTAGCAAGCTAAGATCAGATGTCAGATAGCCTGCTGTATGGCCCCACCCTTGAAGATCCAGTTTGTGTGTTGGGGTACCTGGAAAGTATTTTCATCATTTAGACAACATGGAGGCCAAACAAAGGTCTGGGATCCCAGGGGAGACCCGTGAGTTCTAGATTGAGGTGTTTTAATGTTATGCTGTATTAATACATCTGGAAGCCTATACATTGTCTATAACCAGAAGTCTTGTCTTCATTTGTGCTCAAGAAAATCTACCATGACAAAAACTCGGACTGATTACCTAGACTGGAAGTAAGCCTTATCCCACTAAGAATGAATTCAGAAACTTTATAGAAGCCAAGTTGACTTAGAGCTCTGCTGGTTATTGCCAACTTTCTTTCATTTTACTCACTAGCTTAGATTTTTGATGGTGACGCATAAGGGGAAGGTACAGAGAGGTCCCCCCTAATTTTTGGTATCTTCTTGAAGTCGACAACCCTTCATTGCAGGGCGTCATGAAGCAGTTTTACCCATATCGAGGTCTGGTGATTCTATTGTGCAAGAGGCAGAAGAAATGGCCTCCGTTCTGGAGCTGAGATCCCCTCAGCCCTAATGACCACACTACTCCTTTGCTGCTGACCCGCAGAGACAACAGTCTGTGGGTGGGCCAGACGGACTTGTAATGAAGCAACCTTCAGCGGACTGAGGACTCCAGTTCACACTAAAGCGAGGCAGCCAGCAAGTTTTGGTTGGGAAACATCACGGGACCAACAGAGAAGAAGAGAAGTTGGAGTGAATGAATGGTTTGTGGGGACTGATGTGCAAGTGGAATTTGCAAGATCGGGAGTAAGTGCTACTGAAATCCCTTACGCTCCTGAGTTTAGTACCAGCCCAACACTTGTTCTCCACCTGGACAGACCTGCCACTATCACATTGGAATCTATTTAGATTGCCCTGTCATTCCTCCATCAAGCTATTTCTTCATTAGCAATTTTAATTTCTCAAAACAGGTTTGCAGGTCAGACGTAGGAGTCCACTTTGTCTGGCCAGATTCAGAGGACTGAGGAAACTTCAGGCTAAACTAAGCAAAAAACCAGCTATTCAAGTGACATTAGTTGAAGATAAGACTGTAGTGCACAGAAAACTGGAAAATCTGTAAAATGTTGTGATTTCCCCGAGATTATTACATAAACTTCATTAGAATTTTTCATAAAATACACGTCTGGATTTCTGAATAGGGGGGTTGCCAATTGGCTTCACATTTTCAGGACAGGCTAAGCCTGAGGGAGTCCTGGTTTTACCCCATCGAATGCAGGGACTTGTAGTCTTGCTTTTTTAAGAGAATACAATTGGGAAGCAAGAGCTACAAGTCCCTGCATGCAAGGGGTAAAACCAGGAATGGGTCACTTAGTCCTGGAGCCAGTTGACCAACCTAGTAGTATCTTATTATAGTGTTTAAAAATTTTGAGTTGAGAGCTTCTAATGTTAATTTTCTTTTTCTTCAGTTTCCTGGATATCATTCCTTCATGGTCTTAAATTCTTGTAATCTGTCTGTTATTGTAGGCTAAGTAGAAGGCTATGAATTTTCATGTTGAAATTGGCACTGCATCTTCTAGATGTAATAATTCTAAGGTGTAGAAATAAAAGTAAAAAAATAATTAATTTAACACAAGGCAAATAATTACAAGAAAAAATGAATTTATTTATTTATTTGCTTTTTTAAAAATGTTTTTATTCTGCCTAACGTGATGAAATTCTTGCTAGGCGGATTACAACAAGAGAATTATTCTCATCATTTAATCCTAATGGTGGCAGCATTTTCACAGTTTCTATCCAATAGGTTTCTTGTTGCAATAATTCTGAAGGCTGTCAACATTTCTGAAATGATTGATGAGTTCTTCTAAACCCCCAAAAGATGAATTTATTCATAATACTGTGATGACAGTCATTAACATGTCAAGCTACTGGATACATTCCATCATTTCTCCCAGTGGTAATCAAATGTTCTCTCATTCTCTTAAAGTTCTTGGTTTTCTTTGGGTATTTTATGGCACATTCTGGAGTAGATTTTCCTGTGTAGAAATCCAAGCCTGATATCAGGCCCCCCTTCTTGGTCCATTTTCAAGTTCCACCACTATACTAGCCCCAGTGGTCTAATGGATAAGACACTGGCCTCCTAAGCCAGGGATTGTGGGTTCAAGTCCCACCTGGGGTGGCATACACATATCATATTTAGGTTATTTACTCTTTCCGATAATGGAAAGACTGGAGGCACTCCATGAAGTTAGCATGGGGCACATTTAAAACTAATCGGAGAAAGTTCTTTTTTACTCAACGCATAATTAAACTCTGGAATTTGTTGCCAGAGGATGTGGTTAGTGCAGTTAGTATAGCTGTGTTTAAAAAAGGATTGGACAAGTGCTTGGAGGAGAAGTCCATTACCTGCTATTAAGTTCACTTAGAGAATAGCCACTGCCATTAGCAATGGTAACATGGAATAGACTTAGTTTTTTGGTACTTGCCAGGTTCTTATGGCCTGGACTGGCCACTGTTGGAAACAGGATGCTGGGCTTGATGGACCCTTGGTTTGACCCAGTATGGTATTTTCTTATGTTTTCAAAAAAAGAGCTGATTCTTTTCCATTCAATCAAATACAAAAAGGCAAAGGAAAAGGAAAAGAAAAAATCATTTAACTGTGCTCATGAAAAAATTTTTTGTCAAATTTTTTGTAAAAAAATTTTTATATTGTAAGACTGACCATATCGGCAAGCCTGGCGACAACCCCTTGAGAAGTCCGGACAACCCCTGTTGAATATCTTATCATCTACAGTCAACCTTAATCACATTGGGGCGGATTTTAAGAGCCCTGCTCACCTAAATCCGCCCAAATCCGGGCGGATTTAGGCGAGCAGGGCCCTGCGCGCCGGTGAGCCTATTTTACATAGGCCTACCGGCGCGCAGAGCCCCGGGACTCGCGTAAGTCCTGGGGTTTTCTGAGGGGGGCGTGTCGGGGGGGTGTCGGGGGCGGGCCCGAACCGTGCGGCGTTTTTCGTGGCGTGTCGGGAGCGTTCCGGGGGTGGGCCCGGGGGCGTGGCCGCGCCCTCCGGACCCGCCCCCAGGTCACGTCCCTGCGCGCTAGCGGCCCGCTGGCGCGCGGGGATTTACGTCTCCCTCTGGGAGGCGTAAATCCCCCAACAAAGGTAAGGGGGGGGTTTAGACAGGGCCGGGCGGGTGGGTTAGGTAGGGGAAGGGAGGAGAAGGTGAGGGGAGGGCAAAAGAAAGTTCCCTCCGAGGCCGCTCCGATTTCGGAGCGGCCTCGGAGGTAACGGGGGTAGGCTGCGTGGCTCGGTGCGCGCCGGCTATACGGAATTGATAGCCTTGCGCGCGCCGATCCAGGATTTTAGCGGATACGCGCGGCTACGCGCGTATCTACTAAAATCCCACGTACTTTTGCTGGCGCCTGATGCGCCAGCAAAAGTACGCCAAATCGCGCGGTTTGAAAATCTACCCCATTGATTTTTACTATGTTTTTTGAATATTTTTCAAGTATTTTTCAATAATGGTATGCTCCCGGAGAAACAAATATTGACGAGAGACATCATAATCCATTTTTCAATCAATTTTTTTGAAGACATGTTCGGGCAAGAAGGATGTTAGTACGCTCCCGGTGAAACCAACACCGACGGGAGACACTTTAAGGAAATACCACGCTCCTGATGAAGCAGTAGCGAAACATCGGCCGGGTGTCGAGTTTATTTAATTTTCTTGTCCTTTTGATATAGGAAACAATTGTTCTGGACACAGTTATACCAATGAAAAACACTTCTGATACAGGAAATAATTGCTCTGGACTTAGTAACATTATTGAAAAATACTTGAAAAATATTCAAAAAACATAGTAAAAATTAATGTGATTAAGGTTGACTGTAGATGATGAGAAGTCCGGACAACCCCTGTTGAATATCTTAAGGGGTTGTCGCCAGGCTTGCCGATACGGTCAGTCTTACAATATAAAAATTTTTTTACAAAAAATTTGACAAAAGATTTTTTCATGAGCACAGTTAAATGATTTTTTCTTTTACTTTTCCTTTGCCTTTTTGTATTTTCTTATGTTTCACACTTCTTCATGTCCATGAAATTCACTTCTTCTAGGATCTGCCAAGCTCTTCCATTCACATGTCTATGGCGTTCTATGTCCCCCTTTCTTTTCACATACAAGGTAAACTCAGAAAGCTATTTTACTTCATGTCTGATGATGATAATGTACTGTATGAATCTGTGTTTACCTTTTATCTTTTATCTTTTGGGTTTTTTTTTTCTTTTTGGGACTGGTGATTCCTTTCTCCTTTTTATTTCAGGCGCAGTCAGAATCAGTGATCCTGATACCATGAGCATTCATTCAAAACTAGCCAAGGCTGGTTTTCCCCTCTTTCACCAGACCCTTCATCCCATTGTTGCTGGTCAGCTCATTTCAGCAACAGTCCTGAGGCTGGAAGTCATGTGTCAGGCTCCTGCCAGAACTTGGTATCAAAGAGCTCTAAGGGGGTTATTTTCTAATGGGATCGCACGTGAAAAGGGACTTTTCGCGTGCGAAAGCTAAATCGGGGTGGAGTCGGGGCAGCATCAGCACCGGAAGGGGAGGAGTTGGGGCGGCATTGGGGTGGACGCGGCATAGATATCGCTGGCGGCGGAAAGGTAAGAACCCTTATCTCTGC
This sequence comes from Rhinatrema bivittatum, assembly GCF_901001135.1. NCBI lineage: Eukaryota > Metazoa > Chordata > Amphibia > Gymnophiona > Rhinatrematidae > Rhinatrema > Rhinatrema bivittatum. The sequence goes on from NC_042617.1 coordinate 340,799,468, forward strand.
CAGTAATGCGCCCATTAGCACCACCTTTCACGGTGGCACTATTGGTTTGCGAAAGCCGGCAGCGATAACACCGCGGTGGTGCGATCGCTGCCGGTTTTCGCAGGCCCGCCCCCCATTAGTGATGGGATTCTCAAAGGCCTGCGATGAAAGAAAATCCAGGCCTAAATTTGGTCAGCCTTACTGATGATCACAACTCCCTTCTCCTTAGGACTGTGACCACTACCTTAGCAGTAACCCCAACTCTGGCCAACCCAGGTTGTAGAAGACCCAATCAAGAATTAAAACTGGGTCCCTTCAACCTTGATAAAACAGAATGATCCTAATTGACTTCTTTATAGGTATGAATCTGAAATCAGTGCTCATACATACTAGTGTTAAACTAGGCAGTAAATAATCCACATAACCGAATCATACTACCATCCTATTGGGTAAAATAAAAGTGAGCAGGGGGCCTAGAGTGTTGATTTAAGTATGAAAACTTGTATACTTGTATATAATAGCAATCATTAATTGGAACAAGGACAAGCAAACAATATTCACTAAGTAATGACATGAATGATTAAATGAATGCATGTATGTTTTATTTTTCCTGTAATTTTTTATTTTAAAATTTTAAGATAGTAAGAGTGGAAATACTGTCAGTGGAGACATTATTTGTTTTTTAGTTTTGAGATTTGCAAAATTGTAAACCGTTATGATGGTTATATCCAAATAGCAGTATATAAATGTTTTTAAATAAAATAAATACATAAAAATAAATACTCATCTGCCAGACTAGGAGTAGACCAAAGAAGGGAAATGACAAAACTAATTTGAATGAGGATCAATACTATGCAAGTGGTCAAACTTGTACAGCTAATGGCTGGGAAATATCCTTTTCTAGAGTAAGATAGGAAGACTGGATGGACCAACTTATCCTTATCTGCTGATATCTATTATTTACTGCTTTATTATCGGCCTCCATCATGAGCACAGTTAAACAAGAGCATCTCAAAGGAAACAATACTGAAATCATAAAAGATTGAAGAAAAAAGAGAAAATAAAGCAAATTCCCACTCAAGATAAACCAACATTAATTAACATTTTGGATTATATTAGTCCTCAGAAAAATGGAGAAACAAAAAAAACCCCAAAACTGCAGCTTGTATACTGTAGGAAAGTGAAAATATACTTGTTAAAAAAAAAAAAAAACTGCATGCAATTGACGACTCACAATCCAAAGTGATAACTAAAGAACATTTAGCCTTGCACATGACCTCCCTCAGCCCTTTGATTCTGATGGCTCAACTTGGCGTCAACATACAAATTCTAATGCTCAAGATCAAAAAAATATGTATCTATTGTTTTATAAAGTAAGTAAATATTTGCACAAATATCTTAGAAACATTTAAGTAACAAGTGCTCTCGGCCCTTGGTCAAAAACATTTAACTTCCTATGAGGTTCTAGTGTGTTCCTAGTCACATCAGGAAAATCCCCTGATTATTGACCAACCAAAAACTTTTTGCCAGCAGTGGAAGTCCAAATGTTGAATTAATTTCTTATCCTGTTGGAATTCCAGAGTTACTAATAAGGTTGCAGATTTCACCTCTTCCCTAGTAGATCTGTGTAGGACACAGGCAGTGATAGTTCATTCAAAGGGAAGGGTCTGGAAAACTAACTTTGTTAAGAAGGAGGAGTGCCTTAAGGAGTCATTAATTTGGTAGGATAAGCAAGGTGACGGAGAAAAAAACATGGGTAAAACTGAAGAGACATTGTAAGGGCAAAAAAACCTTTTTGTTAGAAAAGCAAATAAAGGTAAGAGGAAAAAGAGGCTACTGTTATTTTCTAAAGAAGCAGCTAGAAAGGTAAAGGAAGATAGGTTAGTGTTCATAAACTTCTCAGATACAGGAAAACAAGCAACAATATCTGGAGAAACTAGGAAAATTTGGGAAAGCAGTCAGGAAAGTGTAGGCGCAAATGGAAGAAAAACTAGGTTATACAGTAATAGAGGGTGATGAAACTATCTTAGATACATTAGTAACAAGTGGATGTGCAAAAATTAGATTGCAAGACTCATAGGTGAAGAGGGAAATATGTAGAGGCCGATGAGGAAAAAGCGACATTGCTTAACAATATTTCTGTTCAGTGTTCATGTAAGATGGGCCTGGAATAAGACCACAGAAAACTGCCACTAATATAAATGGGATGGTGAGAGTCTTCAGTCAATTTTCAGAAGGCTGTCTTAAGAGGAGCTAGCAAAACTAAATGTAGATAAAGTGATCAGGACGGACTTGATACTTCTGAGGCTATTAAAACAACTTAGGGAAGTCATGGCAGCTCTACTGTCTGTTCTTTTCAATGATTTGTTAGTCAGGAGTGGTTCCAAAGGACTGGACATGTACAGATGTGGTTCCTCTTCACAAAGATGGAAGTAAGGAGTAGGGATATGCAGCAGGGACGGATTTGTCCCATTCGGTATTCGTATTTGTCGGGACCCAAATCCGTTGCATCCATTCTTGGGGGACCTTGATCCGTTCATTAGTTACATATGTATTCGTTTCCCTAAAAAACCCCATCCCAACCCTTTAAATTTAATTAACTACAACCCCCCACCCTCCTGACCCCCCCCCCAAGACATGCCAAAAGTTCCTGGTGGTCCAGCGGGGGTCCTGGAGCGATCTCCTGCACTTGGGCCATTGGCTGCCAGTATTCAAAATGGGGCTGATAGCCTTTGGCCTTACTATGTCACAGGGGCTACCGGTGCCATTGGTCGGCCCCTGTCACATGGTAGGAGAAATGGATGGCCAGCGCCATCTTGTGCTCCTACCATGTGATCTGGGGATATTTACACCACACCCAGGCATATTGCATTGGGTGGTGGTCAAAAGTGGCATAGGATGATGAGACAAGGAAAACAGACCAGCTTCTATTGAACGAGGCAAAGGTGAGCATATCACGCAATCAGAGATATTTAAAAGTGCGTCCTATGAAAGAGCTTGCATATTGTAGTTATTCTGGATGGAGGCAGCTGCTTTCACCCAGGCCAATCTATCTCGGTACAAACCTATCCTAAATCACTCTGCAATTGTCCTTTTAATGTCACAATAGTTTGTGATGTCCTCCCGACCCCAAAGCATCCAATTAAAAAAATATAGATAATTTTATTTATTTATTTATTTATTTGAGTTTTTTCTATACCGGCATTCGCGAAGGGAATCGCATCATGCCGGTTTACAAATAACAAGGAGTGAACAACAATAAAGTGATAAAAAACATTAACAAGTGCTAAATCCAGCTTTAAAACTTTTTTTAAAAGTTTTAAAACTTTTAAAAGTTTTTTAAAACTTTTTTTAAAAGTTTTAAAGATAATCCAGCTTTAAAACTGCATACCATGTCATTCCTCCTTGTTTCTGGCTACAAAAACTCCACTACCTCCATAAACTCTTGAAGGTGAATTTTAAAAGCGATGCATGTACATAAAATAGCAGATGGGCATACCCTTGTTCGCACTACTGCTCTTTTATAAACACACATATGCATGCAAGTACCGATGTAGAAATAACTTTGCTCATGTAAAAAAAAAAAAGGGGGGCAGATTTTGGAGGGGTCAGGGGCCTTCCAGGGTGGGGCCAACATTTACACACACAAATCCCGATTTTATAACTTGTAAACAAAGAGTGCATCAGGTTGTTACCTGCGCATATTTACTTCTGCTCTCTATCAGAGGTAACAATAAAACTATAGCCAAATACAGACTGGGTGAGGGGTCTGGGTAAACTGGAGGAATGCAGGCTGAAGAACCAGAGGGGTCTGGATGACCTAGAGACAGACTGGGCAAACTGGAGGACTAATTGGTAAAACTGGGAATTTCCTTCTCGCGTGCAGGTTATAACATGAACTCACCTGCACATGTAAAAGCCAAGTCCTAAGGAAAATACATGAATAATATTTCCTCATGTAACTGCTTAAAATCGGGAACACACATACACACGCTAGGTATATTTTATATAATGCACATGCAGTTGTGCGGATGATATAAATTTCTAGCGCATGTGAGCTTGTGCCCAATTATGCACGTTTATGGGTGCGCATGCTCATTTTAAAGTTACCAGCATAGTCTATCAGACAATTAGGGGGATACACAATGAAGTTACTAAGTTGTACATTTAAAACTAATAAAAGAAAATATATTTTTACTCAGTACATAATTAAACTCTGGAATTCATTGCCAGATGATGAGGTAAAGCTGTTAGTATTGCTGCGTTTAAAAAAGGGTTGGAACAAGTTCCTGGAAGAAAAGTCCATAAACCATTATTAAGATGGAGTTGCAGAAATCTACTGCTTATTCCTGGGATAAACAGCATGGACTCTATCTACCCCTTGGGATCCTGCCAGATACTTGTGACCTGGATTTGCCACTGTTGGAAAGAGGATACTGGGCTTGATGGATCTTTGGTTTGACCCGGAATGGCAAACCTTAAGTTTTTAAAAGCAGCCCAGTCCATGTCAGTGCTATTAACACCTGCACCTTCCCTGCCAGGCTACAGCCAAACTTTACCTAATCCAAGGCCTCAGTAGTACTCCTCTTCGCCTCCCATGATCTTTCAGCCATGGCCACTCATGTTTGCACTATCCTTGGACCACCAAACCCTGAGGCTGCGGTTCTTTTGACTCTGTTCTTAGAAGATACTGTGTGAACCATGCACACCTGAGCGACTGTCAGCTTTGGCCCATGATCTAGTTTAAAAGCGGCTCTATTTAAATTTTGAATGTTAGTGCCAGCAGCCAGGTTTAACTCCAGTTAAGATGGAGCCCATCCTGTCAGAATAGGTTCTCCTGTCCCCAAAATGTTTCCTAGTGCCTAACAAATCTAACACTCTCTTCTCTGCACAATCATCTAATCCACACGTTAAGTCTCTGGAGCTCAGCCTGCCTCTGTGGTCCTGAACATGGAACCAGACACATTTCTACCCTAGAATTCTGGATTTGAATCTCCTACCTAAAAGTCTAAATTTTGGTTTCTGGAACCTCCCTTCTGCACCTTCCTACATCACTGGTACCCATATGTACCATGTTAGCTGACTCTTTCCCATCTAGATGACACATGAGATCTGCCACTTACGTACCAGGCAAGCAAGTTACCAAGTGATTCTCAATATCCACCAGTCATCTACATTTAAAATGATTGAGTCATCAATAATAATGGTAGCCTGAACCCTACCCTCCTGGGCATACAAGTTAGATACCCATTTTTTGTGTGAAAGGATAAAACATTCATGGAAGGTAGATCCCAGACATAGGAATGCTTCCTGCCACTGAAAAGTGATTGTCTCCTTCTTGGAGCCCTTGTTCCTCCAAAGCAACACAAGGGCTGCCAGACTGGACATGGGATTGTTCTACTATGTCTTGAAGGTCTCCTCTATATTCCTGCTTCAGCAGCTCCAGGTCTGCCATTCTAGCCTCTGGAGGCTGGATACATTCTCTGAGAGCTAGGAGTTATGTACACCAGCTGCTGCCCACATATGGCCTCTCCCCAAAGGGTACAATGTGACACGGTACAAAAGACTGGGTATCCCCCAGCCAGTTGATGGACAGCTGCCTGCATCTTAATGTTGTTGAGTTATTTACGTTTTTAAAGTTGTATAAAGAGTAAGAATGCTTAATCCAATTTAAAATCCAATTTAAAATACACCTAATAAATTTAAGGGACTTTATTTTAATCTCTTTGTCAATGACATGCATTAGGACTACAATCAATCACTTGTTAGTGGCAGGTTTAATTATTCATTTGTTGATGTAAATCCTTAATTGACTTTTATTGTGAAAACTTTCCTGCCTAACCTTCTAATTAGGTTAACAGTCTATATGTAAAACTGTTTTTGGGATGGATGAGAAATGCCTATGGGGTGCACGGCGGTGGGGGGGGGGGGGGAATCAAACACCACTGATTACTATACCTACAGCAAACTGCTATCACACCTACCCTCAGCAAAATAATTGAATTTTGCAAACTCATTACACACATAGAATTAATTCAATCCTGAAAGTATTTTCCTTAGCACACTTTTGTTTTAGTCTTAGGGAAGGCAAGATTCAAAGCCATTTCCACGTGTGAAACTGTTTTACACGTGGAAATTATCTCTTTGAAAATTACCCACCCTGTATGCAGGTAAAAGTACAGTCATAGTTCCACAACACATAAAATTTTATCCACATTTAGTGGAGGCATTTCCTTTGCTGGGGGAGGGGAGGTACTGCAACCTTGTTTGTAGTTTTGTATTTTCAAAAGTGCATGCCTGTTATGGTTTCAAGGTGTTTGAGTGAATTCTTGGGTGCTGCGGAGATGGCCATTCCCACGAGGAGCCCCATGAGGAACCACAGTACTAGGCTAGACTCTTTACACGCAGACACAGAAAATTCGTGTTTATTATACAGCTTGGTGATACTGCCCAAGGGGTAGCAGCAGTGAGGTAATCCAGTAGAGTATTCCAGGGGTCCTCGGCAGAGGAGACCCGTCCCACACGCCAATGATGGTAGGCTGCGCTGGGTAGAGGAGAGAGTCCCAGATGTAGACTCACAGCGCTGAAGCTGGAGGTGAGACAAGCTGACAAGGTTAGTTACTCACTGAATAGATAGCTGTATTTGTTGAAGATCCTGGCAGGCAGAAGTAGTTGGTTTTGCAGGCACCAAGGCAGGGAGAGCAGGCCCTCAAGGAGTGAGTACCTGGTATCCCAGATAGGCACCTGAAAGAAAGCATAGGGCCCCCGAGGAGTGGGTACCCAGGTTAGAGATGAATGGCCCCAGAGGGCAGAGAGAACTTCCAGCAGCAGCAAGGAAGCGGCAGAGTAGTTTAGACCGGAGGTAATTCCAATCCTTGCTAACTCAGTTTGTTAGCAAACGAAGGGCAGGCTAAATACCCGGATGACGTGACATCACTCGGAGGGGGCCACCCCCGAGGTTCCTGCCATGACATGGATAAAGACGTGGGTGGCGTGCTCGCGCATGCACCCTAGGAGGCCTCAGGAGAAACATGGCGAACACTGTCGCCGTAGCCATTCTGGGGACGCCGGAGAGAGCGGCATGATGATGCAGCAGCAGCCATCTTTCCAAGGCTTGTGGAGAGAGAAGGAAGAAAGGTGAGGCACAGAGGTCAAAGCCGACTGAGACCGACCGACACAACAATGCCTTGTTTTAGTTGGAAAAAGTACCCACAGAAAAAGTAGGTACAAGTGTCTGTGGACACTTTTGCTTTAGGAAATTTTCAAAGTGAAAATATACACATACTTCCATTTTGAAAATTGGTGCAAAGTCCATGGATAAACAGTACCAATGGACTTTGCAGCTAAATGGTCAGAATGAATTTTCAAAGTCATTTATGCACATAAAATCCAGTTTTATATGTGTAAATGACTGTTTTAAAATTGTCCTTGACTTTACACACCTAAAAGTATGCATGCAACCTGGTTTCACGCATACTTTTATGTTCACTGAGGAAAGACATTCCAGTAGGGAGGAGTTGGGGTGAATTTGGCAATTACATGCATAATTTTTATTTTTAAAAGTCTGCATGTGTACATGCATTGTTACAGATCCAGAAGTGGACCCCTGTTCCAAGGTAAGGTTAGCACTACCAAAGAGGGAGTTAACCCTCTCTGGTCCCTACCGTCGGAGGGCAAGGCTTGAACGTTCACCCATCAGGTTAAGACCGCCATGGAAGCTCACGGTTCCCCCAGGAGGAGCCCGTAGGAACCCGGCCGCTGGGACTTAGGAGACTCCCTCAAGACTGAAGATTGGTTTGGATGCAGGCACCTCCTGCAGGTCGTAGGTTCCAGACGGCTGGCGCCTCCAGCAGGTCGAGTCAGTCCAGGAGTAAAAGCTGAAGAGTAGTCGAAGGCCGTTCCGAGGGTCGAAGCCAGGAGAAGGGTCCGCAGCCAATCCAGAAGTAACCCAGGAGAAGGGTCTACAGCCAGTCCAAGGTCAAGCCGAGAGAAGAACGAAAGCCGGTCCAAGGGTCAGGAGCCAAGAATCAGTCCAACAAGGAAGGAGAACAGAAACGGGACGAAGATCAGGAATGGAGACCAGGAACACCAGCACAGGATCCAGGACCAGAACCTCAATACCAAGGCAAGGTCTGAGGAGCAGACCTTGCCTTAAATACCTGGAAAGAGGGAGGAGCCTCAAGAGGGAGCCACGACATTTCCTGTCGTGACCCCTTTAAATCTATTCTTCAGCCGCGAGCGCAGCCCTATGCAGCCAGGAAGAGGGAGCTCAGCCCCGCTGGGCTCCGTGGCCGGCCTGGGCAGCAGCCAAGGCCGCAGGAAGAACGCCGGAGGAGGTTCCCTGCTCCTGCAGGAGCCTCCGGGCCCACCCGATGTCGTGGGTGAGTACCTGGTCCCAGCCGCGGACCACAGCGGCCGGCGGCCATGACAGTCGGCCCCGGTTGTGGCTTGCCGCGGCCGGTGGCCATAACATGCATAAGTTACACCCTGCAAAGAGGAGGAGTAATATTACACAAGTAAATGTGTGCATGTACTCGGCCAATGATCCTAGTATTTTCAAAGCAAACTTGTATATCTAAGTTTGCTTTGAAAACGCTCAGTAAAGTCTGCATGTACAAGCAGACATTACCAACATGCAGGCGGTTTCAAAATCACCTTCCAGGAATTTGTTGTATATATTTCCCATTAGCACACATTTCACTTCATTGGCAGAGTTCCATCAAACTGTTGCTTGGGATAATGTCCCAAATAAATAAATAAATACAATTTCCATTTTGGAGTTTTTTTTGCCTCTAATGCAGTTGTGGAACGGCTTCTCCATTACAAATCCTGAACTTGCCCCTCAGCCACAAAACTGATAGAAAATGTCCTGCAACTTAAAATGGTGCAAGAATGCAGCAATGTTGTATACACCAAGGGGCGGATTTTCAGAGCCCTGCTCGCCTAAATCCACCCAAAACCAGGCGGATTTAGGCGAGCAGGGCCCTGCGCGCCGGTGAGCCTATTTTACATAGGCCTACCGGCGCGCGCAGAGCCCCGGGACTCGCGTAAGTCCCGGGGTTCTCCGAGGGGGGCATGTCAGGGGCGTGTCGGGGGCGGGCCCGGTCGTCGCGGCGTTTCGGGGGCATGTCGGCAGCATTTTGGGGGCGGGTACGGGGCGTGGCTACGGCCCGGGGCGGTCCGGGGGCGTGGCCGCGCCCTCCGTACCCGCCCCCAGGTCGTGGCCCAGCGCGCAGGAGGCCCGCTCGCGCGTGGGGATTTACTTCTCCCTCCGGGAGGCGTAAATCCCCGGAGAAAGGTAAGGGGGGGTGTAGACAGGGCCGGGCGGGTGGGTTAGGTAGAGGAAGGGAGGGGAAGGTGAGGGGAGGGCGTTAGAGGGTTCCCTCCAAGGCCGCTCCGATTTCGGAGCGGCCTTGGAGGGAACGGTGGTAGGCTGCGCGGCTCGGCGCGCACCGGCTATACAAAATCGATAGCCTTGCGCGCGCCGATCCAGGTTTTTAGCAGATACGCGCGGCTCCGCGCGTATCTACTAAAATCCAGCGTACTTTTGTTTGCGCCTGGAGCGCAAACAAAAGTAGGCCTATTCGCGGAGTCTGAAAATCCGCCCCCAAAAGCGCAAATAAAACTTTACTTTGGTCACAGTTTAACACTTGTAGGGGCGGATTTTCAGAGCCCTGCTCGCGTAAATCCTCCCAAAACCGGGCGGATTTACGCGAGCAGGGCCCTGCGCGCCGGTAGGCCTATTTTACATAGGCCTACCGGCGCGCGCAGAGCCCCGGGACTCGCGTAAGTTCCGGGGTTTTTGGAGGGGGCGTGTCGGGAGCGTTCCGGGGGCGGGCTCGGGGGTGTGGCTACGGCCCAGGGTGGCCCGGGGGCATGGCCGCGCCCTCCGGACCCGCCCCCAGGTCGCGTCCCGGCGCGCAGGAGGCCCGCTGACGCGCGGGGATTTACGCCTCCCTCTGGGAGGCGTAAATCCCCCGACAAAGGTAAGGGGGGGGGTTTAGACAGGGCCGGGCGGGTGGGGTAGGTAGGGGAAGGGAGGGGAAGGTGAGGGGAGGGCAAAGGAAAGTTCCCTCCGAGGCCGCTCCGATTTCGGAGCGGCCTCGGAGGGAACGGGAGTAGGCTGCGCGGCTCGGCGCGCGCCGGCTATACAAAATCCATAGCCTTGCGCGCGCCGATCCAGGTTTTTAGCAGATACGCGCGGCTCCGCGCGTATCTACTAAAATCCAGCGTACTTTTGTTTGTGCCTGGAGCGCAAACAAAAGTAGGCTATTCGCGCTCCTTTTAAAATCCGCCCCGTAGTTCCTTTATTTTCAATGCGGTAACTCCTTTCAGTGAAGCACAGTGTTTAACAACAATCCCCAACATGGACCAGTGTTTCGCCAGTCCGGAATGCAGCAAGAAATCTTGGTTAAAAAGGTTTAACGGCAAATCCAGTTCTTGTTTTGGTGACGAAAGTGTCTGCCTCCTATTCTTTCATCTTGTGCAAAATTTCAAGTCCTACGGCACTAGGCGTCTCACCACACTTATGCTGCTGGATAATTAATCTCAACTTATCTGGCAGCTCAGGTGCCCCTCACAAGACTGTGAGCCACAACCTTCTGCGCATCCCATGAATTCTGGAGTTTAGCTTTGGTAATCAGAGCCGAATATGCAAACTCAGTTCTCCACATGAATCAGATTAGATCCAGCTCGGCAAACTAAATAGAGACCTGAGCCAAGTTGACAAGATAAGAGCCAATGCACTGCATGTTCTCTGGAATCTATTACTGGACATTCAGGTGTAGGAAGACTGTCATTTTTACATGCAGGTTCCAGGATTTGATCCAATCACCATCTTGTAATCAGAAAGGAATTAGTTGCTTGGGAACATAACTGCCTGGAAGTAACTGTGAAATAAATTTCTGTTTTCACTTGGATCATCACAAAACATAACTGCATAGGCAGCTTGAAGGTTGCTGTCCTTGATAGGCTTCTTAATTTATTTCAGACAAATTAAGTAGGTTAACTAAAATAAAGTAGCCGGAGTTAATAACTACAAATCTATACAGAGGATAGAAGAATAAAAATGGAAGAATAAAGCAAACAGAAAAGGAAAGCTAGCTTCGTAGTAGAAAGTCTATCCTATCCTTGCCTAAACTAGCCTAACCTAGGCTAGCCTAGCTTAGGTCTATCCATTTTTACAATCTGATTTACTTTCAGTTTTCTAGACAATTTATGCTGTTGAAGACTAAACAAGTCTCAAGTCTGCTGTAGATCCTGAGGTAAACCATGGTTTATAACTGTCAAAAACTGAAAAATGCGGACAACTACCATTCCGACACAACACAACAGCCTCCACATCACTGTATGGCAGTGGTGGTTTCTGTCTCTTTCCTAAAATATATTTTCTTTAAACCTTCATGCTGAGGTACAGCAGCATCCTGTCTTTATAAAAAGACACCGGTGATGGTAAATACCATGATTATTGCTTTGTGTTTTCCCTTTATCCCCCCTGCCAGTGACTGTCGTAGATAATAATCCTATCCCTGCAATGCAGGCCAAATCTGTGGAACATCTTTCCTCTCTGGTGTAGGTTCCTCCATCGAGGTAGGGGGCGGGGGGAAGGATCTCTTCCTGGCCCCAGGCATTAATTTAATAAATGGCAGTTATGAAGCTGGATACAGTACTGGTGTTCCAACATAACTTTACTAAGGAAATGATTCAAACATTCTACCTGTCTCTTAGAATATACACCCAGGTACTGCAATCTGTGTGTATTTAATATATTGTATTGTGTTGTATTTAATATATTATAGTAAATTTTATTTATTTATTTATTTATTTAAACTCTTTTCTATACCGTCGTTAAGCTAGAAGCCATCACAACGGTTAACAATAAGGCACTTAAAATAATGTTGTTTAACTGTTATTTTAACATCTAGACAGGTGCCTGTAAGGTATGGTACAGAGTTTCATAATAATTTACTTCTGTATGAACTCTAATTATTGTCTCCTTGCTCCACCAGTTCTAGCAACCCTGTTATATTGTAACTTTTTTGTTTCTTATGCACTTGTTATATGTACGAAGTTACTGCACCCCCTGTTATCTGAAAACCGGCATGATATGATTGTATCATGAATGCCGGTATAAAAAAAGCTCTAAATAAATAAATAAATAGATCTGCAAACCTGTGACTTTGTGTCTAGGTAAAACTGAGATCCTTCGGTCCATCCCTTAAGGTCTCTTCCTTATCCTTGAACTGAATATGAAACGCCCTTGGGCTCCTTGGACTGGGGTATTCCTTTCCCTAAAGAGCTCTTCTTGAAATGCCTGAGATCCACAGGTGATGATGGCATTCTCCACTGTTCTCCCGCCTCTTTCCTCGGCTCCCAGATGGGCACCTTCTCAGGGAGCAGCCGATGAGCACCTGGAGGATAACCCACTCCTCCCAGGCTTTGGAACTGGTTGGGTGTCCACCTATACTTCTTCACTTGCTGGTTAAGCAGTTCGATCCCCTGGACTAGGGAAACCACAGCTGACCAAGCAGTACTCCTCTTACTTCAACTGAGGAGGAAGGATGGATGGGAACACCCTCTCAGATCGAAATCAGTTTCTCAGAAAAGACAATAAAAAAATCACATAGGAATAAATCAAATTATTCACTTGGTATGAGTTGAAGTTTAAAAGCTGTCTTGCTGCTTGCCCTAAGGCTTGTAAAATTAGCAGGAACTGAACAGAACATCTCACTCCTCCTCAAAACCAAACTCGATGACCACAGAGGGGGCCACCTGCTTCAATACTAGGAAGATCAGCCCATAGCAGCCGCCTCACTTGGAGGGTGCTGTAACAGGCATGGTGCATTCCTCTCTCCTCCTCTGAGTGCATGACCCTTCTACAGGGCCACATCTTCGTAAGGATCTCAGTAGGGACCCCAACAGAAAATACTTGATAAAAGATGAGTCAGTGGACTTGCTCCCGTCCTTGCACCCCCCCCCATCCCCACCCCAAGTCCTAATCACCCTCACCATTCTTCTTCCTCCAGCCTGCTCCTCTGCCACTTCCGACCCCTCCTCCCACCCATCGAATTTGGGTATTTCCAATCTGCTGTGCGCATGTGCCCCAGCCACCAATGTGTATTGTATGCATTTGGGGGTAGATTTTCAAAGGGTTACGTGTGTAATATATGTGCGTAACCGTTTAAAAACCATCCTGCGTGCGCCAAGCCTATTTTGCATAGGCTCGGTGAAGCACGCAAGCCCAGGAACGTGCGTATGTCCCCGGGCTTTGAAAAAGAGGTGGGAAGGGGGCGGGAGCGTGAGTGTGGCGCAGCTCTGGGGGCAATCCGGGAGCGGGACCGAGGCTTCCGGCACAGCGGCTGTACCGGGGGATGGCGCGCCAGCAGCTGGCCAGCGCGCGCAAGATACTCCTGCCAGAGGCAGGCGAAAATACTTGAAATAAGGTAGGGGGGATTTAGGTAGGGCTGGGGGGGGGTTAGATAGGGGAAGGGAGGGGAAGGTGGGGGGGAGTGGAAGAAAAGTTTCCTCCAAGGCCGCTCTGATTTACCTGCTCGCGCGGGGTACATTTGTGCGCGCTACCCGATTTCGGAGCGGCCTTAGAGGGAACGGGGAAAGCGATCGGGGCTCCCCTAGGGCTCGATGCGTGCAAGGTGCACAAGCGCCGACTCTGGATTTTATAACATGAGCGCGGCAGTGCGCGCATGTTATAAAATCGGATGTACATTTGTGTGCGCCGGATAGCGCACACAAATGTACCCCGCGTGCGCTGGTTTAAAAATCTGCCCCTTAGTGCACTCTATTAGCCTGGAGCACATATATGCAGCAGATCTATCATTAAAATCATCCATTGTACCTAAAGACTGGAGGGTGGCCAATGTAACCCCAATATTTAAAAAGGGCTCCAGGGACAATCCAGGAATAGACCAGTGAGCCTGACTTCAGTGCCGGGAAAAATAGTGGAAACTATTCTAAAGATCAAAATCACAGAGCATATAGAAGACATGGTTTAATGGAACACAGTCAACATGGATTTACCCAAGGGAAGTCTTGCCTCTCAAATCTGCTTCACTTTTTTTGAAGGGGTTCATAAACATGTGGATAAAGGTGAGCCAGTAGATGTAGTGTATTTGGCATTTCAGAAGGCATTTAACAAAGGCTTCTAAGGAAACTAAAATGTCATGGGATAGGAGGCAATGTCCTTTCGTGGATTACAAACTGGTGAAAGACAAGAAACAGCAAGTAGGATTAAATGGTAAATTTTCTCAGTGCAAAAGGTGACATGCCTCAGGGATCTGTACTTGGACCGGTGCTTTTCAATATATTTATAAATGATCTGGAAAGGAATATGATGAGTGAGGTAATCAAATTTGCAGATGATACATAATTATTCAGAGTAATTAAATCACAAGCGGATTGTGATAAATTGCAGGAGGACCTTGTGAGACTGGAAAATTGGGCATCCAAATGGCAGATGAAATTTAATGTGGACAAGTGCAAGGTGCTGCATATAAGGAAAAATAATCCATGCTGTAGTAACATGATGTTAGGTTCCATATTAGGAGCTACCACCCAGGAAAAAGATCTAGGTGTCCTAGTGGATAATACATTGAAATTGTCAGCTCAGTGTGCTGCGGCAATCAAAAAAGCAAACAATGTTAGAAATTATTAGGAAGGGAATGGTGAATAAAACAGAATAAAACGGAAAATGTCATAATGCCTCTGTATTGCTCCATGGTTGCCGCATCTCAAAAAAGATATAGTTGCGATGGAGAAGTACAGAGAAGGCCGACCAAAATGATAAAGGGGATGGAACAGCTCCCCTATGAGGAAAGGCTAAAGAGGTTAGAGATGTGAATCGTGTCCTCGATCGTCTTAACGATCGATTTCGGCTGGGAGGGGGAGGGAATCGTATTGTTGCCGTTTGGGGGGGTAAAATATCGTGAAAAATCGTGAAAAATCGTAAAAAATCGAAAAAACGTAAAATCGCAAAACCGGCACATTAAAACCCCCTAAAACCCACCCCCAACCCTTTAAATTAAATCCCCCACCCTCCCGAACCCCCCCCCCCCCAAATGACTTAAATAACCTGCGGGTCCAGCGGCGGTCCGGAACGGCAGCGGTCCGGAACGGGCTCCTGCTACTGAATCTTGTTGTCTTCGGCCGGCGCCATTTTCCAAAATGGCGCCGAAAAATGGCGGCGGCCATAGACGAACACGATTGGACGGCAGGAGGTCCTTCCGGACCCCCGCTGGACTTTTGGCAAGTCTTGTGGGGGTCAGAAGGCCCCCCCCAAGCTGGCCAAAAGTTCCTGGAGGTCCAGCGGGGGTCAGGGAGCGATTTCCCGCCGCGAATCGTTTTCATACGGAAAATGGCGCCGGCAGGAGATCGACTGCAGGAGGTCGTTCAGCGAGGCGTGGCGCCGGCCGAAGACAACAAGATTCAGTAGCAGGAGCCCGTTCCGGACCGCTGCCGTTCCGGACCGCCGCTGGACCCGCAGGTTATTTAAGTCATTTGGGGGGGGGTTCGGGAGGGTGGGGGATTTAATTTAAAGGGTCGGGGGTGGGTTTTAGGGGGTTTTAGTGTGCCGGCTCACGATTCTAACGATTTATAACGATAAATCGTTAGAATCTCTATTGTATTGTGTTCCATAACGGTTTAAGACGATATTAAAATTATCGGACGATAATTTTAATCGTCCTAAAACGATTCACATCCCTAAAAGAGGTTAGGGCTGTTCAACTTGGGGAAGAGATGGCTGAGGAGGTATCTGATAGAGGTCTTTAAAATCACGAGAGGTCTAGAATTGGTAAATGTATATCGGACTAGGACTAGGAGGCACTCCATGAAGTTAGCAAGTAGCACATTTAAAACTAATCAGAGAAAATTCTTTTTCACTCAATGCACAGTTAAGCTCTGGAATTTGTTGCCAGTGGATGTAGTTAGTGTAGCTGGGTTTAAAAAAGGTTTGGATAAGTTCTTGGAGGAGAAGTCCATTAACAGCTCTGAATCAAGTTGTCTTAGGGAATAGCCTCTGCTATTACTGGCATCAATAGCATGAGATCTACTTAATGTTTTGGTACTTGCCAGGAACTTGTAGCCTGGATTGGCCACTGTTGGAAACAGGATGCTGGGCTTGATGGACCCTTGGTCTGACCCAGTATGTCAATTTCTTATGCTCTTATGATAGGCACCAGCCAATATAGCACGAAATGACAGGAAAGTGCCCTTTGTATACATAAAGGATACAAAACTTCTGCAGTGGAGCAAATTGTGCTATAATAGCCATCTGTATGAAGCATCGGCTATTTAAATGCCGCTGTTTTAAGTCAAGTCCAATATAGCACATTTTAATAGCGGATAACTTGTCACAGACATTTTGTGGGAAAAACATCCCACTAAATATCCCTGATTATAGTTATCCCAATTAAAGTTATAGGGGCAGGAGGGTGAGGCTTAGAAGACCATCACCATGAGTTTGGTATAGAAGGGATTTAAGGGGAAGGGTGATTGGGACCAGCAAGGGCTTTGTTACATTTGAGGTGAGGGGGTGGAATCAGGATAGGCGCCAGCTGTTAGTTTATTTTTTTTTTTGTGTAGGACTGTCACTTAACCAGATATCTTTTGAAGATATCCAGTAAGTGGCTGGTTATCTGACCACACAAGGCCACGTTAATATAGACCTGTTCTGAAGCAGGTCTAAAGTTATACCAGCTAACTTAATCTGCTATAACTGAAAATCGGCTAGGTTTGCCAGAAAAGTTAGTCACATCCCAAAATGCCTCTTTTTTTATCCAGTTAAATTATAGCCATATAATGAGTTATCCAGCTATAATTATAATAGCTGGATAAATGGCCAAATATTTAAAAAGCTATCATTTAGCTGGATATCTTGTGAGTTATGTGGCTAAATAGCTTTGAATATTGACCTCTAAAAAGTCTTATTCTCACAAAATGAGAATGGTTGCTGTACTGTAATAAACATGCTTGATGTTGTATTGAATCCTGCTTTCAAAAACACAGAGGCATGCATATGGATTCTTATTAACTTAAAAGCTCATCCTCTTGGTTATAGCAGAAGGACTATGGGGTCTATTTATTCAGCCATGATAAAAAATAATTGCAAATATTTCACATGGAGTTAAAATTTGCCCAATAAAAAAGTGGGCATGTTTAAACAAATAAACCAAGTAGCACTTTGTGATATGAAAATTAAAAAATAATGCATGATGCAGTATATTTCTGCTTCACACGATATTTTTTGGACTATAAAAGCCAGCTTCCTGCTGCTGCCCCTTTGAAGGTGTGTCGGGTATTGGTGAACAAAGAGTTTGGTAAGAAGCGAGAGGATAATGAGCAGAGCTTTGATTACCTGAGTGGATCCTCTTGTCTTTTGCTTGTTTCTTCTGTGTTTACCTTCCTCATAGTCTGGTATCTTTTATTGTGTGTGAAAGAAGTGTGTGAATTTTTGTTTTGTTTCTCTTGTTTATTTGTCTGTCCTTTTTATTTTAGAGCATGCAAGAGATGAGTGTGTGTGTGTGTGTGTGTGTGTGTGTGTGTGTGTGTGTGCATGATAGATGTGAAAATGGAGAGTGGTCGGAGTGGGCATGGGTGTAACAGGGGTGTGTGTAGGGCAAGTGAGGTTCGGGAGGTGAGATGAGAAGTGGGTCAGGCAAGGAGGGAGGGCCAGGAGAGGTGGCTGGAGAAGGAGGAGGACAGGAGTGGTAGAGAGAGAGAAGTGGTAGAGTGTAGTGTGGTGGCAGAGGGGAGAGTCAGAGGAGGAGAGACAGGGAGGTGAGAAGACACAGTGGGAGATGGAAGGGAAAAAGCAGGATAGTGTGGCAGGAGAGGCCTAAAGAAAGGAGAGAGGGAATAGCAGTGGATAAAGGAAGTGTAGGAGGAGAGGAGGAAGTGATCGGAGCAGGGAGTGAGAGTCAGGAAGGGAGGGGCCTGACACCAGCTGTATATAAAGGTAACACCATAACATGTAGATCCCAGAGGGTATGTATACCCGGAATGTGTGGGGGCCCACATACTTTTTTATTTAAGGTGATATCTTGAGTGGACATAGCACTAGCATTGGGCCTGGGTCCAGTTTGAGGCCCTGGTATCAGGATCTGGCCTCTGGGCTGAGCTGCGGCATTTGGCCTGAGCCAGGCTCAGGCCTAGGCTGAGGCCCTGGTGTATGACCCAGCCTTCGGACTAGGCCAAAGCAAAAGGCCTGGATTCAGGTTGAGGCCCTAGAGTCACTGTCTACCAATCATTAAAATGTTTTACTTCTTGTTAAACTTTTTATCTTTCCTCTAACTCTAATCCCAGTTAGAATGACCCCCGTTTTATTGTAACTTTTTCTTCCATGCACTTGGTTTACTTTTTAATGTATACTCTTATGTTATTAGTTATTTACGTTATAATGTATTTCTCACCCCTTGTTTTATGTAAACCGACATGATACGAACTCCGTGAATGCCGGTATAGAAAAATACAAATAAATAAAATAAATAAATAGAGTCAGGACCCGGTCTCAGCTGGGCCACAGCATCAGGCCTGGACCTGGGCTCTGCCCTAGGTCAAGGCCCAGATATCAGGACCTGGCCTGGCCATTGGATAACAGATGAATCAGATAAGTGATTGTTCGTGGGAG
Organism: Rhinatrema bivittatum; assembly: GCF_901001135.1. NCBI lineage: Eukaryota > Metazoa > Chordata > Amphibia > Gymnophiona > Rhinatrematidae > Rhinatrema > Rhinatrema bivittatum. Next base: position 340,818,087 of record NC_042617.1, read on the forward strand.
GTGGCTCTGGTTTCATCCAAGACCCCGACATCGCATTCGGGCCTAGGCCGTGGCCCTTGCTTTGGGCCTTGGCCTATGCCTAGGCAAGGTCCTGGCTTTTGGCCTAGGCTAAGGCACCGATGTTGCGCTCGGGCATTCAAACGAATACAATGAATAAAGTTTGTTTTGGGGCCCCCCCAAATTGCCCTTATTCATTATGTTTTTGAAATTTGTTTGAAATGAATACACATTTCTATAGAACTCTTTCTAGTATTGGATTATTTCAACTTGCAATCATATAATGTTGCTGAGCTCAGTTCCTTGGCTCTGTAGGTGAGTACCAGGTCAGTTTGGTTTGTTTATGTGCTCAAGATTTTTACAAATAAAGTCCTGCTATCTCCATGTGGAATTGTTTCCTGCAGGGCCGATACTTCAAAACAGCAGCTTGCTCTTCTGTATTAGAGGATACCCCTTTTTCAAGGGTCCTTCCACAGTCTTTATTCAGAGTTTGGATAACTCTGGAAATGACTTGCATTGCAGCCTTTTTGCTTGTCTGGTATGCAGCTAACTCTCTAGACATGCAACTTAAACTATTTTAATACTATTTCAACCCACATTCTTCTTAAAAAAGAGCACTACAAGGCAATATCAATAAAGAATTAACTTAAGTTTCAAATTACAGTTTAACAATAGATTCATGCCACTTCAATGGAAAATACAGCAATTCAAAAAATACTCCTTACCACTGAAACTTTTTCACAATAGATGCACCTATGTCACTTGTTCAACAAGTAACATCAACTCTTTAATCTAAAGTACAACATATAAATTGCTCACCTTTTTTCAAGCAAATACAAATTAATATTTGCTTGAAAAATTCTACACTACTGAATACCAATCCCACTCCCCCATCCAATCCCCACAGTCTATAGTTCAGAGCTTGGTGACCTCTGGAAAAGACTTCCACTGCCCTTTTGCTTGTCTGCTATGCAACTAACTCTCTGGCACACATGAGACCCTTAGTGAAGATCTGGGGATACCTTAAAAGGGACCTTGCTGTTCTTTGTATGTCTGAGTATAGAAATCACAGTAAGGGTTACACTAACACTGGGGGACTTAGCTGTTTAATGCTTGCTCTGTGTTGAGTATTGGGTTATTGGTTCTCCCAACTCCATGAGGTGCACTAGAGATCTGTTACCTGTTACACACCAACATTTCTTCATGGTCTCTCTCTCTCTCTGGTAACTGTGATTACAGAACAATTTGCTAGCACTTGTACCGGGCACAGCGTCTCCTCAATCTGTTTATAAAGCTTGCTGTGTGAAAAAGAAGGCAAGCATAGCCTGCACTGTGCAAATCAAGATGTGATCATGTGTACATCAGAGATGTATAAATTGTTGTATTCAAGACCATACGCTACAGCACAAAGAGTTCAGATAACAACCAAAATGCCTCATGATCATTTGATGCTCACCAATGCCAACAGTATTGACATTTAGGAATGGCATCAGTTAAGTAGTACAGATTGATGGGAGTGAGGTCTGGGGTCTCTCCTTTATAGGAAAGTACGCATGAAGACATTCTAGTCTGAAACACTTCCTGCACAGTAGGAATTGTCCGCAGACTTTGGAGCCCTCTTTAAGTGATGGGATGTTACTTAGGACCATTTCCCTTGGTACACAGCTCTTTATTTTATTTAGTATGAGAGCCGCTAACTTCCTCCTCTACCATGCAATCTGTGAAGAAACAATAGCACAAGGAACCAAAGTAACACTCCTTCACCAGGCAGCCAGCGGTAACACTCAAAATTGTCAAATAAAAGATGGAAAACACTAAGGGGTACATTTTAAAAGACAGAGCGTGCGCGCGTACTTTTGTTTGCGCATCAGGCGCGAACAAAAGTACGCTGGATTTTATAAGATACGCGCGTAGCCGCGTGTATCTTATAAAATCCGGGGTTGGCGCGCGCAAGGGGGTGCACATTTGTGCAACTTGCGCACGCTGCCCATTCCCTCCACCCCCGCGCACCTTCCCCTCCCTTTCCCTACCTAACCCAACCCCCCCCCCCCCCCGGCCCTATCTAGACCCCCCACCACCTTTATCTTAAAAGTTACTACTGCCTCTGGGCAGTAGTAACTTACGTGCGCCGGCGCAGCAGGCCCCGACACAGGCCATGCCCCTGGACTGCCCACACGCCCCCGATCCTAAACCACGCCCCCTGGCCACGCCCCCGACCGTCCCTTTTTGCAAGCCCCGGGACTTACGCGCGTCCCGGGTCTTGCGCGCGCCGCCGAGCCTATGCAAAATAGGCTCGGCGGCGCGCAGGGGGGTTTTAAAAGGGTTACGCGCGTACCTTATGCGCGTAACCCTTTTAAATCCGGCCCTAAGCCTGCAAGGCAACGGGAGAAAATAGTTGTCTATGCAGCTACATAATCTCTTATTAGGAGCTGCAATAATCTTCACAGCAAAAGATCCAGCTACTCTATATATGTAACCCTTTGCTAAAGAGGTTTAAATCCCAAGGGCACACAAACATTTATTCTTCGGGGGCTGCTCCGGCTAATGCTTCTCCCTTAACATTACTCTCTGTCCCAAAGGTGGATCCTTTTTCTGGGGGGAAGCTCTCACTTATGGCCCAGGCGATGGTGTGTTAGATGCTGCACCTCAAGGGGTGAGATGCTGGGACAAACCAGGTAGGACAAAGCATTGGGTGTTACATTAAATGCTTACTGATTCTCTAACAATTAAAGTCCATTTATCCATGCAGGTGAAACTAGAGCTGACTGACTTATAGGGGTAATTTTCTTCTTCTGGGTAGGTATCCTTTATCTCAGATATCTGGCTAACGCTTCCCATGTTGATTTTAGTGCACAAAACTCTCCCAGAGGGCCAAACGGGAATCCTGTTGGAGGGGTCCCCTCAAGCACGAAAAGTCCTACCTGAGTTTGGTTTATTCACGGTCACCCGGCCTATCCTGCTCCCATAGGATGGAGATCCTAGGGGAGGTCTCCAAAGATCTTGATCCTCAGTCTTGGTGTCGGTGACTTCTTACGCAGGAAAGACCTTAGGACTCGAGAACCAGGCTATGCCAGCCCTGGAACCTTTATGGGGAGGGGTGGGTCAAAAAACCCTTCCCACAAAACAATAATTGAATTATTACTTGTGTGCCACAAAAAATCTCTGGGTGACTGCTGCTGTACTGTCACTTAGGGATGTGAATCGTTTTCCATATCGTCTTAACGATAGAAATCGTGTGGCAGGGCAAGAAAATCGTCTTAGGCACGATTTTTTAGTTAAAAAATCGTTAAAAATCGTTTTTTCCGATTAGTGCGCACTAACTCGAGTTAGTGCGCACTAACAGGAGTTAGTGCGCACTAACTGGGAGTTAGTGCGCACTAACTGAAAATGATACAATTTGACACTTTTCAGGTCAGTTAAGGTCAGTTTAGGAATGAATATGTATTCCTATTGGCTGCCCTCTTATTTATTCATGTTACCAAGTTTCCTACTGACAGTATATGGGGGATGGGAAATGGAAACAGTTGGTAGCTTGACAAAACAAGTAATGTGATCAGTCAATGTGACTAGAACTTGTGCCCTAACCCTGATACCAGGGGTATTGTGATCTTCCTGCACACAGTGCCCTATCCCTATTAATACCAGGAGTGTTGTGATCTTCCTGCACACAGTGCCCTATCCCTAATACCAGGGGTGTTGTGATCTTCCTGCACACAGTGCCCTATTCCTGATACTGGGGGTGTTGTGATCTTCCTGCACACAGTGCCCTATTCCTGATACCGGGGGTGTTGTGATCTTCTTTCACACATCCCGATATCAGGGATAGGGCACTGCGTGCAGGAAGATCACAACACCCCTGGTATCAGGGATAGGGCACTGTGTGCAGGAAGATCACAATACCCCGGAGGAGCGAGGGTCAGGCAGCTCCACCCTGTCTGTGAAGCCAGCCTCTCACTAGTAATGCAGGGAGGGAGCTGTCTCAGACTTCACCATCCACCCCCCCCCCCCTCACCCACACACCATTCACTAGCTGGGACATGGGGGAAGTCAGGAGTGAGGGACAGGCAGCTCCCCCCTGTCTGTGAAGCCAGCCTCTCACTAGTAATGCAGGGAGGGAGCTGTCTCAGACTTCACCATCCTCCCCCCCCCCCCCTCACCCACACACCATTCACTAGCTGGGACATGGGGGAAGTCAGGAGTGAGGGTCAGGCAGCTCCCCCCTGTCTGTGAAGCCAGCCTCTCACTAGTAATGCAGGGAGGGAGCTGTCTCAGACTTCACCATCCTCCCCCCCCCCCCTCACCCACACACCATTCACTAGCTGGGACATGGGGGAAGTCAGGAGTGAGGGTCAGGCAGCTCCCCCCTGTCTGTGAAGCCAGCCTCTCACTAGTAATGCAGGGAGGAAGCTGTCTCAGACTTCACCATCCTCCCCCCCCCCCCCCCCTCACCCACACACCATTCACTAGCTGGGACATGGGGGAAGTCAGGAGTGAGGGTCAGGCAGCTCCCCCCTGTCTGTGAAGCCAGCCTCTCACTAGTAATGCAGGGAGGGAGCTGTCTCAGACTGGTATCAGGGTTAGGGCACTGTGTGCAGGAAGATCACAACACTCCTGGTATTAATAGGGATAGGGCACTGTAAGAGATGACTGTAGTAGATTGAATAAAGATCTGATGTTTCTGCTCTCCTCACACCAAACAAAAACAACACACAAGCAGAGAAGCCCTTCTTACAAAGCTGAGCTAGTGAGTTAAGTAGGAGGAAAAGTAAACATACTGGTGCCAGTGTGGCTACTTAAAAAATACACTTACCAACAATCAATTACATATATTTGAACTGTGTACAGTTCCAGCCAGGACCACCTTTCTAAAATGCACAGTGATTGGCAAATTCAACATGCACTAGCATTTCAGGTGCCTGCTAACAAAAATAATAAACAAACAAGTTCTAGTCACGTGAGTGCTGATCGTTACATTACTTTTTTTGTCAAGCTTCCAACTGTTTCCATTTCACATCCCCCCAACCATATTGGTAACATCAATAGATAAGAGCACAGCCAGCCAATAGGAATACATACATACATATTCATTCCTAAGTGACCTTTACTGACCTGGGAAGTGTGAACACTTTGTTTCATTTTCTGTTGGTGTTCGTTAGTTTCCAGTTCCATTTCCCATCCCCCCAACCATCACCTCAGTGGTAACCTTGGTAACATCAATAGATAAGAGGGCAGCCAGCCAATAGGAACACATATTCATTCTTAACTGACCTTCAGTGACCTGGAAAGTGTTTATTTGTATCATTTTCAGTTAGTGCGCACTAAATCGAGTTAGTGCGCACTAACGGGGAGTTAGTGCGCACTAACTCGAGTTAGTGCGCACTAACACGATTTAACGATTTTTAACGATAAATCATTAGAATTTCTATTGTATCGTGTTCTATAACGATTTAAGACGATATAAACATTATCGGACGATAATTTTAATCGTTGAAAAACGATTCACATCCCTACTGTCACTGGTACTTGCCCCCAAGTAGGCAGTAGATTAGGGCTCACAGGCCTTCAACCCTTGTCCTTTGTGTCTGGGGAAGCCGGAGCAGGAGGAAGAAGCAGAATACGCTAAAACTGTCTATGTGTTACTGCTACAGCTTGATTTAAGCACTACTGGGGCAAGCACATGATTTTCCTGCTTTTGCTTTTGTGTAAATAATAAAAGATTTCCGTGAAACACAGCCAGAGTCCAGACTGCTCTGCCCTCCGGCAAGCCGAGGGCCGCTCCGCGGTGTTACAGACTACTGCGTATAAATGTGAAAGATGTAACGGGAAGCCAGAGTACAAACCTCAAAAACATGGACAGTATCTGCAGTGATGTAGCACTGATTTTTTTTGTGTGTGTGCCAAGCACTGCGTCCAGTGCAGGCCTTTTTCTAATGATCTAACTTGCTACACTACTGCCAAAAGCTGAGAGAGACATCACATGACCTCCCCCCAAGTCAAATACACGAATTGCAATGTTTAATCCAGCATGAAATCACTGTAGCATGAGCTGAAGCATGTAAAAGAAGAGGTTTCCAGGTCCAAGGGAAGACAAAAAAAAAAAAAGCAAGGCTGGCACAAAAGGATCCTGCAGCTGCACCAAAGTGCTGTCCATCTGGTTACCAGTCCTTGATGGTGCAATCAGACAGCACTTTCTGCACTCTTTTGTGCTGTGTTTATTCATATACCAGCTACCTTTTTGTTTTGTGTCATGCATTCTTCATCTGAGGCAAGGGCTGTAACTGTTGCTTGGTGTTTATTCCTCCTCAGCAGATACTCTGCATTGATTGTTTTTAAGCCCTTTACATGTGCTGGCAAGGAAAAGCTTTAGGTAGGGGCCTGTCAACCCCTCGGAGTACAGCTGTTTGTACAGGCAACAAGAAGCTGTGCTCAAGCAATAATATATCCTGTCACTTAAGCATCTGACGTGTGCTCCACCAACGCAAAGTTACAGATCTTGAGCTATATATAGCGTACAGCATATGAAAGGTCCCAGACGGATACCCAGCAGGACGTTTTGTGCCATGCGGCACCCACAAGGCAAAAGGTGATCTCAGAGAGAAGAAAAAAAATATATACACAGCTCACATGCACACAACAGTGCCTGACACTTGCCGTGTGAGCACTGGAACCTCTACTTACATTGTCTGCCACTAATTGCATAATGGATATAGAGCTGTAAACCTGTTTGTGTGCGGATGTGTGTGTATATGCTGATCAGTCTATGGAGGGACTGAGAGAAACTGAGAGCAGATAGGGTCTATCCCAGTTTCTATGTGCTCCAGGGTGCCTCTTAAAGAATCTGTCTTGCCCTGGGGTTGCATAGACATATATATATATATATATATATATATATAGTAGAAAAAATGTTAGGCAAAAAAAAAAATTTCAAGTGTTCAATTCTGTGTAAAGTAAAAAAAAAAAAGCTATAGAACACTAATGTAACATTGATCAAATTCATAAAATGTATAATTTTATTAAAAAATAGTAGAAACACATAAAATCATCTTTTGATAAATCATGGGCCTAAATTTACAACAAATCAGATTAAGAGTTTTTTTCTCAAATAGGCCCTGTTTTGTGGAACAATTTGTCCTCTTCTATAAGGTGTGAAGATTATACAATTTTTAGAAAGAATCTTAAATGTATGAGTTTTTAAGCAGGTTTATGCAAGTGAATGATATTTTGTTATTGCACATTTGCTTTGCAATGCATTTTGTATTTTTTGATGTGTTTATGGATTTCTCTGAAGTCCATAACTTAAGATGGATGGCGTGCTAAGATAAATTTGACTTTCAGAACGCAACATCATGGATGGAATATAAAGATCAAGGAGGTCTGCGAGAGGGAAATGATCACGATGCAAAGATTTAAATCCTAAAAGTCAACAAAAATTTGATTTGTTCTTCAATGGGGAGCCCAATGAAGAGAGCGTAGCACCAGTAAGATGTGTTCAGAATATTTAGCCCCTATTATATAAACAAAATGTTGCAGTAATCTATTTTTGACAGGACCAAGGATTGGACTACCAAACGGAAGTCCATAGGAGAGAGGAAAGGGACGAATTATTTGCAATTTAAAAAATGCAGTCCTTGCCAAAGATTTAATGTGAGGTTTCAATGTCATGGACACTAAAGATTGTAATAAATGGGAAAGTTTTGAAGAAACCCTGGAAATAGAAGTTGAGCCCCTACTTAAATCAATGAATCCCGCAAGTCATCCTCTTGATACTATAAGTATTTCTGATCTAAAATTGATCCCAGAGGTAATAGTTCCAGTCCTCACAAAATTAATTAATATATGTTTGATGGAAGGAATGCTTCCCTCAAATCTAAAAGGGGCCATAGTGCGCCCCATCCTTAAAAAAAAGAATTCGGACCCGTCTATTTTGAACAATTATCGGCCGGTATCTAATCTTTCTTTTTTGGCCAAATTAATAGAAAAAACAGTTCTGAAGCAATTAAACTATCATCTTGAAAGTAATGATATTTTATATCCTACACAATTTGGATTTAGACGTCATTTTAGCACTGAGACCCTGTTGCTGTCCCTCTCAGATACTGTGTTAAGAGGAATGGATCACGGGAAGGCCTACTTGTTGATTTTATTAGATTTATCGGCAGCGTTCGATACGGTGAATCACCAAATTTTAATTACAAGACTAACTGAAATAGGAGTGTCAGGAACAGTTCTGAAATGGTTTGCATCTTTTTTGTCTAACCGTTTCTTTCAGGTACAGGTACAGAATACATGCTCTAGTAAAATGGACTTAAGTACAGGTGTTCCACAGGGTTCTGCGCTATCACCCCCATTGTTCAATATCTATATGTTGCCAATTTGTCGGTTACTATCAGGTTTGGGTCTACAATATTTTTTGTATGCAGATGACATCCAAATTTTATTGCCAATAGAAAATTCGGTAGAAGAGACATGTAAACTTCTTTCAATATATCTGATGGCAATTAAACAGGTCCTTGATCAGTTGAAACTTGTACTCAACATGGAAAAAACGGAGATTATTATATTAGAGAGAAAGATCTCCCCCAGGGACATAACCCAGATAAAACTTCAGGATAATATCACCTTACAATTTTCAGAGACAGTTAGGGATCTAGGATTTATAATCGACCCAGAATTCTCGTTTAAAAAACATGTCCTTGCAAAAGTGAGAGAGGGTTATGCAAAATTATTGATGTTAAGAAGACTAAAGCCATTACTGGAGACAAACGATTTTCGCACAGTATTACAGACCCTTATCTTTGGAAGCCTGGACTATTGTAACTCCCTCTTGTTGGGACTGCCTGCATCCACTATTCGACCATTGCAGGTATTGCAGAATGCGGCGGCTAGAGTCCTGACGGGGGTGAGAAAAAACGAACACATTACACCTACACTGATTAGTTTACACTGGCTGCCAATAGAGTATCGCATTAAATTTAAGGCCATGTGCATTCTGCATAAACTAATTTTTGCAGAACAGGTAGATTGGCTGAATGCAGCCATTAAACTACATGTCCCCCAAAGGAATCTGCGCTCAGCGAATAAGGGTTTGCTTTCCCTACCAACAGTTCAGTCAGCACATCTTAATCAGGTTAGAGAAAGAGCCCTATCTTTGGCTGGCCCAGGAATATGGAACGCACTCCCAGCTCCGCTAAGACTAGAACAAAATTTTAAAAAGTTTAAACGGGAACTTAAAACCTGGTTTTTTACAAAAGCGTATACAGAATAAGTTAATTACTGTTGCACACTAATTGTATGGAAGCAGAAAGGGGGAGGAGGTTGAATCTGAATCAAACTTTATTTTAAAATTTTATTTGGATTTTAGATATATTTTACACACTGAAGAAGAATTTGGAGTGTCGTATATTTTATAACTTTTTAATGGGTAATTTTAGCTGGAAAAGTTTAGTCATAAGTTTTATACTGTATGTTAATTAATTTTATATATGATATGTTAATTATTATTTGTTGTAAACCGTTCCGATAGATTCTGAGGGACGGTATATAAAAGATGTTAAATAAATAAATAAATAAATAAAATGTTGGAATCAAAACTTAATTCCCAAAATTCTTATCTCAGTAGCAATAGGGATATTATATCCCCAAATTTAATCTCCTGAGACTCCATCACAGGTTTTCGGCTGAAACGTAGATTGTCAAAGGATATAGGCATTATGTGTGGCTCCCGAGTACCTGGGCACGACATTGAGGATGCACATTTTTGAATCACACACCACTTGCACATTGAGGGAGTAAAGTGCTTATGGTTGTGGTAGGACTCCTCCCTCTGACAGGATGGGATGAGGGCTATATGGGCGCATCTGTTGCTCTCAGGACATAGTGGAACTGCACCATGGCATGGAAACCTCTCTTTAGAGCCAGAAATTCAGGCCTCAGTATGGAGTCTGATGTAAGTATGAATGTGGCTACGTATGGCTCACAGTACCTGGTGCAAGCACCTAGAAAAAAATGCTTCTGAAATGCCCCTTACAACACTGATAGTTATGTGGAAGGAGCCCAGCCATAAAATGGAGGGAACCCAATTGTTTCATAAGGCCTGGATTGGCATGGCATTGAGATCTTCTTATAAAGCCATTAGGGCCTCAGAGCTCAAGCGGTATCTCGTAGTCATCTCCTTCTCTGGAAGACCAGTAATGTGGTGTGGGGATGCGATTCGCTCCTCCGTGCCCTGTGTGGCCTCCTGCAAGGTGATACTAGATGTGGGACCTGCTGCCCAACCTGTACCTGCTGGAACTCTGCTCTGAGTGCTGAGACTTCCCTAGGTGGTATCTCTGCCTTCCTTCCCTCTTGGTGCAGCTGATTTGCTGTCTGAACCATCCAGTGTGCTAATATCACTATAAACTGGCCTATCACTGTGCCTCCTAGAAGCATGGCCTGGTTAGTTAGGGGTTTTATTAGGTGTAGGCCTCTGTATGCATGGCTGCTTGAGATTGAAAATAATGTGCAAATTTAGCCATTTTCGCATGATATTTTCTCCAAAAATTAAATAGAACTCAAAAGTTGTAGCTATTTTTAAATATTTTTATGATATTTAGTCCAAAATTGTGTTATTTTAACATGAGAAGCTGAAGGGAGCCCTCATTTGCATGAGATTTGTGTATTTACATGCACATTAGCGATAAAATGATTTCACAAGATATTTAAAAAATGTGATAATGGCAAATAACCAGCGGTAACTGTGTTTAATGTGCAATATCAGCCAAGTATTGCATGATAAAGCCATACCGCACCATAGTAAATGATCTTGTATATCATGATTAGATTAATGTGTTTGGGAATATGGACACTTTGACGGCTAAAAGAACCAAACAGAAGATGAACATTCATTTATTTATTTTTTTCCATTTGATATTCCACCTTTTCCTAGGAAAGCACAAGGCAGATTATGAAGAAAGAAGAGAATCACAGTACATATGTTGGGGGGGGGGGGGGGGGGGAAGAAGTGGACATAAAGGACAAACTGTATGTAATCCTGGGGATGGTTGAACCCAGATAGTCATTCCAGAGGCCATATCTCAAATTCAGTTTTAGGTGGTAAACTTTTCATACTGTTAAAGTATTTTACCTTAGGATTCACTGAGCTGGGAGAAGGATATCCTTCAAAGCCCTTCATATTGCAACACTTAAGTCCCAGTTTCGGTTCTTTGAATACAGCATTGATGGTAACAGCACAGATAAGTGTTAAAGTCACATTGCAGCAATAACAAAGTTGGACTCTTAGGTCATTTCCAACAATGCTTTTACTGAGATGTTGTGAATTGATGAAAATAGTCTTTACAGCTAATTGATTCATTTTTCAATTTTACAAGTATTTTTCAATACATTTGTGAGTTTAGTCTGGTTTAAATCTTTATATGGTAAAGCCAATTAATTCAATCTTTAATCTGATGTTTCTCCCTTCTCATTGGTTTAGAGGAAGCTTTATACTTCCCGTCCAATGTTGATGCAATTTTAATGATTAAATTCATTGATACACAGTCATTTATCTCCTACTTCTCCATTTAGTGTTCTCCTCTGAACTTCTTAGTTTCATCACAATACCCAAATGGCACCAGTCTTTCTCCTCATCTCCCTTTTTTAGCATCAGATCGCTAATTCTATACTCCTCCTCTCCAAATATTCAGCAGATGTTCCTGCTCCCTCTTTGAGGGGCCATCCAATTCCCTTCTCCCCTCATCTCCTCCTTCTCCTTTGGATGATTTTAATTCATCCTTCTTTGATGCTGATGATCTCAAATTCCTCTTTCTGGAAGAAAACGTCTCCAAATGATGTTCGAGTAGCAAAGAAAATATCTTAACTGAATCCCTAATTAATGAGTACTTAGAACTCAAATAAAGAAGCAGAAAAGTCTAAAGGGATTGGGAGATTAGAAAAAAAACTCCCATCCAAATAAAAGGTTCTATAGAGGCATCAACTCAAACAACAGGAAAATCAGAAAGCAGGCAAGACATGCTGCCTCTGCAAAAGAAAGTATAGGATCCACACCCTAAGGTGTTGGTCTGGCTTTATATATCTATGACTCTCTGCCACATGGGAAAGCCAACACACACATTAACTTGTATTTTCTCTCACAATGGGCCGTAGCCAGCAGCGATCGCTGCCAGTTTCGCACCCAATAGCGCCACCATAGAAGGTGTAGCTATTGGGTGCGAACTCGGACGCGAAAAGGACCTTACCTTTTAGTTGTCCGCGGCATCTTCGCGGAGTCGGCCCCAGTGACGCCCCGACTCCTCCTCTTCCGGGGCCGACTTCACCCCCATTTTGTATCGCACGTGATAAGGGACATTTCACGTGCGAAACATCCCTTATCGCATGCGATCCTTTTAGAAAATGAGGCCCAATATGTATTATTTGTTTTGGTTACCTAATTATCCAATTGTTCTTTAATTATTTTGTGTTAACTAATTTGTTTATTAATCTCCTTATTTCATATTTTCAAATGTAAAGCGCCGTTGCTATCCTTATGTTAAATGGAAACCGATATGATGTTACTAAATGAATGTCGGTGTAGAAAAACCTGCAAATAAATAAATAAATAAATTATTACTATGTCTCCTCCCCACACCAATGGTAAGAACATAAGAACATGCCATACTGGGTCAGACCAAGGGTCCATCAAGCTCAGCATCCTGTTTCCAACAGTGGCCAAGCCAGGCCATAAGAACCTGGCAAGTACCCAAAAACTAAGTCTATTCCATGTTACCATTGCTAGTGATAGCAGTGGCTATTTTCTAAGTCAACTTAATTAATAGCAGGTAATGGACTTCTCCTCCAAGAACTTATCCAATCCATTTTTAAACACAGCTATACTCACTGCACTAACCACATCCTCTGGCAACAAATTCCAGAGTTTAATTGTCGTTGAGTAAAAAAGAACTTTCTACGATTAGTTTTAAAATCTTTATTAGTTTTAATTATTGGGTATTGTTTGATGTGTCTGCTGTTTTGAAATATTTTATCGATGTTTAGGAAATTTTAAAATTATATATTGGGGTGGGTGCTAAAGAAGTTTCTGCCCCAAGTGCCAAGTACTCTAGGTACACCTTTGCCTTTCCTATAGGATATACATGTTTAAATTTGTAAGTCTGTTCCCATATGCTTTATGATGAAGATCATTTACTATTTTAGTGGCCATCCTCTCTACAGACTCCATCCTGTTTATGTCTTTGTGAAAGTATGGTCTTCAGAACTGTACTTATTATTCCAAATGAGGTCTCACCAGGGATTTATAAAAGGACAAAATCAATTTTTTTCAGCAGACCATTTCTCTCCCTATGCACCCAAGCATCTTTCTGGCTTTTGCCATCACCGAATCCATCTGCTTGGCCATTTATCCACCTGTTTTGCTTTTGTTGGACTGGATCTGTTCTCAGTAATGAATAAATTGAATGTTTGTTTGCGTATGGTGGCGGTTTGATTGAGGTGACATAAGACAACGATGAATCCATTCAAACCTGAGGTTCTTTGGTCCAGTTGACTAGGCAGGAATTTGTCTGTATCCTGAATTGTTGATGGTTGGCTTATCCCTAAAGGAAGTAGTCTTCAAACTAGTAGTAAAGCTTGATGCCCAACTGACTATGTGTGACCATATCATGGCAGTGGTCCAGAATTCATTTAGGAGTCTGCACTCTATTTGATAACTTTGTCCTTTCTTTAAGAGGAAAGATCTTGCCCTAGGGATTCATACATTAGTCACATGTCATTTAGATTACTCTAATGCACTAGAATGATAAATTTAAAATGAGTGCGTGGACACCCATAATCACGCATATGGGCGCGTGAATGCCCATGTTTGGAATTTTAAATCATGCGTACATTTATGCACTTATAATTTAAAATATGCCTAGTGCGCATGTGTGCTCCTAATTTTAAGCCATTACTCAAACAAATGTATTTTGCGTATCTTCCTTAGGACTTTGTTGACTTTAACGTGCACAGGCAAGGAGATTTTAAAACATGCTCACGTGAAGGGCATTCCAATTTTTACCATTTAGTCCACCAGTTTACCCACTGTCTCAAGGTCATCCAGACCCCTCTTGTTCTTCAGCCTGCACTCCCCCCAGTTGATCCAGATCCCTCACCCAGTCATTTTAAGGTTAAACACAGATTTTTGAAAACGTACTCTTCAACAGGAGCGGAAGTAAATATGCGCAGCTAACAGCTCGCAGTATGCTGCAGCCGCCAGATTTAAAAATACAGATTTATACATGAGGCTGTTAGCCCTGCCCCGGAATAGCCATGAACCACTCCAAACCTGCCCTTTGTTTTGTTTTTTGTTTTTTTTGCTCAAGGCCGCGCAGATACGTGCGTAATTTGCGACTTTTAAAATACACATTGTTCACATACAGCCCAGATAGTCACATATATGCACGAGCAACAATTTTAAAATTCCCCCCTAAATTAGGGCATTACTTCACCAATTTAAAGCAGCTTCAACTCCTTCAAAACAACTCAGCAAAATTGCTATTGGGCAAAAAGAGATTTGATCATATTACAACTGTTTTGAAGGAGCTGCACTGACTTCTGATGTAATTCAGGCCTAATTCAAGATCCTGATGCTTAGTATTCAGATGTTTATGGACTGATGTCCCTAAATACCTTGCAGATCGCTTGCCATCATGAGCTGAGGTAAGCCTTAATATCATCATCGTAGGCTCTTCTGGCCGCTCCTTTGGCCATTGGTCATCTGACCACTGCTCATCCTAGGGCCTTATGTTGCTCCTACCCTCTGGAATAGTTTGCCTTATGAGGCACTCAGGGAAATCAACTATCCTAAATATAGAAAGCTGGTCAAAACATGGTATTATAAAGTAGTATTTGGTTAGGAATTTTGCTGCATTTTACCCTTAAGTTGGCATTTCTTTAGTGGGAAATCTTTGGCCTATCAGTGTTTTAGTGGATGAGTTGTGGATTAGGAAGTAAATGCTGAGTGAGGAGATGATTATGTTTGGGGAAGGGAGAGGAAGGGGTCTTTATTTTATG
This sequence comes from Rhinatrema bivittatum, assembly GCF_901001135.1. Lineage (NCBI taxonomy): Eukaryota > Metazoa > Chordata > Amphibia > Gymnophiona > Rhinatrematidae > Rhinatrema > Rhinatrema bivittatum. The sequence goes on from NC_042617.1 coordinate 340,833,123, forward strand.
TGGATTATATTGTATATTTAATGCTTATGGGGGATTGCTTTTGAAGGTGGTTTAGAGGGGGTAACTTTTGATTGACATTGACTATCTCTTATTTTTGAGTGAGCCACTATGATGTGTGACGGAAAAACGGAGCATTAAAAGAAAAATAGAGGAAACGTTATATACACATAGACAATGATGACAGATAAGGTCCAAAAGGCACCTCCAGTCTACCCATTCCTGATGTAATGCCACAAAGCCTACTCAATCTAAGGATCCTCTGAGTTAGTCCCAGGCTTTCTTGAATTCTGGTTCTTTTTTTTGCCTTCATCACCTCCTCTGGAAGACAATTCCATGCATTCATCATCCTTAACATGCAGAAGTATTTTGCTTGCATTACTCCCGAGCCTTACTCCGTTGAAACACATACCATGATGACAGAAGGCAGCATGATAGCATAATAATGAATAGAAATTCCATTCTTCATAAAATAGTTCCAGAATACCATTGCATAAAAACAGAAAATATACTATGTTGGATCAAAACAAGGTCCATTGAGCCAAGCACCTTGTCTCCAACAGTGGCTAGTACCCGGTAGATCCCAAAACGTAGATCTATTTCTTGTTGCTCACTCCCAGGGATAAGGCCTGGCTTTCCCAAGTCTGTCTAATATTTATTTATTTATTAACAGCTATTTATATTCTGCCCATTTACCAGCGCATCTGTTCTAGGTGGATAACAGCATATAAAATGACAGCATTCAAACAAAACAATAAAACAGCAAACAGCTAATAAATGTTTATGGACTTTTCCTCCAGGAACTTGTCCCAGCCAATTTTAAACCCCGCTATGCTCGTCACCTTGACCATGTCCTCTGGCAACAAATTCCTTAGCTTGATTTTGTGTTGAGTGAAAAAACACTTTCTGTGACTTGTTTTATATCTTCCGGTTGTTAGTTTCATGGACTAATGCCTTGTATTAATAGTATTATTTAAAAGGTACATAACCATTCCACCACACAATTTTAAAACCTTTTATAAAATTGCTGTAGGCTCTCTTTTCTGTAATGTACACAATCAGATTAGCATTTTTCATAGTGCATTTCTGAAATGGTTTTATCCTAAATGACTGAAGGTAAGACTGCTGTTTCAATTTCCCAGTTTTCATTGAGGAGAAAAATCTAAAATTAACGCATACACTATTTCCTCCTCCCTCATTACAAATCCAGGACATGTGCCATCTGTGTGGGGACAGTATGCAATCAGCGCGGACTAATCACAAGTGAAGGCATCCAAGGCTGATTCTCTGTAGACAAAAAGAATGATAAAATCTTTTCTGTTCCACTTCTGTTTAACACAATCCCCCTTCTTGCAGTAATCAGTGTTATTGAAGTTTATTAATATGTGGCAGCAGGCCATTCGCCATTCATTGCAACATCTATTATAGAATGGTTGGAATAATTCAACCATTCAGGGTGTTATGCAGTTTTAGATTTATAATGAGCAGACTGAAAAAACTGTTAATGAACACTGGTACAGTTCATATTATCGCTGCTGCTAATGCTGGATTTTGCTTTTTTTTCTCTCCTCTGGTAGATTGCTGTTAAATTTTAGAGGCAGCAGGTGTTGCACAATCCTTTTCTAGTTCAAGGATAGAAAAAAAAATAAAAAATCAACACAGTTTGGTAAAGTATTGCCTTACAAACAGATGAATGGATGGATGAGTCACACACCTAGAAGTAAACCATTTGTGATGACTTAGCCTGGCACTACACCTGAAAATTATAGAGATTTTGCTTCTCTCCACGCTAAGCTTTCTAGCAGCAAACTATAAAAGCTCAGGTGCATATAATCTTTCCCAGATGGATGCATTATTCTCCAAGGATCCAAAGAGCTCCTTCTGCCATTACTCATGTGGTCACCTTAAAAGAAATCCTATCCTGAATCAAAGGGCTGATGTAAATCTCTACCAATTATTTCTGGAAATCACCAATTGCCACATTATGAGCAAAATTTTGAAAAAAAAAACAAAAAACCACCACACACTCAGGTGAATGTGCCATGGGATCATAGATTCTAATCAAACTTATTTTTTCTCCATTTCTCTCTCTATATATATACCTGATAGCCAGTGAATTGTACTGGTCCTGTTTGCTTCCCCCGGCCAGTGTAGCATACAGTGCTGCCCACTGGCCACTGCTCAATGATTTAACCATACTAGGGAAGCAGAAGGGGTAGGCCTGCTGCACGGTGAAAGGGCACAGCCGCGACCTAGTGCCCCCACCTCCTGCCAGTGCACCAGCATGGCGGGGCAGGCCTCATGATGGACAGCATCATCGTAGGGACAAGTGGTCCGTGTGGGCTAGCGGACAAGCAGCAGCGGAGGTAGGAGGCTGAGGGGCATGGGTGCAGAGGTCTTCTCAGCCCATCATTGGTGACGCGCCATTTTAGCTGGCGATAACTCTGTCTCCTTACTGTCTGAAATTTGATGAATCAAACTAAGACCTGGAGATCATTTAAGTAGTATTGCCAAACCATTCTTTTTGCCCACAGATGGTGAAATGGTGAAATGGCTCATTCCTTCGCCCATTTCCCTTTCAACCTCATGGACTCCTTATATTAAAGGTGTGCTTTCTATAGTAGTAGCAAATGTGGATTTCCTTTATGAACATAGCTTGCCATTTTACTTTCTTTCTTGGGTTACTCATTCCATGGGCTTTCGAGGACACTACTTTTATCTTAATTCCTCACTGTTATCACAAGACACTTAGGGGCGGATTTTAAAAGCCCTGCTCGCGTAAATCCGACCGGATTTACGCGCGCAGGACCTTGCGTGCCGGCGCGCCTATTTTCCATAGGCCTGCCGGCGCGCGCAGAGCCCCGGGACTCGTGTAAGTCCCGGGGTTTTTTGTCGGGGGCATGTCGGGGGCGTGTCGGGGCGGGGCCGATCGACGCGGCGTTTTGGGGGCGGGACGCGTGGTTTCGGCCCGGGGCGGTCCGGGGGCGTGGCCGTGCCCTCCGGAACCACCCCCGGGTTGCGTCTCGGCGTGCCAGCGGCCCACTGGCGCGCGTGTATTTACGTCTCCCTCCGGGAGGCGTAAATCCGTGGACAAAGGTAGGGGGGGTTTAGATAGGGCCGGGGGGGTGGGTTAGGTAGGGGAAGGGAGGGGATGGTGAGGGGAGGGAACGGAGGCAGGCTGCGTGGCTCGGCGTGCGCCGGCTGCCCAAAATCGGCAGCCTTGCGCGCGCCGATCCTGGATTTTAGCAGATACGTGCGGATTTTAGCAGATACGCGCCAACAAAAGTACGCGAACGCACATTTTTTAAAAATCTACCCCTCAGTCTCATATGTGTGCCTGCATTCCTCCATATGCTTATCAGCATTTCTTGCCTACAATTTCATAAATTTTACAGGCTTGGTATCTTCCGTCTTCTGTGCCTCCCTGTATAGCCAAGATATAAAGATTAACTCTTCTGTTTCTGCTACTTGCAGGTGGCCTTGTTTTTTTCTCTTGCAACTACATCTCTTTATTTTCTAGGGCTGATTTCAGTTTTTCAATCTCTTCAGTATGTTTTTAAAATTCAAAGAGCTGAACAGTCAGGAAAGCAACCTTGCGGGGTTTTTTTTTTTTTTTTTTTAATTATTTCTTTTGTTGTCCCTTTTTTTTTCTTATAATTCTTTGAAACTGTGTAGCTCTTACATAATCACAGACAGCGAAGTCTCTGGTTTTTTTATCCAATGCCATTTTGTGGGGTGAAAGCTAGCAGTATCACTGTTCTTTTTTGGGGAGAATTCTCAAATTTTCACACAGAATCTAGTGTTTTGGAATAGGTGCCCACAAAGCTACCACCTCATGAGCCCATCTTGCAAATGGCTCACTTGTGCCCCCTTCATAATCCATTTTACATACATAGTAGCAAAGCTGATAGCAGATAAAGAAAGACCAATTAGCCCACCCGGTCTGCCTGTCTGTTTCTGTCTACACTGCTCTAGCTTAGGATATATCTCAGTTGTCAATCATACAATATTTGACTCACTGCAGTACATCACTTTTTCTATCCAATTAGGTTTGTTATCTGCTGTCTTTGGTCTGGTGGTTAGACATGGGAAAGCCGGGTGCTAGGGAGAACCAGGTGGAGATCTTATAAAAATGAGGTAGACAAGATACTTCCCCAGATAGGGAGAGATATCGTTCAGCTGGGACATCCACATCAGTGTGAATAGTATAACCGGCAGACCGAATGGGCCAATTCATCTTTTTCTGCTGTCATCTACTGTGTTATTGTGGGTAGATGAGCATACATTAATCCAACACCAAGGGCTTTCTCACCCATGTCTTCTACCCAACCTCTCAACCCTACTCCTACTACTGCCCTCTATATTTGACCCAAATGTGCTTAAATTCAGGCACAGTGTTGACTTCTACCACCTCTACTGGAAGGCTATTCCAGGCATCCATCACCCTCTCAGAAAAGTAGTAATTTGGCATATTTCTTCTGAGCTTCCTTCTCTCCAAGTTCATCCCTGGTCCTTAAATTTCTTTTCTGTGGGGAATAGTACTTTCCTCGATCTGGTAAGCAGAGAAATTGGCAGTAGGCAAGACGGTACGCCTTCTCCTCATCCCCCTAGCTGTGTAATTTTTGGTTTATTATATTGTACATATTCATATCTTATGGAAATGTGCCAAATATAATGGTGGGTTGATTGCTTTTTGGCAGACATATAAGGAAAAGTAAATTTCAAAAATATTTTTCTCAAAAGCAATCAATCAGTAACTGTTGCTGCAATGTTCTGAAGAAAAAAATATTACTTTTCACTGCTATGTAACCCTAACTGATTAAGTTAAAATTCATAGGGGTAGATTTTATAACATGCGCATGTGGCGTACATGTGCTCGCGCTACCCGGCGCGTGCACATGTACACCCGATTGTATAACTTGCGCGCGCAGGCTCGCGCAAGTTATAAAATCAGGGGTCTGCGCCGAAGCCCGAAACACATTCTAAGAAGCCAATCTCTGTCTAAATCCAATACCAAGGAAACCAATAGTATAGAAGGATTTGCAGAGTCAGATTCTAGCAAGGGTGTAACATACACAGCATTCTCTGAGACAGGTGAGAGTTCCTGAGATCTTCTACTCTCTGTCTCTCTTTATTAGAAGGAGGTAAATATAATATATTCTAGCAATAGGAGGAAGTGCATTTTCTGGAATCTTCAAGATTTCCAGCCTATATCTCTTAAACATATCCCTAGGAGAAATAATAGAGACAGTAGGGAAATTCACAAAGGACAAATTCTTGCGCCTTAAGGAGTTCTCCAGATTTTCCACCTTGTTAGATAGCAATATGTTAGCCTGATTAAAGACTTCTTATAAAGGTTTTACTTGAGACAAAGAAGTTTTAAGATCAAATAATTGAGGCCATATCTTCCTTAGAATTTTTCAGTACCAATACATGAGATTCCAGAGAATTACTATGAATTTGCAAGCCCTTCAATGGCATCCCAAATTTTCTCAAGAGTGAAGGATGAGGGTCTCTTCAAAGTAGAAGAGTCTAAAGGCGGAACATTACTAGCCAAACCAAATAATTCAGTAGCTCTTTGAGCTCCCTCCTGCTGCAGCTGTGGTTCCACACAAAGAGTAATATCAACAGACCTACTAAAACTTCTGGTGATACTGCTGCCCTTGGTGTTCCCTGTGCCATGGAGAGCCACTGAGATGTAATTGGTAAGCGACTTTGAAGGCCATACAGAGAGGAATCTGACCATCGCTGGGTCTGCAGGAGGTGTTCTCACAGCCGGGCTGAGAAAGGTCATTGAGCCAGGGGAAGAAGAAAGCAAATGTTCCCTTCCTGGATTCCCAGTTATCAATGGCTCACCACCCTGAATCACATGAGCATCCATTGGGCCAACTGGAGTCAGGGCCTGTGGAGCCATCCACCTGCCTTTCCTTTTACAACCCACTGAGGTAACATGAATAAGGAAAATTCATTTTAAAACAGAGCTCTGCCTCTTAGCTGCCAGCTGCAGCCATCTTGGAATCCCTCTGACTTTCTCCTATGTTCTGATTGATTATTTGATTGTATGACTAGAGAACTGGATGAAGGAAGAGCACTTGATGTGATTTACTTGAATTTTAGCAAAGCTTTTGATACGATCCCGCATAAGAGATTCATGAACAAAATGAGAAGCTTGGGAGTGGGTGCCAAGGTAATGGCATGGGTTGCAAACTGGTTGGCTACCCAGGTACCCATGGCTACCCATGCCTACTCTGAAGTAGGCATGGGTAGAGTAGGCAACCAGGTACCCATGGCTACCCATGCCTACTCTGAAGAAAGAACAGTGTTAAGTGGAGTGCCATGGGGATTGGTTTTGGGACCAATTCTGTTCAATATCTTTTTGAGTGACACTGCTGTAGGGATACCCTACTATACAGCTTTGATTTCCCTTGAACTGAAGAACCGGTATGCAGCCCTCGAAGAGGAGGAGGACATGTCATCCCATGATGGGGAAAGCCAGGACATACAAACCCCAAAGCTACAGGCACAGCAACCACTGCACCCAGGAGGTGGAGGGTAGTAGTTGTTGGTGCTTTGCTTCTGAGGGGCACGAAGGCATCCATCACCCGACCAGTCATGTTGTCCCAGGAAGTGAGCCGTCTGCTGGTTTCCAAAATCCAAGAAAATTCAGAGAGATTGCTGAGAATCCTCAAGCCTACTGACCACTATCCAATGCTGCTCATCCATGTTGGAATGAATGATACTGCGAGGCCCCACACAGATTGTATCAAAAGTGACTTCATGGCTCTGGGGAAAAAGAGTAAAGCAGATAGGTGCATAGATGGTATTCTCCTCAATCTTGCCAGTTAATAATAAAGTCCCAGTCAAGGAAGCTTGCATTCCAGAGATAAATGAATGGCTGAGTAGATGGTGTCAACCAAGCATTTTGGCTTCCTAGATCATGGGATGATGTTTCAAGGTTTGCTGAGCAGAGGTGGCTTCCAGCTGTTGAAGATGAGGCACAGCATCTTTCAATAAGAATGGCAAGCTATTAAGGAGAGCTTTAAACTAGAATCATCAGGTATGGGTGAACAAAACCGTAAGGTAAGTAAAACTTTACTCATATAGAAATGGGAAATATGGGAAAAGAAAGGCTATATTTGGAAAGCTATGTACAGTAATGCTCATACTTTGGGGAATAAAGTCCCACATATAGAGGCAGTCTTGTAACAAAGCTGATTTAGATAGAGTAGCTATCATGGAGACCTGGTACTGTTAGGATTTGTGAGTATGTGGGCCCTGGGCCGAGGTGAGAGATGGTATCGCCCAAATGGAGGAGCCCTATGAGCCTCACCATTGGGAGGCGAGGTCTCAGCTGACGTCAGACACAGGTAGAAGACTAAAGTCTTTATTAAGGAAGTAAGGAGACACTGCCCGCGGAGCGGGGAGTGCAAGAGAAAGGCATACAGGCACAGGGGTGCCAGAGGGTCCGTGACATGGGGTATACCCAGGGAGGATACCTCAGTAGAGAAGATACGGTAATGGTCCGCAGAGCAGGGTACACCGATGAGGCTCCTCAGTAGAGATGATACGGTAGTGGTCTGCGGAGCGGGGTACACGATGAGGGTTCCTCAGTAGAGATGATACGGTAGTGATCCGCAGAGTGGGGTACACTGATGAGGGTTCCTCACAAGAGATAATACAGCAGGTCCGCAGGAAGGGTACAGCAATGAAGGTACCTCACTAGGGATGATACGGTAGTGGTCCATAGAGCGGGGTAAACCGATGTGGGTTCCTCACTAGCGGTGATACAGCAGGTCTGCAGAGCGGAGTACTCACAGGAGCGATGGTTCCAGGAGAAGCCCCGGAGAACGGGGCAGGTAGCAGTCCAAGGTGCAAGGCCATCCGAGGAGCAGATAGCCTGAGATGAGGAAGGGCCCCCGAGCAGCGGGTACTCGGGAAGTCTCATGCCGAAGAAGCAGGAGCTGGAACGGAAGTCCATAGTGAGCGAAGCGGATTCAGCAATGAGGGAACTCGTTGCCAAGTCGTAGGCAGACAGGACTAGCCGGCTTAAGAGTCCGTGGAGAATGACGTCATCTGGGGGGGAACCCTCGAGGTTTCCGCCATGACGTGCTTAAGACTGGCTCGAGAGTGCATGAGCACACCTAAGGAACTCCGAGGGCAAGATGGCGGTTGACAAGTCTACGCTGACCAGGGAGGCCCGGGAACAGGGGCGAGCAGAACGGCGAAGGCTGGCGGAAGCTGCAAGTTCACCCAACGAAGTATGAGTAGTGAAGCAAGAGGTGAGCAACAGCGGTCGCAGCTGTCTGCGACCAACGGGCGTAACAGTACCCCCCTTCTTAGGGCCCCTCCCTGGGGGTTTGGGCTTTCTCGGATGAGAAGCATGAAACTGCTTGATCAGTTCTTTGTCAAGGATATTGATGGCAGGCTCCCAACTGTTCTCTTCAGGGCCGAATCCTTCCCACGAGATTAGATATTCCCAGCGCTTCCCACACTTCCTAATATCCAGAACGTCTTGTACCTGATATGTAATGTCCTCCTCTGATGCCAGAGGTTGGGGCTCTGGTGGTTTCTTGGAGAACTCGAACAAGATGTTAAGTGTAAAACATCGATAAGACAGGCGAAGAGATAATTTGAAATGAAGTTGAAGGGGGATATGATAGAGGTCTTTAAAATCATGAGATGTCTAGAATGGGTAGTTATAAATCAGTTATTTATACTTTTGTGTAATAGAAGGACTAGGGGGAACTCCATGAAGTTAGCAAGTAGCACATTTAAAACTAATCGGAGATAATTCTTTTTCACTCAGTGCACAATTAAGCTCTAGAATTTGTTGCCAGAGGATGTGGTTAGTGCGGTTAGTATTGCTGGGTTTAAAAAAGATTTGATTAAGTTCTTGGAGAAGTCCATTAACTGCTATTAATCAAGTTGACTTAGGTTATGGCATCTGCTACTACTGCCATTAGTAGCATGGAATCTTGTTAGTGTTTGGGTACTTGCCAGGTTCTTGTAGCCTGGTTTGGCCACTGTTGGAAACAGGATGCTGGGCTTGATGGACCCTTGGTCTGACCCAGTATGGCAATTTCTTATGTTCGTATGTTCTTATGAGAGGCTTCAGTAATGAGATGTGGAAGGCATTATGAATCTTGAGTGACGTGGGTAGGTGGAGACTGTAAGTGACCAGACCTAGCCAGCGAAGTATGGGAAAAGGCCCAATGTACCTGGGAGTGAAGCAGGCTGAGGGCAGTTTCAAGTGAATAAAGCGAGTGCTGAGCCACACCTTGTCTCCTGGGTTAAACTGTGGAGCTGCCCGATAATGGGCATCATAGAATTTTTTTGCCTTCTGAGCGGCTTGCTGTAGAAGTTGTGTGTTCCCAAAGTTGGTGTAACTCTTACGCAGAAGCTTGTGCTGCCAGAGACAACACAGACAGAGGTAATGGAAGAGGAGGCAGAGGCTGGCATCTTTATACTATTTGGAAGGGTGATGACCCGGTAGATGCAGATTGGTGGGAGTTTAAGGCAAACTCGGCCAGGATAGTAAATCGGACCAGTCATTCTGCCGAGAGTTCACATACGCCCGAAGAAACTATTTCAAGATATGGTTCATCCTCTCTGTCTGACCATTGGCCTGCGGGTGATAAGTTGATGTGAGGTCCAAGGCTATGTCGAATCTTTTACACAAGGACCTACAAAATCCGCCGTAAATTGAACACCTCGATCAGAGAGGAAATGCCTCAGGCGAAAGATGTGATGAATGAACAATTTAACTAACTCCAGAACTGAAGGAAGACCAGGTAACTCCAGGAAGTGAGTCATCTTCGAAAATCAGTCCACGGTGACCCAAATAGTGTTGTTGCCACTGGAAGGGGGTAGGTCCACAATGAAATCCGTGGCTATATGTGGTCACAGCTCATTAGTTGCAGGAAGAGGTTGAAGGAGACCCCCAAGGATGGCCTGCCAGTGGCTTTTGATGAGCGCAAGTGGGACATGATTCTACATACGCTTGGGTGTCTTTTTTCATGGTTGGCCACCAGTAGAATCTCTGGAAAGTGGAAAGCGTTCTGGCTTGTCCAGGATGACCTACGAGCAAGGAATCATGCGCCCAGCGGAGGAATTTCCTTCGAAGTGGTCAGGGAACCACCTTCTTTCCAGCTGGCATCATGAGTATGGCGGAGAGGAGCATCTTAGTGGGATCAATAATGTGCCGTTGAACGTCTGGAACATCTTCTGTGGTGAAAGAATGAGAGAGTGCAACGGCTCGGGCATTCTTATTGGCTGGCCAGTATCATAGTAGGAAATTGAACCAAGTAAAAAAGAGAGACCAGCAGGTTTGCCTATGATTATGGCATTGAGCATGGTGTAGATACTCGAGGTTCTTGTGGTCAGTATATACCGTGATTTTGTACTGCGCTCCTTCGAGCCAGGGATGCCACTCCTCGAATGCCAGTTTAATCACCAGTAATTCCTTGTCCCCGATTCCATAATTACGCTCAGCCGTGGAGAAGCATTGAGAGAAGAATGAGCATGGTTGCAAGGTGTGATTGGCTGAATGCTGGCTGAAGACTGCACCAACAGTGACGTCTGAGGCGTCCACTTTGATGATGAAGGGTCATCGAGGATCGGGATGATGCAAGCATGGTTCTCGTAGGAATACCTCCTTGAGCTCCAGGAAGGCAGTCATGGCCTCGGGTGACCACTGGGAGGGATTGGCTCCCTTTCAAGTCATAGCTGTGAGAGGGTCAGTGTTGAATAATGATGGATGAATGACCTGTGGTAGTTAGTAAAGCCTAGAAATCTTCGGAACGCTTTGAGGCCTGTTGGTTGAGGCCAATCCCGAATACTCAGACTTTTGTGGGTCCATCTGGATCCCCTGGATTGAGATCACATAGCCCAGAAAGAGGACAGACTCCTGGTGAAAGGAACATTTCTCCAGTTTGGCATATAACTGGTTATCCATTAATCATTGTAGAATGTTGGCGACATCCTGGTGATGGCTCTGGAGGTCTTGCGAGAATACCAGGATGTCGTCCAGGTAGACCATGACACAACTGTAGAGCATGTCTCTGAAGATTTCGTTCTTCATATTCTGAAATACCGCTGGAGTGTTGCAGAGGCCAAACGACATGACCAGATATTCAAAAGGGCCATCGCGGGTATTAAATGCGGTTTTCCATTCATCGCCCTGGCGTATCCTGACCAAATTATACGCTCCTCTGAGGTCCAATTTTGTAAATATCTTGGCCCCCTGGAGCCTGTCAGAACGTTCAGAGATTAATGGCAAGGGATAGCAGACCTTCTGGGTAATCTCTTTTAAGCCGTGGTAATCTATGTATGGCCAGAGGGAGCTTTCCTTTTTTCCCCACAAAAAAAGAACCCTGTTCCAGCAGGAGATTTGGAAGGCTGAATGAAGCCTTTTGTCAAATTTTCTTGTATATATTCAGACATGACCTTTGTCTCAGTCAGTGAAAGTGGGTAGACTCTTATTGAGGGAGAGGCTAAGTGTTAGGCAATAGATTTATAGTGCAATCAAATGAGTGGTGAGGCGGTAGAGTGTCCGTGGCTTTCTTTGAAAATATGTCCTTGAAAGAGGAGTACTGCAGAGGAAGACCTGGAATGGATGTAGTAGTTAGGCAAGGCATCGGGGACATGAACTCCAAGCATTTTCCATGACAGGAGTTGCCCCAGTGGGACAATTGTAGAGTGCCCCAATCGAATTGTGGACTGTGTAGTTTTAACCATGGCAGTCCAAGGACCACAGGGTGTATAGCCTTATCTGGTACCAAAAAAGAAATGGTCTCCGAGTGTAGTGATCCAGTGCGAAGTTGAATGGGGACAGTGGAGATGGTAACCACCTGGTAATGGTTCGCCATGGATAGAAGAAAGTAGTAATGGCGTTGGCATCCAGACAGTGGGAATCCGGAGGTGTTCCACAAGTTGCCTGAGAATAAAATTTCCACCGGTCCTGGAGTCCACCAGTGCCAGGGTATGAAATTCCTGATCGTCCGAATTAATTAAGACAGGCAGAAACAATGGAGGAGAGGGTGCAGTCAGGCCTAGGAGGAGTCCTCTGGCAGATCCTAGGCCTGGGAGTTTCTGGGACAGAGTGGACAGGAGGGTACCGCATGACCCAGTTGACCACAATACATGCAAAGACCAGATGTTTGATGATGACGCTTCTCCTTTGTGGATAGATGGCTATGGCCCATTTGCATTGGTTCCTCTTCCTCAGTGCTTGGTATAGGAGCAGTCTGGGTGAATAGTGTTGGACAAATGCGTGGAGCACCTGAAGACATTCTCTTGGATCCACTGGCTTCGTGCGAACATTCATGCAGACGGTGGTCAATGCGACTGGCGAGGTCTATAAGAGAATCCAATGCCTCAGGGAGTTCTCTTGCTGCTAATTCATCCTTGATGCGCAAGCTCAGACCTTCGAGGAATATAGCATGCTGGCAGCCCAGGTCGCAGTGCAATTCCGATGAGAGTGTCATAAACTCGATGGCATAATCGGTCAGTGATCTGGAACCTTGTTGCAGATGCAGGAGAGTAGATCT